>NC_053039.3:517986349-518295277 GCF_002575655.3 Aegilops tauschii subsp. strangulata
ACTTCCCTCCTGCTGCGGAGAAGCTCGACGAGTGGAGGGCCACCATCCGGAGCCTCGTTGCCTTCGCAAACAAAGACGATCCGCGACCGATGGGGCCCTCGGTGGCGCTCCACCGAGCCACCACATGCTGGCGCTGGGAGGACCGGGGGAGCTGCGGCCATGGTGCAGTCTCCTCCTCCTCGCCAGCCGCCGCGGGCGTCGTCCCGTCGCGGCGACGGTTGTGATAACATCTCCATAGCGTCGTCCGACCCGCGGACCCTCCGCGACCAGTGCCAGGTCATTCGGGAGCGAGCTCACGAAGACGCTCGAACCACCGTCGAGCGCCGGCGCGAAACGTGTCGCCAGTCGGACAAGCGGGCGGGACCCGCTATGGACCACCCGGCACGGGGGGGGGGGCTACCTTACGAGGTGGGCTGCCCGGCTTTTACCCGTGAGCTGAGGCAGTTCCAGTGGCCATCCCACCGCATGTTCAAGCCCGACATCGGCGAGAAGTACACTGGCAAGACCCATCCGTCCGAGTTCCTCAGCATCTACACCATTGCGATGCAGGCCGCTGGGGCTCGCGACGACAAGGTGCTTGCCAACTATTTCCCGCTGGCACTCAAGCCCAATGTGATGTCTTGGTTGATGCACTTGCCGATGGATTCCATTTCTTCTTGGTCAGATCTGTGCCATGAGTTCATTGGCGCCTTCACAGGAGGCCACCAAGCTCATGGCCAGGCAGTGATCTGCATATCATTCCCTAGAAGGAAGGGGAGACCCTGCGCAAGTACATCCAGAGATTCAGCCGGGTGCAGTACAACATCCCCGACGTTCATCCCGCCACTGTTATTAGCGCGCTCCACCAGAACATGCGCAATCGTAAGATGCGCGAGGAGCTAGTGATGACCAAGGTTAAGGATGTGGCCGAGCTCTACGTTCTGGCCAATAGGTGCGCCCAGGCTGAAGAGGGAAGGAAGTACCCCGGCGAAGACGCCGGTGCGGAAACCGACTCTACTGATGAAGATGCCGCCACCCCGACGAAGAAGAGCCGGTGTTGCAACAGGAAACGCAAAGGCAAGGCCATGCTTGCCGTTGAGGGATCTAACGATTCCGGTGTCGGCAAGAAGGTCAAGGCAGACGCCCCCGGCAAGGAGATTGCCGGGTGCGCCGCCTGCCGGGCCCTGGCGGCTACCAACAAGCCAGGAATCTCCGGCAAGCAATACTGCAAGATCCACCGCACCAAGGGCCACGACCTACAGAACTGCCGACAAGTCGAGCTACTTGCTGAGAAGCAAAAGGCTGAGTACGAAAGGCGGGACAAGGGGAAGGACCAGGACGGTGCTGAGGGATCCGGCAAGAAGCGTGGCAGCCAAGGAGGCCGCCCCGACAAGGAGAACCAGCAAGAGAGGCCCGCCCGGGGCCGCGAGAAGAAACAAGAAGACGACGATCACGACGAGGACGACGAGTCTGGTGAGCAAGGGTTCCAGAAGGCTACGGAGGCCATGTGCGTCGATGGCGGCGCCTCGCTGCATACCTCTCACCACCAGCTCAAGCAGTGGGCGCATGAGATTACAGCAGCAGAGCCGTCGTTCGACGCTCAGAAGCCGCTAAAGTTGTCTAGCACGGCCCTCATCTTTGACGCCGAGGACCACCCTGACCGCACTACCGCGGTCGGGTGTTTGCCATTGTTGGTCTCGCCAACAATACGCAACCTCAGGGTGAACAAGATGTTGGTTGACGGCGGGGCCGGCCTGAACCTGATCTCGCCTGTCATGATCAAAAGGTTGCAAATCCTTGATGGAGACCTCGAGGAAACGGGCACGTTTCAAGGGGTCAATCCGGGGAGGAGCCAGCCAAAGGGAAAGGTCACACTGCCCGTGACATTTGGAGGAGAGTTGAACTACAGGACGGAGAGGATCGTCTTCGACGTGGCCGAGATCCCCTTGCCCTACAACGGGATCCTCGGCCGCCCGACACTAGCCAAGTTCATGGCGGCGTCACACTATGCCTACAACATGCTAAAGATGCCCGGGCCGTTGACCATCATCTCCGTCCCCTCCGACAAGAAGGACACGCTGATCTGGGCCGACCAACTCTACCGGGAAGCAGTTGCAGCAGCTGCCGTCAAGGCACCTGGTCCTGCCACTGAAGGCCCGAGAGGGAGGAGCCCGGCAAGACCTCTCGCACCCACTCCGGCAAACGCACCTCCTTGGAGTGTTGTGCTACCATTGAGGACGTGCCAGAGAGCTCTACCGACAAGAGCAAGAGATCCAGAGCCGAGCCGCCGCAGACCAAGAAGGTGCCCGTCAGGGAGGATGGCACGGGAGGGGCCTTCATCATAGGCTCCACCCTCGACAGCAAATAGGAAGACGCGCTCGTCACCTTCCTGCGCGCAAATGTCGACGTGTTTGCATGGCAAGCGTTCGACATCCCCGGTGTTCCCAGGGAGGTGATTGAGCACCACCTAGCTGTCTGCCCCCACGCGCGGCCCATTAAGCAGAAGGTCAGAAAGCAGGCTCTGGAAAGGCAGGAGTTCATCACAGAGGAGATCAGGAAGTTGGAAGCGGTAGGTTTGGTGAGAGGGGTGTTCCACCCGACGTGGTTGGCCAATCTGGTAGTGGTGCGCAAGGCTAATGGGAAGTGGAGGCTGTGTATTGATTACACAGATATTAATAAGGCTTGTCCTAAGGACCCCTTTCCGTTGCCGCGCATCGACCAGATTGTTGACTCCACAGCCGGGTGTGATCTGTTATCATTCCTCGACGCCTACTCAGGCTACCACCAAATCTTCATGACGAGAGAGGATGAAGAGAAGACAGCATTCATCACCCCATGTGGTACGTATTGCTTTTTATGGATGCCTTTCGGGTTGAAGAGTGCTGGCTCAACGTTCGCAAGGGCAGTCCAAATTAGTTTTGAACCTCAGCTCCATAGAAATATGGAGGCCTACATGGATGACATAGTGGTCAAAACCCAGGACGGGCCAACTCTTGTGCAAGATCTGGAAGAGAAATTTGCTAACCTGCGCAAGATCAACCTCAAGCTGAACCCTGAGAAGTGTGTCTTCGGCGCTCCGTCCGGCAAGCCTCTCGGTTTCTTTGTGTCACAGCACGGGATTGAGGCAAACCCAGATAAGATCAAGGCTATTGAGCAGATCGAGGCGCCCAAGCGGATCAAAGATGTGCGTCGGCTCACCGGCTGCGTTGCCGCCATGAGCCGATTCATCTCCAAGTCCGCCGAGCGCGCCCTTCCCTTCTTCAAAATCTTGAAGAAGGCAGGCCCAATAGAGTGGACCCCAGAAGCCGAGGAAGCACTGCAGGATCTAAAGAAATACCTTTCCTCCACGCCAATACTGGTTGCGCCTAAACCACAAGAGCCATTGCTACTGTATCTGGCGGCGACGAATCAAGTGGTCAGCGCCACACTGGTGGCACCGAGGGAGGTCGATGAGGAGGCAGCGACGGCGGCAGAGCTAGCGGATGGCAAGCCAAAGATTCCCCCGGCAGGGCCTGGTGCCGACAAGACGCGACCCCCGCAGAGTCAGATGCCACCATGGCAGTGCCCACGCAGTCGAGTGAGGTGGTTCCAAGGAAGAAAATGATGCAGCACCCGGTTTACTTTGTCAGCTCCCTCTTGCAGGGGGCTAGGTCGAGGTATTCCGGCATGCAAAAATTGCTCTTCGGCCTCCTTATGGCCTCGAGGAAGCTGCATCACTACTTCCAAGCCCACGAGATCACTGTCGTCACCCGCCTCCCGTTGCAACGGATACTGCATAACCCAGACGGAACCGGAAGGATTGTGGAATGGGCCTTGGAGCTATCAAGTTTCGGTTTGAAGTTTGAAAGTACCTCGACAATTCAGAGCAGAGTCTTGGTGGAGTTCATCACAGAATGGACCTCGACGCCTGACGAAGAAATCCAGGAGACCACTTTACCCGGCAAGGAAGCAGACCACGACTGGATCATGTACTTTGATGGGGCTTTCTCGCTGCAAGGCGCCGGTGCCGGCGTGTGATACGTCTCCGTCGGATCTACTTTTCCAAACACTTTTGCCCTTGTTTTGGACTGTAACTTGCATGATTTGAATGGAACTAACCCGGACTAACGTTGTTTTCAGCAGAATTGCCATGATGTTGTTTTATGTGCAGAAAACAAAAGTTCTCGGAATGACCTGAAACTCCACAGAACCTCTAGTTAAAAATAATAAAAAATCCTTGCCAAAGATGAAGACCAGGGGGCCCACACCCTGTCCACGAGGGTGGGGGCGCCCCCTCCCCCTAGGGCACGCCCCCTACCTCTTGGGCCCCCTGGACCTCCTCCGACGCCAACTCCGACTCTATATATTTGCTTTCGGGGAGAAAAAATCAAGGAGAAGAAATCATCGCGTTTTACGATACGGAGCCGCCGCCAAGCCCTAAAACCTCTCGGGAGGGCTGATCTGGAGTCCGTTCGGGGCTCTGGAGAGGGGGATTCGTCGCCGTCGTCATCATCAACCATCCTCCATCACCAATTTCATGATGCTCACCGCCGTGCGTGAGTAATTCCATCGTAGGCTTGCTGGACGGTGATGGGTTGGATGAGTTCTATCATGTAATCGAGTTAGTTTTGTTAGGGTTTGATCCCTAGTATCCATTATGTTCTGAGATTGATGTTGCTATGACTTTGCTATGCTTAATGCTTGTCACTAGGGCCCGAGTGCCATGATTTCAGATCTGAAACTATTATGTTTTCATGAATATATGTGAGTTCTTGATCCTATCTTGCAAGTCTATAGTCACCTACTATGTGTTATGATCCGGCAACCCCGAAGTGACAATAATCGGGACCACTCCCGATGATGACCATAGTTTGAGGAGTTCATGTATTCACTATGTGCTAATGCTTTGTTCTGGTTCTCTATTAAAAGGAGGCCTTAATAGCCCTTAGTTTCCATTAGGACCCCGCTGCCATGGGAGGGTAGGACAAAAGATGTCATGCAAGTTCTTTTCCATAAGCATGTATGACTATATTCGGAATACATGCCTACATTACATTGATGAATTGGAGCTAGTTCTGTGTCACCCTATGTTATGACTGTTACGTGATGAACCGCATCCGGCATAATTATCCATCACCAATCCAATGCCTACGAGTTTTCCATCTACTGGTTTACGCTTATTTAGTTTCCCGTTGCTATTGTTACAATCACTACAAAACACCAAAAAAATTACTTCTGCTTTCATTACTCTTTTGTTACCGTTACCACCACTATCATATTACTTTGCTACTAAATACCTTGCTGCACATATTAAGTTATCCAGGTGTGGCTGAATTGACAACTCAGTTGCTAATACTTGAGAATATTCTTTGGTTCCCCTTGTGTCGAATCAATAAATTTGGGTTGAATACTCTACCCTCGAAAGCTGTTGCGATCCCCTACACTTGTGGGTTATCAAGACTAATTTCTGGCGCCGTTGCTGGGGAGCATAGCTCTATTCTTTGAGTCACTTGGGATTTATATCTGCTGGACACTATGAAGAACTTGAAAGACGCTAAGACAAAAATTTATCTCTCAACTACGAGGGGAGGTAAGGAACTGCCATCTAGCTTTGCACTTGATTCACCTTCTGTTATGAGTAAGCTTGCGACACCTAAACCTGCTTCTGCTATTTGTTCTGATATGTCGCATGTTATTGATGATGCCACTTCTGTTATGCATAATACTCATGATGAAACTACTTCTATGCTTGATACTACTGTGCCCCTTAGTGAATTTCTTGATGAACAAATTGCTAGGGCTAGAGAGAAAGAAATTATTGAATCTGATTATAATGATGAAAGTGATGATGAAGATAGGCCTGTTATTCCTGAGGGTTATGTTTTTGATAGAGAAGCTTCTGCAACTATCTTAGCTTGCAAAGATAGTCGCGAACTCAAGAGGCTATTAATTAAATGGAACAAGGAATCCCTTAGAGATAGAATGAGGCCCGACACTACTTTCGCTACTTCGCCTATTTGTGTTGCCGATAAGGATTATGAATTCTCTGTTGATCCTGATATAATTACTTTGGTTGAATCGGATCCTTTTCATGACTATGAATCTGAAACTGTTGTGGCACATCTTACTAAATTAAATGATATAGCCACCCTGTTCACTAATCATGAGAGATCTCGCTACTTTTATATCCTTAAAATATTTCCGTTCTCATTAAAGGGTGATGCTAAGAGATGGTTTAATTCTCTTGATCCTGGATGTGTGCGTAGTCCCCAGGATATGATTTATTACTTCTCTGCTAAATATTTCCCTGCTCATAAGAAACAAGCTGCCTTAAAGGAAATATACAACTTTGTGCAAATTGAAGAAGAGAGTCTCCCACAAGCTTGGGGGAGGCTTCTCAAGCTACTTAATGCTTTGCCTGATCATCCTCTTAAGAAAAATGAAATACTTGATATCTTTTATAATGGACTAACTGATGCTTCCAGAGATTACCTGGATAGTTGTGCTGGTTCTCTTTTCAGGGAAAGAACACCGGATGAAGCTGAAATTCTATTGAATAATATGTTGACAAATGAAAATAATTGGGCACCTCCTGAGCCAGATCCTGCTCCAATTACTGAGCCTATTCCTAAACCAACTCCGAAGAAGAGAGGTGTTCTGTTTCTCAGTCCTGAAGATATGCAAGAGGCAAAGAAATCTATGAAAGAAAAAGGTATTAAAGCTGAAGATGTTAAGAATTTACCTCCTATTGAAGAAATACATGGTCTTAATTTACCGCCTGTTGAAGAAACGCATGATCTTGATCCATTACCTATTGAAGAACCTCCAGATCTTAATAACCCGACACAGGTAGTAAAGGTAAATTCTCTCTATAGGTATGATAGAGCTGAAATCCCTCCTACTAAAATTGCTAATCAGTGCTTGGATGAGTTTGATAAGTTTATGTTTAAACAAGAAGATTTCAATGCTTATTTTGGTAGACAATTAAAACAAATTGCTTATATGATTAAACACTTGGGTGATTATATGGCTAATATTAGAGGTGAACTTAAACTTGTTAGCAAACATGCTTATATGGTTACAACTCAAGTAGAACAAGTACTTAAGGCTCAACACGATTTGCTCAATGAAATGAAGAGTAAGAAAAATGATTATGCTGTTAGAGTGGCCACTAGAACTGGTAGAATGACTCGGGAACCTTTGTATCCTGAAGGCCACCCTAAGAGAATTGAGCAAGATTCTCAGAGAAACAATATTGATGTACCTAGTTCTTCTAAAAGGAAGAAAAAGAAAAATGATAGGACTTTGCAAACTTCTAGTGAACCTATTGCTGAACCACCTGAGAATCCAAATGACATCTCTATGTCTGATGCAGAAACACAATCTGGTAATGAACATGAAACTAGTGAAAATGTTAATGATGATGTTCATGATGATGCTCAACCTAGTAATGATAATGATGTAGAAATTGAACCTGCTATTGATCTTGATAACCCACAATCAAAGAATCAACGTTATGATAAGAGAGACTTTGTTGCTAGGAAACATGGTAAAGAAAGAGAACCATGGGTTCAGAAACCCATGCCTTTTCCTCCCAAACCATCCAAGAAAAAGGATGATGAGGATTTTTAGCGCTTTGCTGAAATGATGAGACCTATCTTTTTGCGTATGCGATTGACTGATATGCTCAAAATGAATCGTTATGCTAAATATATGAAAGATATTATCACTAATAAAAGAAAGATACCGGAAGCTGAAATTTCCACCATGCTTGCTAATTATACTTTTAAGGGTGGAATACCAAAGAAACTTGGAGATCCAGGAGTACCTACTATACCATGCTCCATTAAAAGAAATTATGTTAAAACTGCTTTATGTGATCTTGGAGCCGGTGTTAGTGTTATGCCTCTCTCTTTATATCGTAGACTTGATTTGAATAAGTTGACACCTACTGAAATATCTTTGCAAATGGCTGATAAATCAACTACTATACCTGTCGGTATTTGTGAGGATGTGCCTGTTGTGGTTGCAAACGTTACTATTTTAACGGACTTTGTTATTCTTGATATTCCCGAGGACAATAGTATGTCTATTATTCTTGGAAGACCTTTTCTGAATACTGCAGGGGCTGTTATTGATTGCAACAAAGGCAATGTCACTTTTCATGTTAATGGTAATGAGCATACGGTACACTTTCCGAGGAAACAACCTCAAGTTCATAGTATCAATTCTATTGGAAAGGTTCCATCAATTATATTTGGAGGTTTTGAATTTCCTCTTCCTACAGTCAAGAAGAAATATGATATTCTTATTATAGGGGATGTGCATATCCCCGTTGAGGTAACATAGTGTTATTGGAAATTTCTCCGGTTCCATGTTAATCGGAATGAGTTTGTTAACAAGACCTGATCAACCTTGTTAGTGGATTCCTTTTCATGAGCATGAGACGGATGAAACTAGAAGCACAAACCTTCTGTACCCTCTTTATACTTTCTGTTATTTAGTTGAAATAAAGTAAAAATAGTATTTTTCTGTATGTTATCTGATTTATCCGTGCAATATAAAAATACCCCGAAAATAAAAGTCCTCCAAATGCCATGCCAATTTAATATGATTTTTTTGGGAATATTTGAGGATTTATGGTACTGAAAACACCGCGGGGGGAGCTGCCACCTGGTCACGAGGGTGGAGGGCGCGCCCTACCCACCAGGGTGCGCCCCCTGCCTCATGGGCCCACGGTGGCCCTCCTCCACTTATTCCTGCACCCATCCTCTTCTTCTTCCTCCCACAAACACGAATATCTGGTTCAAGCACGAGTTCTAGCTCACTTTGCTGTGATTTTTGATCTCCTTGCTCAAAGCACCTCTCGCAAAACTGCTTGGGGAGATTGTTCCTTTGTATGTGACTCCTCCATTGGTCCAATTAGTTTTTGCTCTAGTGCTTTATTCATTGCAAATTTGTGCTGCATAGATGACCATGTTCTTGAGCTTGCATGTCAAATTTATATGGTTCCAAGTAGTTCTAATGCTTGATATAGGCTCTAGGCACTTGTAGGAGTAGTTGCTATCAATTTTATTGAGTTTGATTCACTTTTGTTTGAAGTAACTAAAAATTTCAGAATATTTCAGAAAATAATGAAGAGACTTTTGAGGGGCTCATCGAGCCGAAGCTCGAAGGAAAAGCAAAATGAAGAAGCACAGAGGCCCAAATTTAATTTGCCTCGTACCACGGAGGTCAGGCCATGTGAATGGCCTTCCGATGATTTCTTGAGAGCAGCCGGGATTTATGATGATTTTTATTCATTGGCTAAGAATGCTGGCCTCACCGACTTCCTTCGCGACCAACGTCATCAGTATCTCTTACTCACTAATACTTTTGTGCAAAACTTCTACTATTTTCCTAAGAAATCACCTCCTTCAGTAGAGTTTCATTTATATGATGTTGTTAAGGAGATGCCATTAGCTGAATTTTGTGAGGTTTGCAAAATACCCTTTGATGGTACCTTAGATGAACCACACCATAAGGATGTGGAAGAATTCATTAACACCATCACTGTGGGAGAAACCAGGAAGGTTTCTGATGCAAGAATCACTAGCATACATTTTCCTGTTTTACGCTACTTTGCCATATTTGCTAGTCGTTGCTTGATTGGTCGTGGAAACTGTGGAAACCTTAGTGTTCCTAATATTATCATTTTGTTCCATGGTCTATACCGCGATAACACTGTTAGTATGGGCGGAATTATTGCTAAACGGTTAAGTCTGAACCGTACTAAAGGCCCCATCTTTGGAGGTATTTATGCTTCATGCCTAGCTGCATATTTTAACATACCCACTAGGCTTTATGAGAAAGAAGAAAAATTGCTGCCTAGTGCTTATTTGATTATAAGAGTCTGCTGGTGCATGATTTTATTGTTAAAGGCAGGGAAGGAGATCTTAAATATAAACTGTATTTTAATAAACATCACCCTGAGACTATTACCTTGCTTGCTCCTTCCTTGTTTAATTTTGAAGGACCGTATCTCGTTACAAGGGCTGCCGTTCAAGCCTACCGGAATCTTGCACCAGCCCCGGAACCAGAACCACAATATGAGCCTCCACGACAGTCTGTTTATTCTTGGGATCCGGAGATGGCTGCCAGCCAGTGGCAGTCAGAGTCCTCTTCATCGCAGTACGACCCCAGCTACACCTACGGGTATCCGCCAGGCTATCCCTGGCAATAAACCAATTTAGGCCAAAAGCCTAAGCTTGGGGGAGTACGTATTTCCCACCGACATTACATTTATGTTCACACACTCATTGCTAGATGTCGGTGCTCATACTCTTTCACTGTAATATCCATGCTAGTTTATTTTCTTTTTGCTGCTTTCTTCTTGTGTCTTTGTTAAACCTTAAGAGAAACAAAAAAAATTAGTGATAGTTTTTAGTAGTAGTTTACTTTTCTTGTTGTAGTAGTAATAATTAAAAAATAAAACCCAAAAAGATTTCCCTTTCTTCTTTTGCTTGTTGGGAGCTTTCCCGTGTAAATTGTTTTATTTCTTTTCTTTTCTTTGGGGGTCGATGGGAGAAGACCATGATTAAATTGTTGAATTGGCTCTTATATGCATTATTGTTCATTTAACCAAGAGCCCATATTGCCTTGTCTTCTCCTGTTTATTGAATGCTCGCAGATTCCAGCTTAGTCCAATGCACGTGCACTCTTATTATTATTCACATCGTTCGGTCGTGCAAGTGAAAGGCAATTATGATGATATATGATGGACTGACTGAGATGAGAAAAGCTGGTATGAACTAGACCTCTCTTGTTTTTGTAAATATGATGAGTTCATCGTTCCTAATTTAGCTTATTATGAATAAACATGTTTGCAATGACAATTAGAGATCATAGTTGCTCGTGCCATGCTTGATTAGCTATGAGTTATAATGGTTTACCTTGCGTGCCAACATGCTATTAAAATGGTTATGATGTGGTATGATGGGGTGGTATCCTCCTTTGAATGATTTAAGTGACTTGACATGGCACATGTTCATGTATGTAGTTGAAACAAATCAACATAGCCTTCACGATATTTATGTTCATGGTGGATTATATCCTACTCATGCTTGCATCCAATGTTTATTAATTTTAATGCATTTTCATGGCTGTTGTCGCTCTCTAGTTGGTCGCTTCCCAGTCTTTTGCTAGCCTTCACTTTTACTAAGCGGGAATACTGCTTGTGCATCCAATCCCTTAAACCCCAAAGTTATTCCATATGAGTCCACTATACCTTCCTATATGCGGTATCTACCTGCCGTTCCAAGTAAATTTGTATGTGCCAAACTCTAAACCCTCAAATAAACATTCTGTTTTGTATGCTCGAATAGCTCATGTATCAACTAGGGCTGCCCTTATCTTCCATGTTAGGAGGGTTATTCTCAAGAGGAGTGGACTCCGCTCCTCACTCACGAGAAAATGGCTGGTCATCGGGATGCCCAGTCTCATGCTTTATGCAAACTAAATCAAAATAATTGCAAACAAAACTCCCCCTGGGACCTGTTGTTTGTTGGAGGCACTCGTTGTTTCGAGAAAGCCATGGATTGATGCTTGTTGGAGGAGGGGGAGTATAAACTTTACCATTCTGTTTGGGAACCGCCTATAATGTGTGTAGCATGGAAGATATCACCATCTCTTAGTTGTTATGTTGACAATGAAAGTATGCCGCTCAAAATATTATTTATCTCTATTTCAAAACCGAGCTCTGGCACCTCTACAAATCCCTGCTTCCCTCTGCGAAGGGCCTATCTATTTACTTTTATGTTGAGTCATCACCCTCTTATTAAAAAGCACTAGCTGGAGAGCACAGCTGTCATTTGCATTCATTACTGTTAATTTATATTTGGTATGACTATGATTGGATCTCTTTTACCATGAATTACAATGTCTAGTCAGTCCTTGATCTTTAAAGGTGCTCTACATTTATGTTTTGCGGTCTCAGAAAGGGCTAGCGAGATACCATCTTGTTATATCATATTATGATTGTTTTGAGAAAGTGTTGTCATCCGAGATTTATTATTATGGCTCGTTAGTTGGTTATGCTATTGATATGAGTAATCATGGGACCTGAGAATTATTGCAAATGTGGTTAGTTATAATTTTTGCTGAAAGCTTGAATGCTGGCTTTACATATTTACAACAACAAGAGCAAACCGAGTTTGTAAAAGTTTTTCTTTATTTCTTTCAGTTTGTCAACTGAATTGCTTGAGGAGAAGCAAGGGTTTAAGCTTGGGGGAGTTGATACGTCTCCGTCGTATCTACTTTTCCAAACACTTTTGCCCTTGTTTTGGACTCTAACTTGCATGATTTGAATGGAACTAACCCGGACTGACGCTGTTTTCAGCAGAATTGCCATGATGTTGTTTTATGTGCAGAAAACAAAAGTTCTCGGAATGACCTGAAACTCCACGGAACATCTAGTTAAAAATAATAAAAAATCCTTGCCAAAGATGAAGACCAGGGGGCCCACACCCTGTCCACGAGGGTGGGGGGCGCGCCCCCTACCTCGTGGGTCCCCTGGACCTCCTCCGACACCAACTCCGACTCTATAAATTTGCTTTCGGGGAGAAAAAAATCAAGGAGAAGAAATCATCGCGTTTTACGATACGGAGCCGCCGCCAAGCCCTAAAACCTCTCGGGAGGGCTGATCTGGAGTCCGTTCGGGGCTCCGGAGAGGGGGATTCGTCGCCGTCGTCATCATCAACCATCCTCCATCACCAATTTCATGATGCTCACCGCCGTGCGTGAGTAATTCCATCGTAGGCTTGCTGGACGGTGATGGGTTGGATGAGATCTATCATGTAATCGAGTTAGTTTTGTTAGGGTTTGATCCCTAGCATCCATTATGTTCTGAGATTGATGTTGCTATGACTTTGCTATGCTTAATGCTTGTCACTAGGGCTCGAGTGCCATGATTTCAGATCTGAACCTATTATGTTTTCATGAATATATGTGAGTTCTTGATCCTATCTTGCAAGTCTATAGGCACCTACTATGTGTTATGATCCGGCAACCCCGAAGTGAGAATAATCGGGACCACTCCCGGTGATGACCATAGTTTGAGGAGTTCATGTATTCACTATGTGCTAATGCTTTGTTCCGGTTCTCTATTAAAAGGAGGCCTTAATATCCCTTAGTTTCCATTAGGACCCCACTGCCACGGGAGGGTAGGACAAAAGATGTCATGCAAGTTCTTTTCCATAAGCACGTATGACTATATTCGGAATACATGCCTACATTACATTGATGAATTGGAGCTAGTTCTGTGTCACCCTATGTTATGACGGTTACATGATGAACCGCATCCGGCATAATTATCCATTACCGATCCAATGCCTACAAGTTTTCCATCTACTGGTTTACGCTTATTTACTTTCCCGTTGCTATTGTTACAATCACTACAAAACACCAAAAATATTACTTTTACTTTCATTACTCTTTTGTTACCGTTACCACCACTATCATATTACTTTGCTACTAAATACCTTGCTGCAGATATTAAGTTATCCAGGTGTGGCTGAATTAACAACTCAGTTGCTAATACTAGAGAATATTCTTTGGCTCCCCTTGTGTCGAATCAATAAATTTGGGTTGAATACTCTACCCACGAAAGCTGTTGCGATCCCCTACACTTGTGGGTTATCAGCGTGCTACTCTTCGCACCCACCGGAGAACACCTCAAGTACGTGATTCAGATGCACTTCCCCAGGGAGATGTCCACCAACAACACTGCCGAGTACGAGGGATTTCTTGCCGGTCTCAGGATCGCGGCAGACCTCGGGGTTAAGAAGCTCATCGTCAGGGGTGACACGCAGCTCGTTGTCAGGCAGGTCAACAAGGATTATCAGAGCCCATTGATGGAACCTTACGTAGATGAGGTGAGGAAGCTGGAGGAACGCTTTGACGGTATCCAGGCGGAGCACGTCCCCTGAGGGGAGAACGACGTCGCCGATTACCTGTCAAAGCGTGCCGCATTCAAGCTACCTGTGGAACCAGGTACCTTTTTGCTCCGACTAACTCAACCATCCGTCGAACCATCAGTGGCGCAGAACAAGCGGAGGAAATCAGGTCCCGGCAAGTACTTTCCTACCGAGCCCCCTGGGGCTGCCAGCAAGGGTGCTGCCGCGGACGCTGAGCCTGCCCAAGAGCAACTGGCTCCGACAGGGCGTCAAGCCCTGGCCGTAGAGACAGCCGCTCCCATGGCGGAAGAAATGCCTTTGGTCATTGCTGTCGAGCCCTAGGCTCCGGCATGGGCGCAGCATACCGTCCACTTCCTCCAAAGAGGGGAGCTTCTTGAGGAGCAGGAAGAAGCAGAGAAAGTAGCCCGTCGGTCTGCCCTGTACCAGTTCATCGATGACGTCCTGTACCGGAGGAGGCCAAACGGTGTGAAACTCTAGTGCATCCCCCGGGAGGAAGGACTGGAGCTGTTGGCGGAGATACATGGAGGCATATGTGGCTCCCACATAGGGTCAAGGGCCCTTGCCGGGAAGGCGTTCCGGGAAGGTTTCTTCTGGCCCACCGCCCTCCAGGATGCGACGACACTAGTAACCAAGTGTGAAGCGTGCCAGTTCCATTCAAAGAAGCTTCATCAACCAGCTCAAGCCCTTCAAACAATCCCTCTCTCCTGGCCATTCTCGGTCTGGGGGCTCGATATCCTGGGCCCTTTCCCCCGCGCTGTCGGGGGCTTTGAGTACTTGTACGTTGCAATCGACAAGTTCACAAAGTGGCCGGAAGTGGAAGCAGCGAGGAAGGTGACTGCTCAGTCAGCCGTCGAGTTCTTCAAAGGACCGATCTGCCGTTTTGGTGTGCCAAACAGAGTCATCACCGACAACAGCACGCCGTTCACAAGCCACACCTTCATGCAGTACATCCAAGACCTCGGCAGCAAGGTCTGTTTTGCTTCCGTGGCACATCCACGGAGCAACGGCCAAGTGGAGAGGGCAAATGCTGAAGTGTTGCGAGGCCTGAGAATGAAGACCTTTGACAAGCTGCATAAGAGTGGAAGGCGCTGGATTGATGAGTTGCCGGCGGTTCTTTGGTCGATCAGGACGACGCCAAATCGAGCCACCGCCCAGACACCTTTTGCCCTGGTATACGGGGCAGAAGCAGTTCTCCCCACGGAACTCATATACGGGTCACCTCGAGTGCTCGCTTATGATGAGCTTGTTGCGCCAAGATGAAGCGACGCTCCTTGAGGAAGATCGTCTTCAGGCGGCTGTGAGAGAGGCATGGTACCAGCAAGCCTTGCACCGCTACCATAGCCGCAAGGTTCATGCCCGAAGCTTTGAGGAAGGCGACCTTGTTCTTCGGCGCGTTCAGTCGGCCAAGAATTCCAACAAGTTGATGCCGAAGTGGGAAGGCCCTTATCGAGTAATACGAGTCACCAGGCCTGGCGCAGTCCGCCTGGAGACCGAAGATGCCATCCCAGTGAGCAACTCCTGGAACATCGAGCATCTTAGCAAGTTTTACCCGTAAGGCGCGGCTTGCCGGGCATCCCGGCAAGCCACCTTTTGTACAAGCTTTGCCAGCAAGGCATGTGACCTTTGTACAAAGCCAGGCGCAAACCCTGAGCATAAATAAATGAAGCGCTAGCTCCCTAAGTTATAGCATGCATGCTAGGTCGAGTCTCTTCCTTGGTTAGGGTTGATAGTGCTTAGCGGCGACTAACCCCTAGCCTAGAGGTCGAGTGCGCGTCTATCTGTTCCTTTTCTGTCCTCCTTTGGTTCGCAGGGCACATGATCACTTCTGCTGAGCTACTCGGAAAGAAGGAAATGGACCAGCGCCCCGACCCCGGCAAACCAGAGTTGCCGGGGGCTGCAAGCACGAGGATCCAACCGCGGCAAGATGAGATTGCCGGGGGCTGCAGATCCAGATAAGTCTTTTATCTTCTGTCATGCATTTTGGAACCGGACTGGGGTAGGTGAAACCTCGTTTTTATCTCTAGGCTGGCATGCTCCCCTTTTTCCTATACCTAAGGATTATTTTCTGGGTCCGGATTTGGTTGTAGCCGCGACAGCGAGGAGGTAGAACGAGGAGCCTGAAGCCCACTTCTTCCTTGCCTGCGCCAAGAGCGCGAGAACGGTCGAATGGAGTAGGGGAACGGCAAGGCCTGTTGCCGGGCGAAAAACATTTATCTTAGAAAAATAACGAGGATTCACTCCTTGTCGCGGGATTTACCCACGAACGAAAAGCCCGGCAAGGACCCCATTTTCATTAAAAACATCCCATACTGGTATAGTTCGTACGAAATGAAAAACATGAACATAGGGGATTACAAGATTTGAATTCAACAAGGCCCGCAGGCTTACAGACTAAAAAAGAGATAAGATGCCCATAATCCCTTTCTTGTCCCTCTCCTCAGGAGGCAGGTCAAGGAGGCGAAAGGGCGAATGGGGCGCCTAGGCGAGCTACGAGCGGTAGAAAGCACCAAGAGAAAACCTCGGTGGCCGCCCACGGGCGGGCCGGTGATGACGGTGCCGGAGAAGGAGCTGGAAGACGAGGTGGCAGGACCGGCAATACGCGATGAACGCGTCGGTGCCCGCGTACTCCGAGTTGACGGCCTTGTCGCCCGCCCTCTTCCTCTTCTGCAGCCTCCCGACGCCAACCGCCCAAGGAGACGGCCCCGAGAAGTTCAAGGAGCTGGCCCCGCCCCCAGCAAACCTCTGCCGGAGGAGCGGCCAGGTGCAGATGCTGCTGCTACCGCACCCGCCCAGGCGCGGGGCGTCCGACGCCTAGTCGGACTCGTCCCCGCTATCCGCCCGCTGTCCTCCTCGTCGCTTTCGCTCGAGGACGAGCTTCCATCGTCAGAATCTCCATCTAAGGAGCTCTCCACGCAGCATTTCAGACGAGTTCCAAACTCTCCGAAGACCTTGACGGAAAGTAGGCCGTCCTCCATTAATTTGAAGTAGAGGACGAGCCCCGCCGTCAGGCTGTGGATGCGGGCGAACGTCTTCCATCCACGGCGGAGATACATAACTCGAGGAGCCGTGAAGTCCATGTCGACCCGCGTGCCCCCGTTCCCACAGCCCCTCATGTGCAACCTGAGGGTCTGGGGCGGGGCACGCTCCATCACCCGAGCGAATGGAGTAGGGAGACGAAGACGATGACGCGGGGGCCGGCGGAGCCTAGTGAAGAACTCGCAAGGCTGGTCTTCAACGCGGCCCTCCATCGGGAAGGGCATCATTGGCGGGGGCGAGGCCGGTGCGCCAACCCGTCCTCCTCTTCCCCGAGCGCTATGGCCTCTGCCCCGGCCTCGCCCCCTCCCCCTTCCCCTCGCGGTCGGTTCCACCACCACGGGCTCAGGAGGAGGAGGGACGCGCTGTCGAGCGGCGACCCTCGCCGCCACCGTCGAGGGACCAGGATTCCCTTTCTCCATGGAACGTGAAAGGAAGAAGCAGAAGCAAGAGGAGATAGATGACAGAAGAGTGCGGGACGCCATCCCCCCTCCCCCTCTTTATAAAGGAGCGGGGTCGGGGCTCGGTCGCCCCGTTCGGCCAATCCAGCCACCAGAGGCGCGTGGAATCAGGACCGACCCGCTGCCCCAACCAGCGACGGCCCGGTTTCCCGCCCCCGCCGCTTGCTACCCCAAGTGCATGGGGGACGCGTGGCGGACGTGCAGAACCGAGGGGACAGGAGAAGTGACGTCTCCCCCGTCCCGTGATCGTGGGGAGTGGATGCCTTGAAGACTGTGCCCCGGCCCCGTTCAGTAAATGAGCCGCGCCTCCATGCCTCCCTCTTTTTACGGGGAAGGCGCGAGCCGCCTCTTTACTGCGATGTGATGCATGCGTGTGGAAATCGCCCCACGCATGCCGCCCACATCACGCACACCCCTCCATGCCGCGCCACGCGTGCGGGTCGTGGGAGGCGGAGCGCGCGAAGGATCTTGCCAAAGTAAAAATCGCCCCACCTGCCCGCGCACCGTTTTGGGCCCGGCCCAACAACGTGTCGCGCTTAGGTGTGGCCCAGGCCCGGGGGCTCCTGTCGGTGTACAAAAATATGGGCACGTTTTTGTACCCCTTTACCTGTGCACGAGCAGTCAGAGCCGCGCCCACGACCACACCAAGCAGAACAAGGGAGGTGAGCCAAGGTAAGACCGAAGCCCAAGACGATCAAAGCAACGCCAAGGCCAAGACCACGAAGAGCAGAGGGACGAAGCAGGTTCCCCCGGCAAGACCCTTGCCGGGCGGCCTCAGCGGACCCGGCAAGACCCTTGCCGGGACAGCTCGCCCCACACCAACAGAGCGAGCCACCCTTGAGCCCACGGCCCCCAGCACCATCATCAGCATGGGACCAGGGGTCGGAGAGGCACCTCTGTGGTGGCATGCAGATCTTTTTGAAGACATATTCAAGATCAGATGAGGTTTAGAAGACGACGATTCTAGGCAAGATCCTTGTCGAGGAAGGCCACCAGACCCCCGGCAAGATCCTTGCCCGGGACGACAGCACGCCACGAGAAGACCCTTGCCGGGCCACCCGGCAAGGCCCTCGCCAAAGACGTCGGCGAGGCCACCGGCAAGCCCACGTCAACCAAGCTTCCACCGCCGTTCACATGCAGCTGCCAGCCCAACCAGCTGGGCGGGCACCTGCGTGGCAACATGCAACTCCCAGGCCAACTCATCGAGCGCCTGCGTGGCGGCATGCAGATCTTCGTGAAGGCTCCACCACCACGCCAACTCAGCTGCCTGCCTGCCTACATGGCACCGCACGCATCCCTGGCCGAGGCGCGTGTCGAAGCGAGGAGGAGCGGCGACGGACGGGACGAGCCTCGCCCCCGTCCCCGATAAAGCAAGGGGACACCTAAGCTACGCATTAAATGCATCTTGTCCTGTAATACGAGCGATAAGCTCAGGGCACTGTACGCCTTTCCACCTCCTGTCTGTCATTGTGGCAGCCCCTTTCAACTATAAAAGGAGGCCCATGGCATACTGGAGAAGGATTCGGCTCTTTCAAACCATGCGCTGACCACAGCTAGTTCGAGAGCTCAAGAACTCTCAGAAATACACCCACCAAAGTAGGACTAGGGTTTTACGCATCCTCGTGGCCCGAACCTGGCTAAACGATCCTTGTGTTGTCTACTAGCCCTGCTCTCCTCGCAACCCTGCGCCCCGGCAACCGTAGTAGGGATTCTTGTGATCTCATAGGTGTCGTTCCACACCGACATCCATAAACCCCAAAGTTATTCCATATGAGTCCACTATACCTTCCTATATGCGGTATCTACCTGCCATTCCAAGTAAATTTGTATGTGCCAAACACTAAACCTTCAAATGAAATTCTGTTTTGCGTGCTCGAATAGCTCATGTATCAACTAGGGTTGTCTGTATCTTCCATGCTAGGCGGGTTATTCTCAAGAGGAGTGGACTCCGCTCCTCACTCACGAGAAAATGGCTAGTCACCGGGATGCCCAGTCCAATGCTCTAAGCAAATCAAATTGAAATAATTGCAAACAAAAGTCCCCCAGGGCTGTTGCTAGTTGGAGGCACTCGTTGTTTCGAGCCAGCCATGGATTCATGCTTGTTGGTGGTGGGGGAGTATAAACTTTACCATTCTGCTTGGGAACCGCCTATAATGTGTGTAGCATGGAAGATATCAAGATCTCTTGGCTGTTATGTTAACAATGAAAGTATGCCGCTCAAAATATTATTCATCTCTGCTTTAAAACCGAGCTCTGACACCTCTACAAATCTTTGCTTCCCTCTACGAAGGGTCTATCTATTTACTTTTATGTTGAGTCATCACCCTCTTATTAAAAAGCACCAGCTAGAGAGCACCGCTATCATTTGCATTCATTACTATTAGTTTATATTGGGTATGACTGGATCTCTTTTACCATGAATTACAATGTTTAGTCTGTCCTTGATTTTCAAAGGTGCTCTGCATTAATGTTTTGCGGTCTCAGAAAGGGCTAGCAAGATACCATCTTGTTATATCATATTATGATTGTTTTGAGAAAGTGTTGTCATCCGAGATTTATTATTATTGCTCGCTAGTTGATTATGCCATTGATATGAGTAAACATGAGACCTAAATGTTATTGTGAATATGGTTAGTTCATAATCTTTGCTGAAAACTTGAATGTTGTCTTTACATATTTACAACAACAAGAGCAAACAGAGTTTGTAAAAGATTCTCTTTATCACTTTCATTTTATCAACTAAATTGCTTGAGGACAAGCAAAGGTTTAAGCTTGGGGGAGTTGATACGTCTCCATCGTATCTACTTGTCCAAACACTTTTGCCCTTGTTTTGGACTCTAACTTGCATGATTTGAATGGAACTAACCCGGACTGACGCTGTTTTCAGCAGAATTGCCATGGTGTTATTTTTGTGCAGAAATAAAAGTTCTCGGAATGACCTGAAACTTCACGGAGAATAATTTTGGAATTAATGAAAAATACTGGCGAAAGAATCAAGGCCAGGGGGCCCACACCCTGCCCATGAGGGTGGGGGCGCGCCTACCCCCTGGGCGCGCCCCCTGCCTCATGGGCCCCCTGATGCTCCACCGACCTCAACTCCAACTCTATATATTCACGTTCGGGGAGAAAAAAAATCAGAGAAAAGGATTCATCGCGTTTTATGATACGGAGCCGCCACCAAGCCCTAATCTCTCTCGGGAGGGCTGATATGGAGTCCGTTCGCGGCTCCAGAGAGGGGAATCCGTCGCCATCATCATCAACCTTCCTCCATCAATAATTTCATGATGCTCACCGTCGTGCGTGAGTAATTCCATCGTGGGCTTGCTGGACGGTGATGGGTTGGATGAGATTTACCATGTAATCGAGTTAGTTTTGTTAGGGTTTGATCCCTAGTATCCGTTATGTTCTGAGATTGATGTTGCTATGACTTTGCTATGCTTAATGCTTGTCACTAGGGCCCGAGTGCCATGATTTCAATCTGAACCTATTATGTTTTGATGAATATATGTGAGTTCTTGATCCTATCTTGCAAGTCTATAGTCACTTACTATGTGTTATGATCCGGCAACCCCGAAGTGACAATAATCAGGACCACTCCCGGTGATGACCGTAGTTTGAGGAGTTCATGTATGCACTAAGTGTTAATGCTTTGGTCCGGTACTCTATTAAAAGGAGGCCTTAATATCCCTTAGTTTCCATTAGGACCCTGCTGCCACGAGAGGGTAGGACAAAAGATGTCATGCAAGTTCTTTTCCATAAGCACATATGACTATATTCGGAATACATGCCTACATTACATTGATGAATTGGAGCTAGTTCTGTGTGACCCTATGTTATAACTATTGCATGAGGAATCGCATCCGACATAATTCTCCATCACTGATCCAATGCCTACGAGCTTTTCACATATTGCTCTTTGCTCAGTTACTTTTCCATTGCAACTGTTACAATTACTACAAAACTACTACTGTTACTTTTGCCACCGTTACCGTTACTTCCATACTACTTTGCTACTAAATACTTTGCTGCAGATATTAAGTTATGCAGGTGTGGTTGAATTGACAACTTAACTGCTAATAATTGAGAATATTCTTTGGCTCCCCTTGTGTTGAATCAATAAATTTGGGTTGAATACTCTACTCTCGAAAACTGTTACGATCCCTATACTTGTGGGTTATCAGGATGCTGCTAACGTGACACTACAATCAGAGACCCTTCGACGAAGCTGTGTGCGATGCAATAATCGTAAACGGTGGTGTAAAAGAATTGCCAAAAAAGGTGCAACACGTTTGCGATGGCGGAGCCATCAAATGCGGTTCAGATTTTAGTTGCGTGTGCGATGCAGGGCATACGGTTCAGTTCAATGAACTGTTTTCGATGAGGAGGAACAAATGAAACGGGTAGCCTGATGAAGGCGTGTGTGATATACAGCATACGGTTCAATCGGATGAACTGTTTGTGATGAGGAGGAAGAATGGAAACGGGCAGCTAGATAAAGGTGTGTGTGATTGAGGGCATATGCTTCAGAAGGATTAACTGTTTGCGATTAGGCAACAGAACAAAAACGGGTCAGCCAAATGAAAGTGTCTACGATTGATGGCATACACTTCACATGGATGAACTGTTTGCGATTAGCCACAACAAACTGAAACAGTTAGATAGATCAACGTGTGTGCGCTAGACTGTGACACACATTCTAATTAAAAGAAGTGTGTGCGATGGTAATAACGAGCGTGCACGGTTGTTGGAACAAGACGTGTGCTGACATTGCTTATTGCGGTGCACCGTATGGTGCAAACGCCACGTACACGGCCGAGAAGGCGTACGTGCCCATGTTACCCCTTCCGGGAATAGTGCCGCACTTATAACCGTTAGTAAATTTTGAGCATGCGTCCTGTCACATTCAAAATTCCTAACCTGTTCACACCGATCAAAACCTAAACGATTTCCCACTTAGGAGTGTATTAGTACTTGGTTATAAATACTACTACTCCAAGATAACTGCACATTCCTCCTCAACTCCTCATCCACAAAAACAAACAAGTCAATCATCATTGTTCCCTTGCGTCAGCCATGGCCAGCATGAGTTCTAGGTCGAGAGATTGCCACCAGGGAGATGCGAGCATGGAAGCGGAAGCACGAGAGATGTCCCGCCTCGCCACGAACGTAGCCGGCATGTCCCACCGCGCAGCCGTAACAGCATAGAGGACCCGCCGCGCCGCCGAAGCAGCACGCAGGTCCCGCCGCACCGTCGATGCGGCAGACTGGTCCGGCCGTGCCGCGGAAGCAGAAGATATGTCCCGCCGTGCCGTGAATGCAGCAGAGATGTCCTCCCGCGCCGCGGCAGCCTGGGAAGATACCTCGCGGGCAGGCGAGGACTCTTACAGGCACATGCATGCGATCATCCATGGCCAGATGGATCAGATCTCCGGCTGGGCGAGGTTGCAGGACGATATGAAAGCCTCTTTTGCCGGTGTCATCCGGCAACTAAATGAGAGCAATGCAAAGCTCCGGGCCGAGTGCGAGCTGCTGAGGGTGAAGATCGTTGGATGTGCGAAGCAGGAGGAGGAGACCACTGCCTTGTTGAAGAGGACCGGCGTCATCGTCGAGAAACTTATGGACGAGAACGCCATGCTGCGCATCGAGCGCAGAAGGCTGTTGGAGGAATCTATGGATGCTCTCAAGCAGCATCTTGAGGACAAGAAAGAGCTCATCGCCGCTCGCCGCGGAGACTAGTTCCCGCGGCCTACAGCAACGCATCAAGAAAACAGAGATCAGCGAGCCAGATCGTTGTCTTCCTTCTTCTTTTGCCCTTGCGTATTTCGGGCGTTACCGCATGTGGCTTTTTTTAATTATGTTCCTTTTTTGCGGGGTTTTTAATTATGTTCCTAAATATGTAAGACAATTATTATCCACTGTCATCGTCCTTATATTCATCATCCTTGCTATAAGTTGCAGTCGATGCTATATAGGTCCGTCAGATCTTACATCAAGAACCGTGCAAAACTTTCTTTTCAGATTTCCATTTTTCTCTCTTTAAATCTCAATCCAGTGAGACATATAGGCACGCCATAGAAAAGGGGCTCGGGCGCCATTAATGGAGACATTGGGAGGGAGGGGCGCGGCGGGTAGAAGTCAAAGGGCTCTCCTCCCGATGAGCACGCGCAGGGGTCTGATCGCACGCCTCCCGTACTCAAATAGCTACCCCGCACGGCACCTCCTAGCCAATAAAAAAGGGACGCGTGGCGGCACGTAATTGGTAAGTACAACACCCACGGTTTCAATAATACTTGTGTTTCCGGTTTGTAACGTGACAACACTTGTTCCAAAATGACTTTGTTGATTGTTAATGTGTGCGCCTTCGCAAACCGGACAGAAAAATTACCACAACATGTTGGTGCCATGTCATGAAACCATGCCAAGTTTCATGATTTTCAGCGTGTTTTGGATTTACAGGAATTAAAAAACCAAGTTTCTCAATCTTTCCGGCTGAGCCACGACGCCCAGATGTTTGAATTTCATTCCCATTTCTTGCATGGGACCTAGAAATTCACCCAAGAACACACATGTGATTTTTCAACCAACTTTGGTGCACTGGAGCATGTGCTTGTAGTTCGAATTTGAATCATGCACATTAAATGCGCAAAAACTCAATGAATGTATGAAAAAGGTCAAACGAACCCGGAATAATTCCAAAATTTAACACGGTACTTCTATTTGGTCTAATCTAGCTGTGTAACAAAATTAAGACAGAAGAACGCAGTGTACGTATGTCGTTTCACACACGGAGGTGACACGTCCCCTCTTGAAACCATGAGCCTTCATGAGGGAAGCTCCGGTTTTCAAGAAGCTTACACCAAACCTTGTCCCAATTCGGGCAAAAATATTACCGCAGCATGTTGGTGCCATGTCATGACACCATGCCAAGTTTCATGATTTTCAAGTATGTTTTGGATTTACGGATATTAAAAAACCAAGTTTCTCAATCTTTCGGGCCGAGCCACGACGCCCAGATGTTTGAATTTCATTCCCATTTCTTGCATGGGACCTAGAAATTCACCCAAGGACACACATGTGATTTTTCAACCAACTTTGGTGCACTGGAGCATGTGCTTGTAGTTCAAATTTGAATTATGCACATTAAATGCGCAGAAACTCATTTAATGTATAAAAAAGGCCAAACGAACCCGGAATAATTCCAAAATTCAGCACGATAGTTCTATTTGGTCTAATCTGCCTGTGTAAAAAAATTTACGCGGGAGAAGGCAGTGTACGTATGTCGTTTCACACACGGAGGTGACACGTTCCCTCTCGGAACCACGAGCCTTCTTCAGGGAAGCTCCGGTTAGTAAGAAGCTTACACCAAAGCTTGCCCCAATTCGGCCAAAAAAATTACCACAACATGTTGGTGCCATGTCATGACACCATGCCATGTTTCGTGGTTTTCAGGCGTGTTTTGGATTTACAGGAATTAAAAAACCAAGTTTCTCAATCTTTCCGGCCGAGCCACGACGCCCACATGTTTGAATCTCATTCCTATTTCTTGCATGGGACCTATAAATTCATCCAAAGACACACATGCGATTTTTCAACCAACTTTGGTGCACTGGAGCATGTGCTTGTAGTTCAAATTTGAATTATGCACACTAAATGCATATAAACTCAATTAATGTATAAAAATGGCTAAACGAACCCGGAATAATTCCAAAATATAGCACGATACTTCTATTTGGTCTAATTTGCCTATGTAAAAAATTAAGGCGGGAGAAGGGAGTGTTCGTATGTCATTTCGCACACGGAGGTGACACGTTCCCTGTCGATACCACGAGCCTTCTTGAGGGAAGCTCCAGTTTGCAAGAAGCTTACACCAAAGCTTGTCCCAATTCGGCCAAAAAAATTACCGCAACATGTTGGTGCCATGTCATGACACCATGCCAAGTTTCATGATTTTCAGGTGTGTTTTGGACTTATAGGAATTAAAAAACCAAGTTTCTCAATCTTTCCGGCCGAGCCACGACGCCCACATGTTTAAATCTCATTCCTATTTCTTGCATGGGACCTATAAATTCACCCAAAGACACACATGTGATTTTTCAACCAACTTTGGTGCACTGGAGCATGTGCTTGTTGTTCAAATTTGAGTTATGCACACTAAATGCATATAAACTCAATTAATGTATAAAAATGGCCAAACGAATCCGGAATAATTCGAAAATTAATCACGATACTTCTATTTGGTCTAATTTGCCTGTGTAAAAAATTAAGGCGGGAGAAGGGAGGGTATGTATGTCGTTTCGCACACGGAGGTGACACGTTCCCCCTCGGTACCACGAGCCTTCTTGAGGGAAGCTCCAGTTTGCAAGAAGCTTACACCAAAGCTTGTCCCAATTCGGCCAAAAAAAACTTACCGCAGCATGTTGGTGCAATGTCATGACACCATGCCAAGTTTCATGATTTTCAGGCGTGTTTTGGATTTATAGGAATTTAAAAACCAAGTTTCTCAATCTTTCCGGCCAAGCCACGACGCCCAAATGTTTGAATTTCATTCCCATTTCTTGCATGGGACCTAGAAATTCACCCAAGGACACACATGTGATTTTTCAACCAACTTCGGTGCAATGGAGCATGTGCTTGTAGTTCAAATTCGAATTATGCACATTAAATGCGCAAAAACTCAATTAATATTTTCAAAAAGGGCAAACGAACCCGGAATAATTCCAAAATTTAGCACGATACTAATGTTTGAATCTGCCTGTGTAAAAAATATTAAGGCGGGAGAAGGTAGTGTACGTATGCCCTTTCGCACGCGGAGGTGACACGTTGCCTCTCGGAACCACGAGCCTTCTTCAGGGAAGCTCCGGTTAGCAAGAAGCTTACACCAAAGCTTGCCCCATTTCGGCCAAAAAAATTACCGCAGCATGTTGGTGCCATGTCATGACACCATGCCAAGTTTCATGGTTTTCAGGAGTGTTTTGGATTTACAGGAATTAAAAAACCAAGTTTCTCGATCTTTTCGGCCGAGCCACGACGCCCAGATGTTTGAATTTCATTCCCGTTTCTTGCATGGGACCTAGAAATTCACCCAAGAACACACATGTGATTTTTTCAACCAACTTTGGTGCACTGGAGCATGTGCTTGTAGTTCAAATTTGAATTATGCACATTAAAGGCGCAGAAACTCAATTAATGTATAAAAAAAGGCCAAACAAACCCGAAATAATTCCAAAATTTAACACGGTACTTCTATTTGGTCTCATCTGGCTGTGTAAGAAAATTAAGGCAGAAGTACACAGTGTACGTATGTCGTTTCACACACGGAGGTGACACGTCACCTCTTGGAACCATGAGTCTTCTTGAGGGAAGCTCCGGTTTTCAAGAAGCTTACACCAAAGCTTGTCCCAATTTGGGAGAAAAATATTACCTCAGCATGTTGGTGCCATGTCATGACACCATGCCAAGTTTCTTGATTTTCAGGCGTGTTTTGGATTTACGGGAATTAAAAAACCAAGTTTTCAATCTTTCCGGCCGAGCCACGATGCCCACATGTTTGAATCTCATTCCTATTTCTTGCATGGGACCTATAAATTCACCCAAAGACACACATGTGATTTTTCAACCAACTTTGGTGCACTGGAGGAGGTGCTTGTAGTTCAAATTTGAATTATGCACACTAAATGCGTAGAAACTCAATTAATGTATCAAAAGGCCAAATGAACCCGCAATAATTCCAAAATTTAGCACGATACTTCTATTTGGTCTAATCTGCCTGTGTAAAAAAATTAAGGCGGGAGAAGGGAGTGTACGTATGTCGTTTCGCACACGGAGGTGACACGTTCCCTCTCGGTACCACGAGCCTTCTTGAGGGAAGCTCCGGTTTGCAAGAAGCTTACATCAAAGCTTGTCCCAAATTCAGCCAAAAAAATTACCGCAGCATGTTGGTGCCATGTCATGACACCATGCCAAGTTTCATTATTTTCAGGCGTGTTTTGGATTTACAGGAATTTAAAAACCAAGTTTCTCAATCTTTTCGGCCAAGCCACGACGGCCAGATGTTTGAATTTCATTCCCATTTCTTGCATGGGACCTAGAAATTCACCCAATGACACACATGTGATTTTTCAACCAACTTTGGTGCAATGGAGCATGTGCTTGTAGTTCAAATTTGAATTATGCACATTAAATGCGCAGAAACTCAATTAATGTATGAAAAAGGCCAAACGAACCAGAATAATTCCAAAATTTAACACGGTACTTCTATTTGGTCTCATCTGGCTGTGTAATAAAATTAAGGCAGAAGAACGCAGTATACGTATGTCGTTTCACACACGGAGGTGACACGTTACCTCTTGGAAGCATGAGCCTTCTTGAGGGAAGCTCCAGTTTTCAAGAAGCTTACACCAAAGCTTGTCCCAATTCGGGCAAAAATATTACTGCAGCATGTTGGTGCCATGTCATGACACCATGCCAAGTTTCATGATTTTCAGGCCTGTTTTGGATTTACGGGAATTAAAAAACCAAGTTTCTCAATCTTTCCGGCCGAGCCACAATGCCCAGATCTTTGAATTTCATTCCCATTTCTTGCATGGGACCTAGAAATTCACCCAAGGATACACATGTGATTTTTCAACCAAATTTGGTGCACCGGAGCATGTGCTTGTAGTTCAGATTTGAATTATGCACATTATAGGCGCAGAAACTCAATTAATGTATAAAAAGGACAAACGAACCCAGAATATTGGTGCACTGGAGCAGGTGCTTGTAGTTCAAATTTGAATTATGCACACTAAATGCGTAGAAACTCAATTAATGTATAAAAAGGCCAAATGAACCCGAAATAATTCCAAAATTTAGCACGATACTTCTATTTGGTCTAATCTGCCTGTGTAAAACAATTAAGGCGGGAGAAGGGAGTGTACGTATGTCGTTTCGCACACAGAGGTGACACGTTCCCTCTCAGTACCACGAGCCTTCTTGAGGGAAGCTCCGGCTTGCAAGAAGCTTACACCAAAGCTTGTCCCAATTCGGCCAAAAAATTACCACAACATGTTGGTGCCATGTCATGACACCATGCCAAGTTTCATGATTTTCAGGCGTGTTTTGGATTTACAGGAATTTAAAAACCAAGTTTCTCAATCTTTCCGGCCAAGCCACGACGCCCAGATGTTTGAATTTCATTCCCATTTCTTGCATGGGACCTAGAAATTCACCCAAGGACACACATGTGATTTTTCAACCAAGTTTGGTGCAATGGAGCATGTGCTTGTAGTTCAAATTCAAATTATGCACATTAAATGCGCAACAACTCAATTAATGTTTCAAAAAGGGCAAACGAACCCGGAATAATTCCAAAATTTAGCACGATACTAATGTTTGGTCTAATCTGCCTGTGTAAAAAAATTAAGGCAGGAGAAGGTAGTGTACGTGCCGTTTCGCACGCGGAGGTGACACGTTGCCTCTCGGAACCACGAGCCTTCTTCAGGGAAGCTCCGGTTAGCAAGAAGCTTATACCAAAGCTTGCCCCAATTCGGACAAAAAAATTACCGCAGCATGTTGGTGCCATGTCATGACACCATTTTAAGTTTCATGGTTTTCAGGCGTGTTTTGGATTTACAGGAATTAAAAAACCAAGTTTCTCAATCTTTTCGGCCGAGCCACGACGCCCACATGTTTGAATCTCATTCCTATTTCTTGCATGGGACCTATAAATTCACCCAAAGACACACATGTGATTTTTGAACCAACTTTGGTGCACTGGAGCATGTGCTTGTAGTTCAAATTTGAATTATGCACATTGAATGCGCAGAAACTCAATTAATGTAAAAAAAGGCCAAACGAACTCGGAATAATTCCAAAATTTAGCACGACACTCATGTACTAGTTGCATGTTCACTGTACGTAAATGCTCTAGCAATTCAAATACCATCCTTTCCCTCCGTAACACCATTTTGTGTTTCAAAACATAATGAGAAAAATCAGGTATACCACAAATAGTTTACTAGAAAGAATTGTGTGGGATGTGATATAAAATATCTTGGCGCACTGTCTTGTCTGGCTTACGTAGGAAGCTTCATCATCTACAGTCCATCGCCCCCGCTTGAACCACACTTGCACGCCAGTATCTCGCAGCACTGAGCGAATTTTTTTTGCCACCGCGGAAATATCTATCTCCCCGCCCCCTCCCTCCCACCAAAAGCCACATTTCCATTGTTCCTCCTTGCTTTCCAAGTTCAAACCTTCACTGCTGCTTACTGGCAGCTCAGCCTCCTCGCCGGCGACCCTTCTTCTTGTAGCGTCGCCTCCTCGCCGGCTACCCTTCTTCTTGCAGCGCTGCCTCCTCGCCGGCGACCCTTCTTCTTACAGCGCCGCCTCCTCGCCGGCTACCCTTCTTCTTGCTGCGTGGCCTCCTAGCCACCGACCCTTCTTCTTGCTGCGCGGCCTCGTCGATATGGTCAGGTAATCCATGCACCATCCTCCTCCTTTCACGTCCCACATGCCCCGACCGACGGCGTGACACCTTCCACCGAAATCACAGCCCCCCTCCTCCAATTAAGCGCCGCCCACAGCCATTTTGCATGCAGTATAACATGGAGCTCAGTAGCATGCAGCCGCACGCGCGCATGAGGTTGCTATGGCTGCCATGCGTGTCGACCGCCAGATCTTGGAGGAGCACCTCATCTTCGAGGCCACCCTCGACACCGCCAGCGGCCCTGTACGGCCCATCTTCACCAGCCAGTACTCAAGACCCTCGCGAGGCGGACGACACGAGACCTCCTCGGGGGCGGCCTCACCAGGCCAGCTCGCGAGGGGCGGAGAGATCAAGGCAAGGGACACCTCGCGCGGTTCCTGTGACGCAAGCCATGACGACTAGAGCCAGGCGGGCGCCAGCGCGCGCAGTGTCCTTGTTTCCTCTTTGGTGCTAAAGGGGCAAGCGCAGGCAAGGAGTCCCAAGGCATCAGGCAAAGGTTTCCATATCGGTGCAACGAGACCAAGACCAGTAGGACGATAGGACGGAGGTCACCATGGAGCCCAAGATGGCATCACCACCAGAGCCTTTGGCAGGTGAAGACAACCTTTAGTCAGGATAACTTGTACTAGTTGTCCCCTTTGAATTTGGCCGTTGTTGGATCCCTTCCCGCTCAATATTTGGGAAGAGGATCAGGGCCTCTATAAATAGGAATAGCCACCACCGAAGGAGGCATCTGGATCTCACCTTGAACAGAGCCGTCCCACACACGAGTTCACCAATCACAAGAGCACCTCTCCTCAGGAGGCTGTTCTTCCCTTGTAACTGTTCATCCTCAGCCCAAGAGGCAATCCACCACACCACACTGGAGTAGGGTATTACACCACATCGGTGGCCCGAACCATTATAACTCTTGTGTCTCTCTTCCTGCGGGTTTGACGCGCTAAGCTTTGAGATCGCAGTGAGGGTGAGGGCGTGATTAGGTAGGGAGAGATCTTCGTGTGCACCCCAGTGTTCTAACCTCTAGGGTTTTGCCGGAACCCGAAATCCGACATTTGGCGCGCCAGGTAGGGGTGCGCCGAAGCTTTCTTTCCGCCGATCTGCGTCCCGTCGCTTTGTCGCATCCATGGCGGACGCTCGTCGAGCTCGCGCTGAGCGCCGAGCCGCCCTCGCCGCCCGTGTCGCTCAGAGCGCTCCTATCGGCGGGCCTCCCCGTCGTTCCCTGTCGCCTGCTGTCAACGCCGCCACCGGTCTGGCGGGAAACGAGCAGCAAGCATCCTCGCTGCACCCCTTAGTGCGGCAGGACGGCCGCACCGCCACTCCGTCGCTGGCCCCAGCCGGCTCGTCGTCGCCCGCTCGCCGCGCTCCCACGGATGCGCAGGCCGCACTGCTCATGGCCCGCGAGCTCCTGCGCTACCGCCCAGTCGACGACCTCTACGAGGACTGGCTCAACCGCATCGCCGAGCTCGTCAGCGCCGCAGGGGGCTCCGCCGTGCCATCCCTCTCGCTGCCTCACCCTCCGCCAGCTGCGGGCGACATGGCTCATGGAGCGCCTCCACCACCTCTGCACCAAGACAGCGCCCTAGCGCCAAGGCGCGCGGCCCCCACTACAAAAAATACACTTTTGTGATGATACGTGTTTGTCACAGTAAGTCACGTTTTGTGTCATGCATGTACATCCATGAAAAATTTATGATAGAATCAAGATAGTCATACCTGTGCTATCGTAGAAGTGTTCCATGACATTACCAAAATTATCATCACGGAAGTGTCCACTTCCATGACGATAAATCGCGCATCACAGAAGTGCTTTCGTCAAAGGTGACCGACACGTGGCATCCACCGTAACGGAACGCCGTTAAGCTATCAGGTTCGGTTTTGGATCCGATAACCCGTTAACAGCCCCGACCAATGGGGATTTTCCACGTGTAAAATCATCATTGGCTGGAGGAAACACGTGTCGGCTCACCGTTGGGACAGATGTCATCCACTCATTGGACCCAAAGCGCCTATGATACATCGACACGTGGCACGGCCCAACAGAGGCCCATTCCTGTGAAAAGGCCGGCCTGTTTGACTTGGTCAAAAGGTGGCGGGCCGGCCCATGGCAAGCCTGTTAACGGCTTGTTCGCATATAGCCCATTTACAGCCCGCTAACCAAGGGCCCGTTTACGGCCTATCCGAATTAGGCCCAGTAGCGTCATCTGGGCCGTCCAATATAATTCCAGCCCGTTTTAACTTCCAGCCCATGTATGGCCCAAGACGTCATTTGGCCCATATGAGGCCCTTAGTAACCCTCGGCCCCTTAACGGCCCGTGGTGAAAATAGCCCGTAATGAACAGTGTATCGCTTTATACCCATTAGCGGCCCATTATTCCATTGGGTCGTTTCCAGCCCGTGTTACCTTTCGGCCTTCTCAGGGACCATTTATTCTTGGGCTCATTTCCAACATTCGGTTACTTACGGCCCATTACTGGCCTTTTCTGCTTGTGGGCCAAATTCAGTCCATGGATATAGTCGGTCCGTTTGTGGCCCGTTAATCTGTTGGGCCATTTTCATAGCATCATCAAATACGGCCTACTAATGGCCCGTTATGGTCAGCCCATAAAACGTGCGATTTCCACTCTAGCCCGTTTACGGCCCCTTATACGGCCCGTACAAGGCCCATAGATGAGACGGCCCATAGAAAGCCCATGGATCCTACGGGACGTAGAAGGCCCATTGACCCGACGGCCCATAGAAGGCCCATTTATCCGGACAGCCCATAGAAGGCCCATGGATCCGATGGCCCATAGAAGTCCCATGGATCCGACGGCCTATAGAAGGCCCATGGATCCGACAGCCCATAGAAGGCCCATGGATCCGACAGCCGATAGAAGGCCCATGGATCTGACAACCCATGGAAGGCCCACGGATCTGACGGCCATAGAAGGCCATGGATCGTCCGTCCCGTAGATGGCCCATGGATCGTGCGGCCTGTGGAGGGCCATGGTCACTACAATGTTTGGGCGAGTTGGCCCCCGTTTGAACGATATAGCATATTCAAAGAATTATCCTACTCTATACTATCACCTCTAGAAAACATACACTATACAATAAAGACACTAAGGCATAGAAACGTAGAATAATCGTACACTATACAATAAAGAAATTACAGCCCATTATACCCACTGGGCATTATGGTTCGGCACCAGTGATAATAAAGCATACACAAACAGCAAATTACATACACTGGGAAAATACAGCTCATACATCATGGACACACATCAACATAACTTACCATTTGAACTATAATCTCTTCAGAAAATAGGATTGGCCGGATTTAGATAGCACAAATTCCAGTTTGCAAAATTTCCAATTCCTTCGTTGTTACCTCAGTGTCTTGTTTCCTTTTTTTGACTCCTGCATCTAATACCTGCATGTCCAGTCTCAACTTGTTGATTGTACGTTGAGAATCATGTACACGTTGTCTTGCCACCTCTAGTTGATGCTCGAGAACATCAGCACATTCCAATTCCAATCCGTAATCATTCAGTAACGGCCATGCCGCACTGCTCGCAGATCTTTGTGTTGATGTCACTTCATCCTGAAATGTTTCTGTAAGTACACATGACTAGGGCAAAAATATAGTTACAACAGTGAAGCGAGCAAGACAGACTATTTTGTACATGGCAAAACAGGATTAACAATAATGTTACACGTCATGAAGCATAAGAAGGTGATATTTTAAAAATTATAAAAAAAGGTAGTATGTGCAGCCTGCATACAGAAATCTCTCTTAGCTCACTAGAGGAGCATGATGTTGGGGCCCAATCCAAAACACACACAAGTTACAAATTTAGACAGCACATTGCGTAGAAGTAAGCAAGCAGTTGGCCAGTCTGTAGCTCAATTAAACTCTTACGGAGCATAATGAACAGCAGAGGGTTTCATACAAACATGCTACAGCAAGCAAAACTATGCAATCATTAGCCTAGTATAAACTAGATTGTGAGCCTCATGCAATAATAGTAGGTTAATAGACTTCAAAGCTTCAGGCACACTTCGGCAGAGTAATTAAATGGTAAGGCCTTTAATTATGTCAACTAATCGTTATACAAGTACCCAACATCAGGCATCATTCTTTGGGCATCTCATTAACTGAGGACAAATAAAGCAATTAAAAAGAGCAAATTAACTATGCCTGAAACAAACAAGGAATTGAACTGTTGAGTTGGATACAGTGACTTACCTTAACAGGTTGAAGAGGCTCAGCGCAGCTCCTACTTCTCTTGCAAGGCTCCTTCCTAACATCTTGTGCTTGGAAATCCTCAATCTTATCTTCATTGCCACTATTAGGGAAAACCTTACACACAGAACATTAGCAGTAGCGCGGGCTAAAAACACATGCTGGTGCTAATTAGCAGCAGCGCGGTGTTGTAAACAGCGCTACAGATACAGTTATAGCAGTAGCGTGCCCGAGTACAAAAGCGCTACTACTAAAATTCCCACGGCTTAGCCGATAGGCTGCACATAGTAGTAGCGATCTTCGCCGAACCGCGCTACCAGTATTTGCTTTGTAGCAGTGCGTTTACGCTGAGAGGCGCTACTGCTAAAGTAAATAAAATTAAATGGAAAGCAAATAGAAAAGTAAATGAAAATGAAAGAAATACAAAAAGGTGAAAGTAAAAAAATAAAATGTAAAGAAAAATAAATGAAAAGGGGGAAAAAGAGAATGGTATAGCAGTAGCGCGTATCCAGGAACGCGCTGTAGCTATGTTAGCAGTAGCGCACTTCCTGGAACACGCTACTGCTACTTCTGACTAAACCGCTCGATTCTTTTTTCCCAACGGCCACTTCCCCCAAATTGCAACTCCTCCGCTGTCGCCGCCACCGTCGCCCGTTGGCCGCCGCGCGCTCTCCCGTCGCTCTCCGCCTCAACGCCGCCCCCGACCCCGGATTCGACGCCGCCCCCTACCCCGACCTCGACGCCGCCCCCGACTCCAACCTCGATGCCGCCCTCCGCCGCGGGCCCGAGCCCCGACCCCGACCTCGACGCCGCCTGCCCCTCCCTCGCCGCAGTCACCGTAAGGCTCTGCCTCTCCTCTCCCCTACCCTCCTCTCTCACTCTGCTAGGGCAATTTATATATGTGTTGATGCTGTGTTGATGTTCATATGAACCCTAGGTGTTCATATGAACCCTAGATTTGTTTAGGGCAGTAGGCATTTTTTAGCATTTAGGAAAAATTAGCAATTTTTTTAGGAAATTAGCTAGGGAATTTTTTTATGAAAATGCCTAAACAGTAATTTCATTTGCATATTGTTGTTATGTGATATATGTCATTGATGTTCATTTGCATATTCCATTATTGAAGTGGTTCGATTGTGCCCAAGTGGCTTTGTTGTTTCCAGGAAATGAAGCCGAGTGGCCTATGTTTTGCCGGAATGTTGATTCATTTCCGTTCCGGCAAATTTCAGGTTCTTGATTTGTCCACTTTTTAGCAAAAGTCATGCCGAAATTTTCTGTGAATTTCGGTATGACTTGTGCTACAAACTAGGATATATCGAGTGCCCGGGATTTGTCGCACCGAGTCAACGTTCCTGCAAAGCATAGGCCTTATTTATGTCATTATTCATTTTATTAGGTATAGAATTAATTGACTAGATTTAATCGTAAGAACTAATTGAATTAATAGAACTAGTTGAACATGTCACATTTGTTGTTATTTTTTTAGTTAAAGCAATTTTTCGCGCATCGATGTCGACGATGCCTATCCCGCATCCTCATCGTCGAGTCGGCCGAGGACACTTGCGTCACCAGATGGGCCATGTCCGGGACTGGGCTCCGTCGGGGTGGTACTGGGAGGCGCTACCTACCGGGGGGCAGGTTGGTGAGGAGCCAGCCTGTCGTTGACCCGAACCATCTTTGGTGGCAGTCGCGTGGGCCAGTGATGGTCCAGAGGCTCGAGGACCCCGCGGAGGTGGTGTGTCACCGTGTCAGTGAGGAGGACGCACACGTCCGTCGCTACTTGTTTGCGTTGGAGCACAGGTTCTCCAATACCTGGCAGGTTCTCCCGGGATCTCACTGGAGCTATGATCCTGTGATGGTTCCTTCTCTTTGGGTGTCCACCGCCCACGCCGATACCTGTCGTGCTAGGGTTTTAGTTGTATTAGTGATGTTATATGTATGGTACTATTCGGGATGTATTAGTGATAATATTCGACAATGTACGGACGCATGAGATGATTTACTTTTGCTTACTGAATGCATGCTAATTTGAATACTTATTTATTTTACGATTTGGTTTTGCTTATTGAATGCTCATGTCAATATGAGTCCTATAAGATATTTTGAGTATCCCGGAGTTGTCTTCGATCGATTTTCAATTAATGTTTCAACTATGAACATAGGAAATGTCTGACAATGAAAAGGATTTTGGTATTTGCAAATACTGCGAAGATGAGCGTGGCCTGTGCGATGGAATCTTCCTAGATGATGATAGGCGCTTCAGCATCAAGCTGGACGTGAACTTCGAAGTGGATACAATAAGTCACAACGACAAGTCTTTTTTCGTAATTAAGCATGACATCTGCTTCATTTGCTTCAACTTATAATTTAATTTTTTTACTATTCTACTAGCGTATCCCCTGCCATGCAAGAGTTTTTGTCTTGGATAAGATAGATTTCAGTCGTACTATGGAGGTAAAGAAAGTTTACTTGAAGACTGAGCATGGTTATATTTTCCACACAAAATTATACAACGCAGACAACTACACCTATTTTGGATGCAAAACTTGGCGAGCACTATGCAAGACTTATGCATTTGAGCCTGATATGGTTATCACCTTTGATATTCGTCCAGAAGATGATATTCAAGGTAATACCGACATCTGGGTCGATGTGCAGACTCCTCCAGTTATACAATTACGTGAGTTTCTCAACCATATTTATGTCTTTGATATTGTTTATTCAAAAATAGTTGACAACTAATTTCTATTGTCAGCTTATTTTGGTTCAAGCAAACATGTCCAGTGCTTGGTAGACAGGACCTACTACTGTCCCGGGGCTGAACTAAACTGCGAGGAGCTAAGTCATTATGTTTCATGGCTTGAGGATCTTGATACTGTCAAGACAAATTTTCTTCCTGCACTTAGAAATGTTAGTACTGAAAATGTGCGACCAATAGTGTTCGTAATGAACTACGGTCACATCTATTTAGGAAAGATGGTAAGATTTTTACTGTTTTGTCCTCAGTGCATCTTTTGCATACATTATTTTTAAGCTAAACTTCATTGCTAAGTATGTTACTATACGATGTTTCTTCAACAGGGAGTCTCGATGAATGTTGTGCCTCATGGGATCGAGACTAATGGTACCATGAGTATTGTTAGCTTACGGCCAAGATATCCCACAATGCACTTTAGTGCATTCAGGATTTCTAAGAGCGAGGAAGTCTTAATAGTGAAAGACTGGACCAAATTTCTAAGGAGCGCAGAGAAGTACTAGGGGCATCAATCAGAAGCACAACCCACGATTAGGAGACAGGCTCATCTGCATGCTCCAACTTGATGAAGGTGGAGAGCTACACATGTTTTGGTGTTATTTTACCTGAGAGAGAGTACAGGAGTGATTAGCTAGCTAGAAATGAGTTTGAAGATGATGATGTGCTACACTATGACCATGATGATTAAATAGCTAGTGTTGGTGGTAATGACTATGATGATTATTATTAGCTAGTGTTGGTGGTGATTAGATAGCTACCGCATCTAGTGTTGGTGGTGATTAGCTAGCTAGAATGAGTTTGAAGATGATGATGTGCTACACTATGACTATGGTGATTAAATAAATACTGTTGGTGCTAATGACTATGATGATGATTAAATAGCTTGTGCTGGCAGATTAGATTCAAGTGGAGGCAACATGTGGTGCACATCGAAAGTACTACTACACTACAAGAAATATGTCAACTAGTGACCTTCTCTTAGTGACCCTAGCTAAATTGGTCGTAAATCCACAGCCATTTCGCTTGGAAGGGCTCAAACCCTGAATTGCCTTACACGAAATGGTCATAAAGCCGACAAAAGTGGTCCATGACCTTATTTCTACCTGATTACGACCAATATAAATGGTCATGAGGTTGTGAACGTGGATGCATTAGTACTTATTGCTATGACTAGGCGCCACCTCATCAGTTTTGCCTATGTGTCATGTCCATGTGGCAGTTTTTGCCCTAGGTTGTGAAGCAACCTATATTTCTGTCATTCCCAAAATTCCCAAAAAAGCTCATAAATTCTTTGGGTCATATCTTCGTCAAATATGTAAAAAACCATCCTTGCGTAGTTCAAAAATAATTCAAAAATATTCATTTTCCTATTTTGTTCAGAAAAACACTTTGTGAAGAAAGTACCACTTTGGCATGTCCAAATGGTATCCATTTTCTACAGCACTTTCCTCTACCCAAATAACCATCCTCCACCAAATGCCAGCTCAATCCATTCATTATTTTGAGCCCGGCTTCAACATTCGTATTTATGTCCAGTGTGGTACTTTGTAAAGAAAGTACCACCTAGGCTCCTCCTTTTGAGCTGAAAATTTGTGAAGACGGTCTTCTTAGTAATTGATCATCCTCAGCCAAAACTCACACCCATTAGCCATGTGCATTTCCCGTACCGCTAATCGAACACTTGGCTGCTTATTCATATTTAAGCATCGATCGGTCTCCTCGTGAGAATCTTATGTTGTGATTTTCTTCCTAGCACCTACCTGGGGAGTGCCCAACCCACTAGACATGCCTAGGCAGCCCAGAACACATGGCAACGCCACGGTCACGCGGTGACCACGCGGCGGGCATGCGATTTTACGCGCTCTAGAGTTGGGGCCCTCGGCCACCGTCCAAACCTCGACATATCGCCACCAAACCATGTATTTATGATTAAATAGGTACTTATGTAACTAGAAATGATTTTTGGAAAAAATAAATAGCAAACTATGAGGCAGCTGCAGTTCAAATTTGACCCGCTTCCACCTGAATCGGCGGGAATTTGTCTTTTTCACCAGAGGTGGATCAAAACTTTTGACACCCAACCATTTTGTCAATTGTGCATTAAATATGGCCTAGTATTTTATAAAATTGATTTGGTCCAATTTTGCAACAAATATATGGTAGGTCCTTCATAAAAAAACTCATTTCAGGCACTCCGAAAATGGAAAATGAATTTTCTGTGCAAAGAAAATGAAAACTTCCTTAGGAAACATTGTTTGCCATTCCAAGATGCACCCTTGTGCACAATATGAGATCATTTGAACAAACTATGCCATGAATGTGGCCATAAGATTGATCATTTGGCTTGAAAGCCATGAATCTTCACGCATGATAGCTCATTTCTGAGAACACTTTTTTAAAATAATTTCCGTATTACAAGTTTATTATTTTTCCTGAAAACTTGGTCACATATAATGACACAATACGAAGGTTTTTCCAATTTTTTGATTTTTTTTGAATTTTTTATGCCCGTTTCAAAATGCAGTCAAAACGGCGGGCTTGACCGTTCCTAGCTAGTGGTTGAATCTTGGAAAACTTTTGATGTTTCTCTGATTAAATATATACTTATGTACCTAGAAATGATTTTTGTAAAAAATAAATAGCAAACTATGAGGCATGTGCAGTTCAAATTTGACCCGCTTCCAACTGAATCGGCGGGAATTTGTCTTTTTCACCAGAGGTGGATCAAAACTTTTGACACCCAATCATTTTGTCAATTGTGCATTAAATATGTCCTAGTATTTTATAAAAATGATTTGGTACAATTTTGCAACAAATATATGGTAGGTCCTTCACAAAAAAACCTCATTTCGGGCACTCAAAAAATGGAAAATGAATTTTCCGTGCAAAGAAAATGAAAAATCCCTTTGGCAACATTGTTTGGAATTCCAAGATGCACCCTTGTGCATAATATGAGATCATTTGAACAAACTATGCCATGAATGTGGGCATGAGATTGAGCGTTTGGGTTGAAATCCATGAGTCTTCACACATGATAGCTCATTTCTGAGAACACTTTTCTAAAATAATTTCCGTATTATAAGTTTATTATTTTTCCCTGTAACTTGGTCACATATAATGACACAATGCGAAGGTTTTCCATTTTTTTTTTGAATTTTTTGAATTTTTTATGCACGTTTCAAAATGCGGTCAAAACAGCGGGAATGACCGTTCCTAGCTAGTGGTTAAATCTTGGATATTTTTTGCTGTTTCTCTGATAAAATAGATACTTATGTACCTAGAATGATTTTTGGAAAAAATAAATAGCAAACTATGAGGCAGCTGCAGTTCAAATTTGACCCTCTTCCAGCTAAATCGGCGGAAATTTGTCTTTTTCACGAGAGGTGGATCAAAACTTTTTACACCCAACCATTTTGTCAATTGTGCATCAAATATGTCCTAGTATTTTAGAAAATTGATTTGGTCCAATTTTGCAACAATTATTTGGGAGGTCCTTCACAAAAAAACCTCCTTTTGAGCACTCAAAAAATGGAAAATAGTTTTTTCGTCCAAAGAAAATGAAAACTTCCTTTGGCAACATTGTTTGCCATTCCAATATGCACCCTTGTGCACAATATGATATCATTTGAACAAACTATGCCATGAATGTGGCCATAAGATTGATCATTTGGCTTGAAAGCCATTGATCTCCACACCTGAAAATAATTAAATATAGCTAGAAAGATCAGAAATGCATACAAATTGGTGCTCATCCATAAAATGTGGTCTAACTCTAGTGAAAATTTGTGTGGTGCCCTTTTGTAAAATATTTTTGATAGCTGCTTCACAAAATCCCTCTATTTTTAGCACTTGGAAACTATTTTAAATCACAGACTTTTCCAACCAATCAGAACTGTTCTCATGGATCACCCCCTTAGCCGATCTGAACCGTCCACGCTTGGCGAATCCAACGTCTCTCACTTGGTCTCAGCAGCCCAAACAAAACTGTTGGGGAACGTAGTAATTTCAAAAAAATTCCTACGCATACGCAAGATCATGGTGATGCATAGCAACGAGAGGGGAGAGTGTTGTCCACGTACCCTCGTAGACCGACAGCGGAAGCGTTATTACAACGCGGTTGATGTAGTCGAGCGTCTTCACGATCCGACCGATCAAGTACCGAACGTACGGCACCTTCGAAGTTCTACACACGTTCAGCTCGATGACGTCCCTCGAACTCCGATCCAGCCGAGTGTTGAGGGAGAGTTTCATCAGCACGACGGCGTGGTGACGATGATGATGTTCCACCGACGCAGGGCTTCGCCTAAGCTTCGCGACGGTATTATCGAGGTGTAATCTGGTGGAGGGGGGCACCGCACACGGCTAAAATATCGTATATCAAGTGTGTTCTTAGGTGCCCCCCTGCCCCCGTATATAAAGGAGCAAGGGGGAGGCCGGCTGCCCTTTGGCGCGCCAAGGAGAGGGGGGGAGTCCTCCTCCTAGTAGGAGTAGGACTCCCCTTTCCTAGTCCTACTAGGAAAAGAAGGGGGGGAAGGAAAGAGAGGGAGAGGGAGAGGGAAAGGTGGCTGCGCCCCCCCTCTCCTAGTCCAACTAGGACTCCTCTGGGAGGGGGCGCACCACCTCCTGGCTGCTGCCCTCTCTCTCCCCTCAAGGCCCACTAAGGCCCAATACTTCCCCGGGGGGTTCCGATAACCCTCCGGCACTCCGGTTTAATCCGAAACTTCTCCGGAACACTTCCGGTGTCCGAATATAGTCGTCTAATATATCAATCTTTATGTCTCGACCATTTCGAGACTCCTCGTCATGTCCGTGATCACATCCGGGACTCCGAACAACCTTCGGTACATCAAATCACATAAACTCATAATATAACTGTCATCGTAACTTTAAGCGTGCGGACCCTTTGGGTTCGAGAACTATGTAGACATGACCGAGACACCTCTCCGGTCAATAACCAATAGCGGGACCTGGATGCCCATATTGGCTCCCACATATTCTACGAAGATCTTTATCGGTCAGACCGCATAACAACATACGTTGTTCCCTTTGTCATCGGTATGTTACTTGCCCGAGATTCGATCGTCGGTATCTCGATACCTAGTTCAATCTCGTTACCGGCAAGTCTACTCGTTCCGTAATACATCATCCCGCAACTAACTCATTAGTCACAATGCTTGCAAGGGTTATAGTGATGTGCATTACCGAGTGGGCCCTGAGATACCTCTCCGACAATCGGAGTGACAAATCCTATTCTCGAAATACGCCAACCCAACAAGTACCTTTGGAGACACCTGTAGAGCACCTTTATAATCACCCAGTTACGTTGTGACGTTTGGTAGCACACAAAGTGTTCCTCCGGTAAACGGGAGTTGCATAATCTCATAGTCATGGGAACATGTATAAGTCATGAAGAAAGCAATAGCAACATACTAAACGATCGGGTGCTGAGCTAACGTAATGGGTCATGTCAATCACGTCATTCTCCTAATGAGGCGATCCCGTTAATCAAATAACAACTCATGTCTATGGCTAGGAAACATAACCATCTTTGATTAACGAGCTAGTCAAGTAGAGGCATACTAGTGACACTTTGTTTGTCTATGTATTCACACATGTATTATGTTTCCGGTTAATACAATTCTAGCATGAATAATAAACATTTATCATGATACAAGGAAATATATAATACTTTATTATTGCCTCTAGGGCATATTTCTTTCAGTCTCCCACTTGCACTAGAGTCAATAATCTAGATTACATAGTAATGATTCTTACACCCATGGAGTCTTGGTGCTGATCATGTTTTGCTCGTGGAAGAGGCTTAGTCAACGGATCTGCTACATTCAGATCCGTATGTATCTTGCAAATTTCTATGTCTCCCACCTGGACTAAATCCCGGATGGAATTGAAGCGTCTTCTGATGTGCTTGGTTCTCTTGTGAAATCTGGATTCCTTTGCTAAGGCAATTGCACCAGTATTATCACAAAAGATTTTCATTGGTCCCGATGTACTAGGTATGACACCTAGATCGGTTATGAACTCCTTCATCCAGACTCCTTCCTTCGCTGCTTCCGAAGCAGCTATGTATTCCGCTTCACACGTAGATCCCGCCACGACACTTTGCTTGGAACTGCACCAACTGACAGCTCCACCGTTCAATGTAAATACGTATCCGGTTTGCGATTTCGAATCGTCCGGATCAGTGTCAAAGCTTGCATCAATGTAACCATTTACGATGAGCTCTTTGTCACCTCCATATACGAGAAACATATCCTTAGTCCTTTTCAGGTATTTTAGGATGTTCTTGACCGCTGTCCAGTGATCCACTCCTGGATTACTTTGGTACCTCCCTGCTAAACTTATAGCCAGGGACACATCAGGTCTGGTACACAGCATTGCATACATGATAGAGCCTATGGCTGAAGCATAGGGAACATCTTTCATCTTCTCTCTATCTTCTGCAGTGGTCGGGCATTGAGTCTTACTCAATCTCACACCTTGTAGTACAGGCAAGAACCCTTTCTTTGCTTGATCCATTTTGAACTTCGTCAAAACTTTGTCAAGGTATGTGCTTTGTGAAAGTCCAATTAAGCGCCTTGATCTATCTCTATAGATCTTAATGCCTAATATATATGCAGCTTCACCGAGGTCTTTCATTGAAAAACTTTTATTCAAGTATCCCTTTATGGTATCCAGAAATTCAATATCATTTCCAATCAGTAATATGTCATCCACATATAATATCAGAAATGCTATCGAGCTCCCACTCACTTTCTTGTAAATACAGGCTTCTCCAAAAGTCTGTATAAAACCAAATGCTTTGATCACACTATCAAAGCGTTTATTCCAACTCCGAGAGGCTTGCACCAGTCCATAAATGGATCGCTGGAGCTTGCACACTTTGTTAGCTCCCTTTGGATTGACAAAACCTTCCGGTTGCATCATATACAACTCTTCTTCCAGAAATCCATTCAGGAACGCAGTTTTGACATCCATTTGCCAAATTTCATAATCATAAAATGCGGCAATTGCTAACATGATTCGGACAGACTTAAGCATCGCTACGGGTGAGAAGGTCTCATCGTAGTCAATCCCTTGAACTTGTCGAAAACCTTTCGCAACAAGTCGAGCTTTATAGATAGTAACATTACCATCAGCGTCAGTCTTCTTCTTGAAGATCCATTTATTTTCAATGGCTCGCCGACCATCGGGCAAGTCAACCAAAGTCCATACTTTGTTCTCATACATGGATCCTATCTCGGATTTCATGGCTTCAAGCCATTTTGCGGAATCTGGGCTCACCATTGCTTCTTCATAGTTCGTAGGTTCGCCATGGTGTAGTAACATGACCTCCAGAACAGGATTACCGTACCACTCTGGTGCGGATCTTCATCTAGTTGACCTACGAAGTTCAGTAATAACTTGATCTGAAGTTTCATGATCATTATCATTAACTTCCTCACTACTTGGTGTAGGTGTCGCAGAAACTGATCTCTGCGATGATCTACTTTCCAATAAGGGAGCAGGTACGGTTACCTCATCAAGTTCTACTTTCCTCCCACTCACATCTTTCGAGAGAAACTCCTTCTCTAGAAAGGATCCATTTCTAGCAACAAATATCTTGCCTTCGGATCTGTGATAGAAGGTGTACCCAACGGTCTCCTTTGGGTATCCTATGAAGACACATTTCTCCGATTTAGGTTCGAGCTTATCAGGTTGAAGTTTCTTCACATAAGCATCGCAACCCCAAACTTTAAGATACGACAACTTTGGTTTCTTGCCAAACCATAGTTCATAAGGCGTCGTCTCAACGGATTTCGATGGTGTCCTATTTAGAGTGAATGCAGCCGTCTCTAAAGCATAACCCCAAAACGATAGCGGTAAATCAGTAAGAGACATCATAGATCGCACCATATCTAGTAAAGTGCGATTACGACATTCAGACACACCATTACGCTGTGGTGTTCCGGGTGGCGTGAGTTGCGAAACTATTCCGCATTGTTTCAAATGTAGACCAAACTCGTAACTCAAATATTCTCCTCCACGATCAGATCGTAGGAATTTTATTTTCTTGTTACGATGATTTTCAACTTCACTCTGAAATTCTTTGAACTTTTCAAATGTTTCAGACTTATGTTTCATTAAGTAGATATACCCATATCTGCTCAAATCATCTGTGAAGGTGAGAAAATAACGATATCCGCCACGAGCTTCAATATTCATCGGACCACATACATCTGTATGTATGATTTCCAACAAATCTTTTGCTCTCTCCATAGTTCCGGAGAACGGTGTTTTTGTCATCTTGCCCATAAGGCACGGTTCGCAAGTACCAAGTGATTCAAAATCAAGTGTTTCCAAAATTCCATCAGTATGGAGTTTCTTCATGCGCTTTACACCGATATGACCCAAACGGCAGTGCCACATATAAGTTGCACTGTCATTATTAACTCTGCATCTTTTGGTTTCAACATTATGAATATGTGTATCACTACTATCGAGATTCATTAAAAATAGACCACTCTTCAAGGGTGCATGACCATAAAAGATATTATTCATATAAATAGAACAACCATTATTCTCTGATTTAAATGAATAACCGTCTCGCATTAAACAAGATCCAGATATAATGTTCATGCTCAACGCTGGCACCAAATAACAATTATTTAGGTCTAAAACTAATCCCGAAGGTAGATGTAGAGGTAGCGTGCCGACGGCGATCACATCGACTTTGGAACCATTTCCCACGCGCATCGTCACCTCGTCCTTAGCTAAACTTCGCTTAATCCGTAGCCCCTGTTTTGAGTTGCAAATATTAGCAACAGAACCAGTATCAAATACCCAGGTGCTACTGCGAGTATTAGTAAGGTACACATCAATAACATGTATATCACATATACCTTTGTTAACCTTGCCATCCTTCTTATCCGCCAAATACTTGGGGCAGTTCCGCTTCCAGTGGCCCGTCTGCTTACAGTAGAAGCACTCAGTTTCAGGCTTAGGTCCAGACTTGGATTTCTTCTCCTGAACAGCAACTTGCTTGCTATTCTTCTTGAAGTTCCCTTTCTTCTTCCCTTTACCCTTTTTCTTGAAACTAGTGGATTTACTGACCATCAACACTTGATGCTCCTTTTTGATTTCTACCTCCGCTGCCTTTAGCATTGCGAAGAGCTCGGGAATCGTCTTATCCATCCCTTGCATGTTATAGTTCATCACGAAGCTCTTGTAGCTTGGTGGCAGTGATTGAAGAATTCTGTCAATGACGCAATCATCCGGAAGTTGAACTCCCAGTTGAATCAAGTCATTATTATACCCAGACATTCTGAGTATATGCTCACTGACAGAACTATTCTCTTCCATCTTGCAACTATAGAACTTATTGGAGACTTCATATCTCTCAATCCGGGCATTTGCTTGAAATATTAACTTCAACTCCTGGAACATCTCATATGCTCCATGACGTTCAAAACGTCGTTGAAGTCCCGGTTCTAAGCCGTAAAGTATGGCACACTGAACTATTGAGTAGTCATCAGCTTTGCTTTGCCAGACGTTCATAACTTCTGGTGTAGCTCTTGCAGGAGCCCTGGCACGTAGCGGTGCTTCCAGGACGTAATTCTTCTGTGCAGCAATGAGGGTAATCCTCAAGTTACGGACCCAGTCCGTGTAATTGCTACCATCATCTTTCAACTTAGCTTTCTCAAGGAACGCATTAAAATTCAACGGAACAACAGCACGGGCCATATATCTACAATTAACATAGACTAGCAAGATACTATCAGGTACTAAGTTCATGATAAATTTAAGTTCAATTAATCATATTACTTAAGAACTCCCACTTAGATAGACATCTCTCTAATCATCTAAGTGATTACGTGATCCAAAGCAACTAAACCATGACCGATTAACACGCGAGATGGAGTAGTTTCAATGGTGAACATCACTATGTTGATCATATCTACTATATGATTCATGCTCGACCTTTCGGTCTCTGTGTTCCGAGGCCATATCTGTATATGCTAGGCTCGTCAAGTTTAACCCGAGTATTCCACGTGTGCAACTGTTTTGCACCCGTTGTATTTGAACGTAGAGCCTATCACACCCGATTAACACGTGGTGTCTCAGCACGAAGAACTTTTGCAACGGTGCATACTCAGGGCGAACACTTTTATCTTGAAATTTTAGTGAGAGATCATCTTATAATGCTACCGTCAATCAAAGCAAGATAAGATGCATAAAGGATTAACATCACATGCAATCAATATAAGTGATATGATATGGCCATCATCATCTTGTGCTTGTGATCTCCATCTCCGAAGCACCGTGCTTGTGATCACCATCTCCGAAGCACCATCATGATCACCATCGTCACCAGCTCGACACCTTGATCTCCATCGTAGTATCGTTGTCGTCTCGCCAACTTATTACTTTTACGACTATCGCTACCGCTTAGTGATAAAGTAAAACTATTACATGGCGATTGCATCTCATACAATAAAGCGACAACCATATGGCTCCTGCCAGTTGCCGATAACTCGGTTACAAAACATGATCATCTCATACAACACATTATATCACATCATGTCTTGACCATATCACATCACAACATGCCCTGCAAAAACAAGTTAGACGTCCTCTACTTTGTTGTTGCAAGTTTTACGTGGCTGCTACGGGCTTAGCAAGAACCGTTCTTACCTACGCATCAAAACCACAACGATAGTTTGTCAAGTTGGTGCTGTTTTAACCTTCGCAAGGACCGGGCGTAGCCACACTCGGTTCAACTAAAGTGAGAGAGACAGACACCCGCCAGTCACCTTTAAGCAACGAGTGCTCCGAACGGTGAAACCAGTCTCGCGTAAGCATACGCGTAATGTCGGTCCGGGCCGCTTCATCTCACAATACCGCTGAACCAAAGTATGACATGCTGGTAAGCAGTATGACTTATATCACCCACAACTCACTTGTGTTCTACTCGTGCAAAGCATCAACGCATAAAACCTGGCTCGGATGCCACTGTTGGGGAACGTAGTAATTTCAAAAAATTTCCTACGCATACGCAAGATCATGGTGATGCATAGCAACGAGAGGGGAGAGTGTTGTCCACGTACCCTCGTAGACCGACAGCGGAAGCGTTATTACAACGCGGTTGATGTAGTCGAACGTCTTCACGATCCGACCGATCAAGTACCGAACGTACGGCACCTCCGAAGTTCTACACACGTTCAGCTCGATGACGTCCCTCGAACTCCGATCCAGCCGAGTGTTGAGGGAGAGTTTTGTCAGCACGACGGCGTGGTGACGATGATGATGTTCCACCGACGCAGGGCTTCGCCTAAGCTTCGCGACGGTATTATCGAGGTGTAATCTGGTGGAGGGGGGCACCGCACACGGCTAAAATATCGTATATCAAGTGTGTTCTTAGGTGCCCCCCTGCCCCCGTATATAAAGGAGCAAGGGGGAGGCCGGCTGCCCTTTGGCGCGCCAAGGAGAGGGGGGGAGTCCTCCTCCTAGTAGGAGTAGGACTCCCCTTTCCTAGTCCTACTAGGAAAAGAAGGGGGGGAAGGAAAGAGAGGGAGAGGGAGAGGGAAAGGTGGCTGCGCCCCCCCTCTCCTAGTCCAACTAGGACTCCTCTGGGAGGGGCGCACCACCTCCTGGCTGCTGCCCTCTCTCTCCCCTCAAGGCCCACTAAGGCCCAATACTTCCCCGGGGGGTTCCGGTAACCCTCCGGCACTCCGGTTTAATCCGAAACTTCTCCGGAACACTTCCGGTGTCCGAATATAGTCGTCCAATATATCAATCTTTATGTCTCGACCATTTCGAGACTCCTCGTCATGTCCGTGATCACATCCGGGACTCCGAACAACCTTCGGTACATCAAATCACATAAACTCATAATATAACTGTCATCGTAACTTTAAGCGTGCGGACCCTTTGGGTTCGAGAACTATGTAGACATGACCGAGACACCTCTCCGGTCAATAACCAATAGCGGGACCTGGATGCCCATATTGGCTCCCACATATTCTACGAAGATCTTTATCGGTCAGACCGCATAACAACATACGTTGTTCCCTTTGTCATCGGTATGTTACTTGCCCGAGATTCGATCGTCGGTATCTCGATACCTAGTTCAATCTCGTTACCGGCAAGTCTACTCGTTCCGTAATACATCATCCCGCAACTAACTCATTAGTCACAATGCTTGCAAGGCTTATAGTGATGTGCATTACCGAGTGGGCCCTGAGATACCTCTCCGACAATCGGAGTGACAAATCCTATTCTCGAAATACGCCAACCCAATAAGTACCTTTGGAGACACCTGTAGAGCACCTTTATAATCACCCAGTTATGTTGTGACGTTTGGTAGCACACAAAGTGTTCCTCCGGTAAACGGGAGTTGCATAATCTCATAGTCATGGGAACATGTATAAGTCATGAAGAAAGCAATAGCAACATACTAAACGATCGGGTGCTAAGCTAACGTAATGGGTCATGTCAATCACGTCATTCTCCTAATGAGGCGATCCCGTTAATCAAATAACAACTCATGTCTATGGCTAGGAAACATAACCATCTTTGATTAACGAGCTAGTCAAGTAGAGGCATACTAGTGACACTTTGTTTGTCTATGTATTCACACATGTATTATGTTTCCGGTTAATACAATTCTAGCATGAATAATAAACATTTATCATGATACAAGGAAATATATAATACTTTATTATTGCCTCTAGGGCATATTTCCTTCAAAAACCCTAGCAACCCCCGATCGCCGAAAACACACCCGCCGCCGCCTCTCTCTCCCTCTCCCCTCTCCCCGAAAACACACCCGCCGCCGCCTCTCTCTCCCTCTCTCCCCGATCCATAATCTCGCCGCCCAGTCGCAGCGCTCACCATCCCCCCAACCTCGCCGCCGACCAACTCCTCTCCCCCAACCCCACCGCCGGCCTTCTCTTACCCTAGCGCCGCCGCTCCAAACCCTCACCTTGGGAAGGGAAGGCCCCAGATCCAAGCCAGCATCTTCTTTCCCAAGGGAAGGGAGGGAAGGGAATGCCGCAGATCGAGATCCACATCGGCATCGGCGCGCCGTCGTCGACCTGGCCCGTGACGTACCAAGGTCCTCCATGGAGATCCGACCCGGCAGTAGCTCGTGTCCACCAAGGTCCTCCATGGCGTCCCGCGCCGGCGTGCAGCACCTCCGGCCAGATCCGCCTCGAGCGCTCACCCACGACCTCTCCCCATGGCTAGGGTTACGGGGGCGGCGGCGGCTCCAACTCCGGTGCCTCTGCTTCGTCCTCTCCCTCCCTCCCACATGCATCTCCACCTTATGGACGGTGCTCCTGCACTCGGTCGCTACGGGACTGACGTGCGTGGTGCCTCCCTCGGGCGGCCTCCTCCACCGCGTGCGTGACGGCGGTGGATGGCCGTCCCGCAACCGCGGTGGCGCCTGTCCACGGCGTCGACTACACAAAACTCCCATGGTGAACTTCATCCCCTCTGGCTCCCTCCTCTCTCTTCTCAAGTTTGTGGCCTTCGTGCAACAGCAGTACCATGCTATGATTCATGGCCATCAAGTCATTTTTTGTGTTCTACTAGTGTTATTGTCGGGTGGTTGGTGCGACATATGCCAAAGGATGGCTTATCATTGTGGGAGCCAATAAAACGTCGCCGGTGCCCGGAAACGGGATGAGGCAAAGACATGCACACCGGCGAATCTTACCCAGGTTCGGGGCTCTCCGAGGAGATAACACCCCTAGTCCTGCTCTGCGGGGTCTCCGCATGATCACTAGATCGATAAAGGGTAGCTACAATCGCTCCTAGAGCTGTTGAGATCAAGGGAGAAGAAGAACAAGGCTAGCTCTTGCTTCACTCTATCTATGGTGTGTGTGCTATGCGTGGGTGCGAACCTAGAAGCGAACCCTTTGCATGGGTGCTCCGGGGGGTTTATATAGGCCTATCCCCGGGGGTACAATGGTAATCCGACTGGGAACTGGTCCCAGCCGTCAGTGTCTACGTTCGCCGGCTTCTCCGCCGGCTGCTGTGTCCCGCCGGCTGGTGGGCCCCGCCGGCTGCCGGCTACTTGGTCGACAGGCCGGTCCCACCGCCTAGGGTCTTGTCGGCGGCTGCTTACTGTAGCCGTGCCTCTGATGATGAGGGCTTTGTCGAGGTGAGCGTGGCTACAGTGGGCCGCCTCGGGGGCTATCACTGTAGCCTCACCTCGTCTTGTCTCCTTAATGGGGCTCCTGCTTCGAGGAAAGGAGTAGCCGGCTTCTGGAGGCCGGCTATACTCTTGGCCGACTAGGAAAAGCCGGGCCGCCTTCACGCCTCTCTCTGGCTGAAGGGGCCCGCAGTCCTTGGGCCGTACAGGAGTGGGTCGTGGACGACGTCGAGGCTAGCGTGGCTACAGTGCCGAGCCGCACGGGAGACGTCCATCCCGTACGGCCTCCTGTAGCCATGCCCGCCTCGGGCTTCGGGGGTCGTGGGCCGCACTGTGGCCACACCCCGTCACGTCGCCATTATGTAGGAGTGGTTGTGGTCTTGGCCGGCTCCTAAGAGTCGGCGTCCTTCTTGGCCGGCTTCTTGGAGTCGGCCACCCCGTAGTCGCCCTAGGGAGGAGTCGGTGAGGCTGGGTCGCCTTCCGGGAGTCGGCTTTAGTGGTAGCCGGCCAGGGAAGATGGCCCAAATGCTTGGAGTGCTTGAAGGCCCAAAGGCCTGATAAATTTTCCGAAGAGCCAAGGGTAGTCGGTTAGGCTACCCGTGGCCATTTACTCCGACAGTAGTCCCCGAAGCTGATTGGGCTTCGAAGTGGAGTGGGGTTCAAGAAGCTCGATCAGCTTCCTATCGTGACAAGCCGGCAGCTGGGAGCCGGCCTTGGTCAGGCGCGCCGCCTTAGTCGAAATCTTCTGGAGTCGGGGGGCGGGAACCCGCAGGCACGTGCACCGGGCCGCGGGCCGGCCTCGGGCCGTCGGCATGCCACGTGGCCGGAAAGCCTGCCAGCCCACGCGCGTGACGGGACGTCGCCGCAGGGAGGGGGCCCGCCACGTCCGCGCCCCGGCCCAGGCACGGATCCTTTGCATCCCGAAACCGCCCGCACGTTTCGTGCGGCAGTTTCGGCTCACACTTATGCGTAATAAACGCGAGACGTGGGGGGAGTGGGCGCAGTTAATCCCACATCTCCTCCCCACGTCCGGCCTCTTCGGCCTCGTGAGGCTATAAGTAGGGGGAGGCGGAGGGCGGCAGGCCCTCGCACGCTCCTCCTACTTCCACCGTCTTCTTCCCTTGCTCGTTCTCGCGACAGCGCCTCGCCGCCGCGCTCTTCCTCCGCACGCTCCTCTGCCGCTGCGCTAGCCCTCGCCATGCCTCCTCACGTAGAGCAGCTTGGCGGGGATTGGGACGGCTCCATCGTCCATGACGACCACATCGACTTCCTCCGCGACACCCGGCGTCTGCCCAGCGCGGACAAAGTGGAGGTCCGCCTCGCGCCGAAGAAGGAAATCAGGCCGGCGCCGCGGGAGGGCGAGCGGGTGGTCTTCCGCTCGCACTTCCTGCGCGGCTTCGGCCTGCCAGTGAGCGCCTTCTTCCGCTCCTGGCTGGAATTCTATCAGCTCCAGCCGCACCACCTCACCCCCAACGCGGTGGTGTTGCTGTCGGCCTTCGTCACCCTGTGCGAGGGCTATCTCGGCGTCCTCCCCACCCTCGAGCTCTGGGGGGAGTTCTTCCAGTCGAAGCTGGGCACGCGCGTGCGGGGCGTGCCGGCTCAGACTGGCTCCTTCATCGCGTCGCGGAGATCAGGCGCTGACAACCCCTTCCCCATCATCACGCTGATCCAATCGGTGAAGAAGTGGCAGAAGTCATACTTCTACGTGCGGAGCATCGCTCCCCAGGGTGACTACCTCAACTTGCCGGCCTACGTAGCCGGCCCACCGGCGGGCAGGCTGCCCCAGTGGTCCTTCCGGGCCGTGACGCTGTCGCAGGCAGGAAACGCCGCCATCGCCCGACTGCGGGTGATGGTCCAGTCGGAGGGCCTGACGGGGCCCGACCTCCTGGCCGCGTTCGTCACGCGCCGGGTTCTTCTGTCAGATGAGCGGCCAGCTCGATCCGAGCCGAATGTGCACCAAGGAGATGCCGCAGCACGACGCCGCCTCCATGGTGAATTACCTCGCCAACTGCCAACTTTCCGAAGACTGGCAATTCGGCAAGGAGCCATATAGCCGTGCCAATCCTCCGCCTGCGGTACACTCCCCTCGCTTCTTTTTCTCTCTCTCTCTCAGCCTTGTCGCCGAGTTCTTCTGGGCCGACTCTAACTCAGTCGGCTCGTTCTTTTGACAGGGTCCTCTGCTTCGGCCGGCCGGCGGGACAGACGTGGAGCGCCGCTTCGTCCCCGATCGGACCGAGCACGACCAGGAAGACCCCGACCTGGGGGCGGTCCATATGGAGGACGCCGTCGAGCCGGCCGGTGGCCAAGCCGGCGGCTCCGGGTTCACCGCTACCTTCGATGACTGGCCGGACGAGGACGAAGCCGAAGCCGTCCCGCACCGCCAGCCGGCATCCGGACGCGGCGCGGGCTCCTCCGGCGCGCAGCCTGCTCAGGGTAGAGGCCAGAAACGTCGCGCCGCCCAGGGCTTGTTCGGCAGCCGGACGAAGAAGTCCAGTGGTGGGGCGGCAGCCACCAGGCGGGAAGAGGCGGCCGCGAAGGCGGCTCGCTTCCGCAAAGAGGTGAAGCAGCCGCAGACTGTGTCGGCGTAAGTTCTCTCTTTCTATGTACTCTCCTTTCTTTCCTTTGGTGGTTCTTGAACCTTCGTCTTCTTGATCTTGATTTCTCTCGTGGGAGCGCGTCAGCGCACCCACTGGGTGTAGTCCCCGAGTTCTGAGTCGGCTGCTGAGCAGGCGGCTTGGAACTTCTTGGAGATTTTGTCTTTGCTGCTTTTGTTCTCACTTCGGTCTTATGTCCGTGTTGCAGGACTACCACAACCTCCGAGCGGCCGCCTTCAACTCCCAGGCTCGGGAGCTGACTCAGAAGACCGCCGATCTTACTGAAAGCCGAGGTATGTGACTTGATCTTTATCTCATGTGGGGGCGCGTCAGCGCACCCACTGGGTGTAGTCCCCGAGATTCGGGCCGACTGCTGAGCAGTCGGCTCGGATCTTCCTTGATGATTTCTTATTGTTCTTCTTCTTCTGCCGTCTCTGCAGCGGCCAACGCCAGTCTGAGGGCACAGCTGGGGGAGTCCCAGACTGCTCTTCGTGCCAAGGACGCGGAGCTCGCCGCCTTAGTGCAGGAGCGCGACCGCCTAGCCAAGAAGCTGGCCGACCAGGAGGAAGGCCATAAGGCGGCGCTGAAGGCTGCGCAGGATCGCGAAGCCACCCTCCAGGCCGAGTTCGAGACGGAGGCGGCCGGCTGGGCAGAGGCCAGGCAGACTCTGGTCTCCGGCTATGGCTAGATCGAGGATCTGGTTGACGGTAAGTCGTCTACCCCTTCGTCCTTTCTTGCCGTCTGCCACTTTGACTTGTTTTTCTGATTTTGTTGTTCTTCTTTTCTTTTCTTCTTCGCGCAGAGTACTTCCCTGGCTATTCAACTGCCGCCAACCAGGCCATCGAAGCCCGTCGCCAGGCGAAGAGGCAAGCCGGCTTCGAGATCTCGCCAACCGCCGGCCGCTCGCTGGAGGAGCAGCTCCTGGCGATCCAGGCTCACATCCAGCCGGCTCACAGGCTGCTCCGCCGGCTTCAGCGTGCCGGGTCGCAGGTCTTGGCCGCCCTCTGGCCCGGCCAAGTGGTCCCTCGCACCCCCAGTCGGACCGCCGACTGGCTGGAGGTAGCAGTCGGTCGCTTCGAGGCTTGGAAGGCGTCAGCGGCTCGCTCCGGTGCCCGGCGGGCGCTGGAGTTCGTCAAGGCCTGGTATCCCGGCCTGAACCTGGACCAGCTGGCTACCTGGCGGCAGCAAGCCGACACGGAGCTGGAGCCGGCGCGGCCGGCCATCATTCGGCGGGCTTCACCGACTACACCGATACCAACGTCTTCGCCCCCGAGGTGGACGACAATGGAGTCGCCCAGCCGGAAGATTGGTTCGGGCTGGACCCGGCGTACGACAAGGACTCGGCGGAGGAGATCGACTCCAGCGACGAGGGCGAAGAGGAGGAGGAGGAGGGTGAAGACGCCGAGCCGGCTGGTGGAGTAGCCGGCCAGCCCGACCGCGCCTCCAGCACTACGTCGCGTGCGAGTGCGTCTCCTGCCGCCGGAGGTGGTCAAGCCGGGACCAGCTAGGCGGCCACTCCTTCAGCCGGCGAGGCTGCCTTCCCCGACCAGCTCGGCTTTCGTGTCGCGCCTTAGTCTTCTTTCTTTTGTTTTCCTGTCTTGTTACTTTTGAACAATGTTTGGTTAAGTCTGCACAATTCCACCCACTGGGTGTATTCAAACTCAAGTCTGCTGCCGGCCTATGGGCGGCTTTATGTATATAAGTTATGCAATCGGTCTTTCCTTGTACTTTTGCTTTTTGTCCTTCTGCTTTTTCCCTTTGCCGCCCTCCCTTGGTTGCCGCCTCCCCAGTCAAACAGTTGCTCTGCAATCTGTAGCCGGGGAGTGCCTGGCCGATTGGGGAGGGGGAAGTACTTTTAGCTCTGCCGGACATAAGCTAAGTTTTTTAGGAAGCCGGCCAGCCGGCTGCTTTGACAGCCGGCAGGCATAAATGGAGGCCGTCTTTTTGCTATATAGGTTAGTTGTTCCTTAGCCGTTTTTCGTGTGGGCGTCCTTTCTGTCTTTCCTCTTGCTAGTCGGACAGTCAGTTCTTTGAGCTGCGACTTTCAACAAGAGAGGACTCGGGAGCCGGCGCACTACTTTGCTGACTTTAGGAAGGACTTTCGATATAGCTCAAGGCGGCCAGTCCCCGGGCCGACTAGTCGAACCCGGTGCCGGACAAAAATTCAAAATGTAATAATACATTCATGGATATGACACTCATCATTCATAGATAAATAAAAGGCAGTCCCCGAGTACTGTTCGGGGGGCCTGTTGGTTTGTACTTAATACAAAAGGGGTAGCGTGATACATACTGCTTTTCAGCTGTAAAATCGTCTTAGGAGGTTTGCGTTCCATGGTCGCTCCGACTCCTTGCTGGAGTCGTCTCTCTTGCGTGCTCTTGGTTTTTGCGCGTCGATCAAGTAGTAGGAGTCGTTGCCGAGTGCCTTGCTGACGACGAAAGGGCCTTCCCAAGGGGCCGAGAGCTTGTGCTGGCCGGCTGTTCGCTGGATCAGCCGGATCACAAGGTCGCCCTCTTGGAAGGATCTTGGCTTGACCTTGCGGTTATAGTAGCGGCGCAGGCCTTGTTGGTAGATGGCGGACCGGCTGAGGGCTAACAGCCGGCCTTCTTCCAGTAGGTCGACGCCGTCTTCTCTTGCTTCTTTGGCTTCCTCTTCCGTGTACATGGTGATCCGAGGCGAGTCGAACTCGATGTCTGTTGGGATGACAGCCTCGGCACCGTACACAAGGAAGAATGGAGTGAAGCCGGTTGACTTGTTGGGTGTAGTGCGCAAACTCCAGAGGACAGCCGGCAGCTCTTCGAGCCAGCAGCCGGCCGATCGCTCCAGTGGTACAACCAGTCGGGGCTTGATGCCGGAGAGGATAAGTCCATTTGCTCGCTCGACCTGGCCGTTTGACTGCGGGTGGGCAACGGATGCTAAGTCCAGTCGGATGCCCTGTGTCGCGCAGAAACGTGCCAGTGCGCCTTTGGCGAAGTTCGTGCCGTTGTCGGTGATGATGCTGTGCGGCACGCCATACCGAGTAGTGATGTCGGTGATGAATGTCACGGCAGTCGGCCTGTTCAGCTTCTTAATTGGCTTGGCTTCGATCCACTTTGTGAACTTGTCCACCGCCACGAGTAGATGTGTCATGCCACCATGGGCTGTCTTGAAATGGCCCACCATGTCCAGTCCCCAGACGGCAAAAGGCCAGGTGAGGGGAATGGTCTTGAGGGCAGAAGCCGGCAGGTGTTGTTTGGAACTGAAGACTTGACATCCTCTGCAGCTCTTGACTATTTCTTTAGCATCCTCCAAGGCAGTCGGCCAGAAGAAACCATGGCGGAAAGCCTTGGCCACGAGGGATCTTGAGGCGGCGTGATGGCCGCATTTGCCTTGGTCGATGTCTTTGAGGATTGCCACTCCTTTTTCTGGCTCGACGCAACGCTGGAAGACTCCAGTGACGCTGCGCTTCACCAGCTCCCTGTTGATTATTGTGTATGCTGCGGCTCATCGTTGCACTAGTCTTGCTGCGATCTCATCAGCCGGCAGCTCTCTGCTGACTAGGAACTTGAGGATGGGCTGGGCCCATGAGGGAGCTGTGACTTCTTCTGCTGTTAATGTGGCCACCATGACTCGGGTGGGTGGGTTGGGTGTTGCATTGGAGTCGACCACCGCTTCTTGTGTCGTTGCAGTCCCTGGGCCGACTGCTGCAGTCCCCGGGCCGGGTTCTGAAGTCCCTGGGCCGGGTGCGACTACGTCAGTCCCCGGGGCAGTCGTTGAAGTCCCCGTGCCGCCTGCGGGGTTTCTTGAGCCGGATCCAGCTGTTTCTGGCGCAGGCGGTACGAAGATGGAATCCGATTCTGGAGATGGCTTGATGGACGGCTTGAGGAGGCGCTGGAGGGAGACGCCAGTCGGTATGGCTTGTCGGGTGGAGCCGATCCGTGCTAGGGCATCTTCTTGGTCGTTGTCGGCCCTTGGCACGTGAAGGAACTCGCACCCTTCGAAGTATCCGCTCATCTGCTGGACGAGGAAGCAGTAGCTCGCCATGTTCGCGTCCTTGGCGTCCCAGTCGCCAGATGATTGCTGGACCACCAGGTCTGAGTCGCCGTAGCACAGGATCCGGCGTATGCCGAGTTCTTTGGCTAGCCGGAGCCCGTGTACGAGCGCCTCGTACTCGGCCACGTTGTTGGAGGCGGCGAAGTGGATCTGCAGCGTGTACTTGAGCTTGTCGCCTTTGGGAGAAGTGAGGACGATGCCGGCTCCCAAGCCGGTGCGCATCTTGGACCCGTCAAAGTGCATCCGCCAATGGGTAGAGTCGGGAGCCGGCGGTAAGTACTGGGTCTCGGCCCTGTCGACGAGGAAGTCGGCCAATTCTTGCGACTTGATGGCGGTGCGGGGTTGATAGAAAATCGTGTAGGGCGCTAAGGCAATGGCCCATTTGGCCACTCGGCCGGATGCATCCCGGCTGCCTATGATCTCGGCGAGCGGGTCAGTGCACACGACCGTGATGGGGTGCTCTTGGAAGTAGGGCTTCAATTTCTTGGCAGTGAAGTACACCCCATAGCACATCTTCTGGTAGTGCGGGTAGTTTTGCTTTGAGCTGGACAGTACTTCGCTGAGATAGTAGACTGGCCTCTGGACCAGCTGGGCTCGGCCTTCCTCCGGGCGCTGGACCACAACAACAGTGCTGACGACTCGGCTTGTCGCGGCGATGTAGAGGAGCATGGGCTCCTTCCCAGTCGGCGCAGCCAGGACAAGCGGAGTGGTCAACATTTTCTTCAACTCATGGAAGGCTTGGTCGGCTTGATCATTCCACTCAAAGTGAGTGGACTTCTTCATGAGTCGGTACAGGGGGAGAGCCTTCTCTCCTAGTCGGCTGATAAAACGGTTCAGGGAGGCTAAGCAGCCAGTGAACTTCTGCACATCTCGCAGCTTGGTGGGAATCTCCATCCTCTCGATGGCCTTGATCGTGACAGGGTTGCACTCAATGCCGCGTTCGGAGACCAGGAAGCCTAGCAGCTGGCCGGCTGGCACTCCGAACACGCACTTCTCGGGGTTGAGCTTGATCTGGAATCGGCGCAAGTTGGCAAATGTTTCCTTCAGGTCTTCCAGAAAGGTACCGCGCTTCTCTGTCTTCACCACAATGTCGTCTACGTAGACGTGGGCATTTCTGCCGAGTTGTTTCAAGAGACATTTCTGCATGCAACGCTGAAAAGTGGCACCGGCATTTCTCAAGCCGAATGTCATTGTCAGGTAGCAGAAAGCTCCAAAGGGTGTGATGAAGGCAGTCTTCAGGCGGTCAGCCGGGTCCAACTTGATCTGATGATACCCTGAGTATGCATCCAAAAAACTTAACAGCTCGCATCCGGCTGTGGAGTCTATCACTTGGTCAATCCGTGGCAAAGCAAACGGATCCTTTGGGCAGGCCTTGTTCAAACTTGTGTAGTCTATACACATGCGCCACTTGTTATTCTTCTTCAAAACCAGAACTGGATTGGCAAGCCATTCTGGAAAGAACACTTCCATGATGAAGCCGGCTGCAAGGAGCCGGGCTATCTCTTCTCCCATGATTCTTCGCTTCTCTTCTGATAGTCGGCGGAGGGGTTGCTTGACCGGCTTCGCATCAGCTCGGACATGTAATTTGTGCTCGGCGAAATCCTTCGGGACACCCGGCATGTCCTTTGGGGACCATGCAAAGATGTCTCGATTCTCACGGAGGAAGTCGACGAGCTCGCCTTCCTATTTACTGTCCAAGTTCGCCCCAATCACGGCGAACCTCTCCGGGTGCTCTGGGTCTAGAGGTATCTTCTTCGTCTCTTTGGCAGGCTGGAAGGAGCCCTGCGCATCACAGTCCTTGGGGTTGGGGGACAAGGCCGGCTGCTTGCCGGCCATGGCCACAACCCGTTCCAACATCTTCTTTTCTTCTGCCACCACGAGGGACTCGGCCAGCCGGCTGCTGGCCATGGCACACTCGATGGACTTCTTGTAGTCGCCGGCTACCGTGATGATCCCCTTCGAGGTCAGCATCTTCATCTTCAGGTAGGCATAGTGGTACACAGCCATGAACTTGGCCAAAGCAGGTCGGCCAAGTAGTGCATGATAGGGGCTCTCCAAATCCACCACCTCGAACCATATTGCTTCCCGGCGAAAGTGATCTTTGTCTCCGAAGAGAACATCCATCTTGATCTTGCCGATTGGAGAGCAAGATAGGCCGGGTACGATACCATGGAAGACGGTGCGGCTCGGCATGAGCTGCTTCGCTTTGATGTTTAGCTTGTCCATGGTATCGCGGTACAGTATGTTGATACTGCTTCCGCCGTTTATCAGGACGCGGGAAAATCTAGCAGCTCGCCTCTCCGTCGCAAGGGTGACATCCAAGACCATAGCATAGAAGCCAGGCGAAGGCATCACCTCTGGGTGATCGGCTTGGCTCCAGCTGATGGGCTTTTCCGACCAGTGCATGAACTCGGCGGTGCTAGAGGCGACTGCGTTTACTTCTTGGTGCTGCCGGCGTCGGCTACGCTTGTCGCCGACTTGACTTGTGAAGACGACGTAGGCGTCGTGCGCTTCGGGGAACTCGTCTTGGATGGCGCCGACTGCCGGCCGGGCCACCGGCGGCTGGGGAGCTGGAGGCGGCGGGCCGGGAGGCGGAGGCGGCACCATCCCTTCACCCTTGGAGATGCGGGTGAGCCAGTGGCATTTCCGCGTGGTATGGTTGGACGGCTTCGCGCCGCTGTGGAACTTGCAGGGAGCATCGAGTGCTTGTTCGTAGGAGAAAGACGGCTGCCAGGGCGGCCGGCCACCCTTCTTCTTGGGAGCGGGCCGCTCTTCGGGCAGCTCGTCTTCAATGGCGGCCACCTGCCGACTGGAGGAAGTCGGCATGGGGCCCTTGCGCTTGTGGTCGTTCTGGTAGGGGCACCGGTTAGGGTCGCCAGCCAGCGTCTTGGGGGCCGGAGCAATTACTTTCCCCGAGGCATCCACTCGGAGCTCGGTCTTCAAGGAGGAGTCGGCAGTGGCGTACTTGTCGGCGATGACCAGCAACTCGTCAAGGGTAGCCGGCTCGTCACAGAGGAGGCGGTGCTTGAGAAGGGTGCCCTCTCGGCACCCGGCAGTGAAGTACTCGATGGCCTGGACCTCGTGCACTCCCTCGCAGGAGTTGCGGAGCTCGGCCCATCGCGTGAGGTAGTCGCGGGTCGACTCGTTGGGCCCCTGGACGCAGAGGGAGAGCTGGCGAGGCTTGGGAGGCCGCTTGTAGGTGCTGGTGAAGTTCCGGACGAAAACTTCGGTGAAGTCCAGCCAACTGTTGATGCTGTAGGGCTTGAGGCTGTTGAGCCATGTGCGCGCCATGCCTTGCAGCATCAAAGGGACGTACTTCACGGCGACGCGCCGATTGCCGTTGGCGATGCTGACGGCTGTGGAGTGGTCGATGAGCCAATCTTCCGGCTTCACCGAGCCGTTGTACTTGGGCGTGTCTCTGGGAAGCGAGAACCCTTTGGGAAAGGGCTCGTCGCATCGTCTTCTTCTTCTAGCGGGGGCCAAAGCATGGCGGGCCGACATCGTCTTCTTCTTCTAGCGCCAAGGATCAAGCAAGGCGGTCGATCCTGTGGCAGGCGTCGTTCTCGCCGACTCCTTCTCGGCGGCCGAGTCGGTCGCCAAGAGTCGGATGTGTGACAGGCGGTGGAGTGAGGCGTCTTTCTCTTCGAGGCGGGGGAGGAGGCAGGTTTCCCTGGTGCTCTACAGCTCGAGGGCGGCCATCCGCGTCGCGCTCGATGGTAATGCGAGTCCGGCTGCGGCTGGCAGCCGGCTCCTTGTCTTTCTTCTGGCGCGTGCCGCTCGCAGTCGGCGAGCGGGATGTCGCGGCGTGCTCCCGGCGCGGGGGATGGCTATCAGCTCGGGCGCCGGCTTCGTGCCGTTCTGCAGCCGCATCGATCAGCTGCTGGATCCGTCTTGTCATGTAAGGGAGCTCATCGGCTCCCAGCCCATTGAGCTCCTCTGCAGCCGCCTGAGCGGCTCGCAGGTTCTCGAGCGGGGTGGCGTAGACGGGGCGATCTGCGCCCAGCATGCTGGCAACGGCTGCGCCGCGCTTCTGGACGAAGCCGGCTCGGCTCGGGCCGCTAGGCGGCGACGTCCCGAAGGCGGCGCGGTCGACTTCGCGCTGGTGGGCCTCGGTGAGGCGTCTCATCGAGGCTATCTTCTTGCCCTCCGCGATGAGGGCAAGGCGGCGTGCCTCCAGGGTCTCGGCGTCGGCGACGGCCGGGATGGGGACGGAGAGGTCGTGCATCGCCGCTTGCTGAGCGTCGCGGGCGTTCTCGCCCGAGTTGGAGACGTGGCTGATGACCAGCACTTCGGTGACAGTGCTGTTGCCGCTGTCAGCTCGAGGGAGGGGGTCGTCGAAGACCACCACGTCGGAGGGGTAGGCGTCGAGCGACGCGGTGTCGGAGTCGATGAGCATCGGGTCGGTGGAGCCGACACACTCCATGTCCGCAGCAGGCTCGCCGGAGACGTGAAGTTGGTCGAGGAGGCTGACGAGGCGGCTCTCGGTGGAGTCGGTGCCTGCGTCGGACGCAGGCTCGTCGGAAATGCGAGTCTCGCCGAGCAGATCGGCGAGGCGGCTCGCTGCGCAGGCGTCGTCGACGCCTTGCAGCGCGTCGAGGCAAACGCCATCGGGCGCAGTAGGCTGGCTGCGCTCGCGGGGGAGGAAGAGGGTTCCCGTCCAGAACAGGTCTCCGGACGACGGTGCACCTAGCCCCACGGTGGGCGCCAAATGTCGGGTGGTTGGTGCGACATATGCCAAAGGATGGCTTATCATTGTGGGAGCCAATAAAACGTCGCCGGTGCCCGGAAACGGGATGAGGCGAAGACATGCACGCCGGCGAATCTTACCCAGGTTCGGGGCTCTCCGAGGAGATAACACCCCTAGTCCTGCTCTGCGGGGTCTCCTCATGATCACTAGATCGATAAAGGGTAGCTACAATCGCTCCTAGAGCTGTTGAGGTCAAGGGAGAAGAAGAACAAGGCTAGCTCTTGCTTCTCTCTATCTATGGTGTGTGTGCTATGCGTGGGTGCGAACCTAGAAGCGAACCCTTTGCATGGGTGCTCCGGGGGGTTTATATAGGCCTACCCCCCGGGGGTACAATGGTAATCCGACTGGGAACTGGTCCCAGCCGTCAGTGTCTACGTTCGCCGGCTTCTCCGCCGGCTGCTGGGTCCCGCCGGCTGGTGGGCCCCGCCGGCTGCCGGCTACTTGGTCGACAGGCCGGTCCCACCGCCTAGGGTCTTGCCGGCGGCTGCTTACTGTAGCCGCGCCTCTGATGATGAGGGCTTTGTCGAGGTGAGCGTGGCTACAGTGGGCCGCCTCGGGGGCTATCACTGTAGCCTCACCTCGTCTTGTCTCCTTAATGGGGCTCCTGCTTCGAGGAAAGGAGTAGCCGGCTTCTGGAGGCCGGCTATACTCTTGGCCGACTAGGAAAAGCCGGGCCGCCTTCACGCCTCTCTCTGGCTGAAGGGGCCCGCAGTCCTTGGGCCGTACAGGAGTGGGTCGTGGACGACGTCGAGGCTAGCGTGGCTACAGTGCCGAGCCGCACGGGAGACGTCCAACCCGTACGGCCTCCTGTAGCCATGCCCGCCTCGGGCTTCGGGGGTCATGGGCCGCACTGTGGCCACACCCCGTCACGTCGCCGTTATGTAGGAGTGGTTGTGGTCTTGGCCGGCTCCTAGGAGTCGGCGTCCTTCTTGGCCGGCTTCTTGGAGTCGGCCACCCCGTAGTCGCCCTAGGGAGGAGTCGGTGAGGCTGGGTCGCCTTCCGGGAGTCGGCTTTAGTGGTAGCCGGCCAGGGAAGACGGCCCAAATGCTTGGATTGCTTGAAGGCCCAAAGGCCTGATAAATTTTCCGAAGAGCCAGGGGTAGTCGGTTAGGCTACCCGCGGCCATTTACTCCGACAGTTATGCTTTGGCCCGAATTGCTACAATCAAATGACTTTGTGCTAAATACTGTAATTGATGCTAGGCGCTATCACCGCTGCATATTTAGATCCCGCCTCTCAGATTTGCCATTCTAGTACGTGTTTATATGCAGCGGACTTGTAGCCTGTTCGCTGTGACTTTGTTGTAGCTGGTGGTTTCATTGATCCATGCCTAAATTAGTTGCTTAATGCCCCTCTTTACTATCAGATGTAAAATACCCTGATTGGATTATTAATACAAATGTGTGGATATTTCTGCCAAAAGAAAAAGAAACATTGCTGATGTGATAGCGCCTAGTTTTGAGATGCAAGTGATGTTGATTCTGTTCATCAATGTATGTGTAGTTGATTCATATTTCTCCTGTACTTGTGCAGGGGAAGTTTTCATCCTTACAGCAGAGCAGAAGGGCTTCACTTCATCGTACCATCCAGGAAAGGTGCGTGGTGGTTGCAAGCCATGGAGGGGAGGCGGTCCTGTTCAACATCGGCTAATTGAATGCAAATCATGTGGCTTGTTGCTTGCCTAGTTGAACACCTGCTGCTGCTACTGCGACACCGTGGCTGGGCTGTCCAGTGGGTCGCCCCTGCTTACCTGGCAGCAGTGGCGGCGGCTACAAGTTTTCTCCACTACTGCAGCTCATCTCCAAGTCCTACAGCCTGGATCATCTCCTTCACCAGCGCCTACATTGGGTCTGAAGTCTGAACCTCTCTTTTGTACTCCATGTTTACTGAATTTCTCAAAAGTCTCCATCGTGTGTGTGTGTGTGTGTTAGAGTGTAGGAGTGCAAATGGGCACCCTGTATGGTATTCTGTGGCCCTCTTTAGTTCAACTAAATGAACTGAATTTTCAGAAGTCACATAACATTTGAAAAATTAGTTTATTTGGTTAGATGAACTTTGTTCATAACACAGGCTTATTTTAGCTCTTTTAGTTCATTTTTTACTATTATCACTTGAATGTCTTTGTTATAATAAAGCACAGCGGTTATGTATGTACGTGCATATAGTGTTATCTGCAGCTAGTTGTATATGTGGTGCAGTTGTGCAGAGCTACTAGTCATGCTTGGTACTTTAGTATTTTTCTTTCCTTTGTACTGGGTATATTATTTTCTGCTACTAATCGATGAACGCAATAATTAAAGAGAACCAAACTGCTTCTGTTGATTTCCGCTACATCATTTCTACTTGTTTGTGTGTAAAACCATTCTTAAGCCTGAATGGTACTTTTCTTGTTTTTGTCTATTTTGTTCCTATGAAAAGTCTGCTCTCTTTAGCTCATGCTCGTTACCTCCTCCCCTCATGTTTCACAGGAAGATGATAAACCTTTTTAAGATCAAGCAGAAGAAGGAAGAGGCGGCCAACTCAAATGGGGGCCCTCCTGTTAAGAAGCAAAGTCCAGGTATATGTCTATACCTAACCTCAAGGTTTAGTAGCTATTGTCCTGCTCATGCTCCGGTTTGGTTGGGGGTGTTGATGAAATGGTAGGGTTAATTAAAGGGTTCTTGGTTAGCACTCCTTTTAAGTTTAGTTGATTTTCTCACTGTCTATCATCATGGCTTAAGTTTGGTTCTTGTTTTGAAATTTACATGGCTTAGGTTTTAATCAATTGGCATGTTCATGTTAGTTGTTATGGAGTAAATATGATAAGAACAGTGGCAATTGAGCAACACCACTACTAGTATAACTCAGCTTTATTTACTAATCAGTAGGTATCTAGTACTAGTAGATTCAGAATATGCAGTCCTAAAAATTAAAGGGAGCAGTAGTAAATGAGTTAAACAAAAATATTCGTCTGCAAATGTCGGCTTGTGTTCGATTTGATTTGGTTTGCTCTGTTGCTGAAGCTCCTCTTTGCTCTAACCATTTTCGCACCAAATGCAGAATGTTCTATTTTTATTAAGCCCTGATGTTTAGCCCCGATTAGTCTTCTTATTTAGCCCTGATGTTTTAATTTATGGAGTTGTTACTTCTTTGGTAAGATTTATTTCCTTGCTGTAGGCATAAGAATAAGCTGATATGAACATAATAATGATACTCTGCATGCTATGAGTAAAGTGCTCTATTTTCTTGCGTCACCTTGTATGAATGAGTATATCGTCTTAATTATCTGGGGAACAAAAATCATTGCATTAGCTGAATTTGTGTTATCATTCTAAAGAACTTGTCCTTTTTTTGAATGTTCTGCTCATAATATATTGGCTCCAGTGTTTTGATTCTTCTCTTCTGATTCATGTAACAGGGCGATGGCCGAAGGCATGATGATAGTTCTATTGCTGTCCTAGTGTAGCGAAGGTGGCCTAGTCGACTATGGTCGCGTAGTTAGTCATGCATACAGTTTCATCTGACTGGAGCAGGAGCCCAGTTTGTGCTGATTGTCAATTCTCATTGTGATTGTCCCTATATCTGTGTGACAGATTGTATTTATATCTGTGTTATTACACTAGTAGAGCTTGTAACTATGTCATGACAGAAGGAGCCCAGTATATCTGTATGTCTGTGATTGATTCTCGCAATTGTTATTTGAAATATTACTTGTATTTTCTGTCTGTTCTTATTTAAACATGGTTATTTATTTATGTCAAATTGTCAAATTGTAATCTGAATAATATGATGCTACCAAAAGGGTCCCACTTTAATAGAACCTGGCAACCAGGACCCGTCTAACTAGTGGACCCTTCTTTTGGAAAAAAAACTAAATTTGTTTAGACAAAAAGGCCACAACCCAACAATAAAAAGGTTGCAATGTTGGGCTTGGCCCATGAAGCTGATAAAAAATTGATAGAAAAAATATATAAAAAGGCCGAATTGTTGGGCTAGGCCCATGTAGAACACCGAATTGGACCGGGCTGAATCTTATCCACGTCAGCTTGCCACGCTGGATCCTACGTGGCTTGGGGAGGTTGCTAGTGACCAAAAATTTGGTCAAAGAACCAACGACCTTTTACAGAAGGTCGTTAATTTCAGTTTACGACCGCCAGCTTTTGACCTTCTGTTTTTGGTCACAAAAAACAAGGTCTTTATCCTGGTAGTGCGGAGACCGGTGTTGCTGATCGAACTCATTTTCTTTCGAGGAGATCGAAAATCTCTGAATTTCTGCGAAACGAATTTACATATTTATTGCGAGGGGCTTTGAAAAGCGAAAGGATGAAGACTGATTTAGATCCTCTGAAAGCGCAGGAAGTATGCCTTTTGAGGTCGCAAATTAAAAACTATGACCTTTCAGCGGCAAATAGTGAGGGTCACAAGTTGACATATTTCTTGTAGTGCTAGTCCAAACTAGATCAAGTTTGGATTAGTAGTATACTTTTGACATGCACCACATATTGCCTCCACTTGAACCTAATCCACCTTCATTTGACACACTGTTACGGACATAACAATATAAACCTCATAATTGGTATTGTACCAAAATTTGTATAACGGACTATAAATACACTAAAAATGAAAAAAAGAGTACTAGTAGCGATGGATAGTAAACACACTACAACTAGTTGGATTAGCAGCAGCGCGGGATAGAACAAGCATTGCCGCTATGTGTCTTAGCAGTAGCGCTTGTCGCACGCGCTACTGCTAAGTAATAGCTGTAGCGCCTTACACTACTAGAAAAACGGCTATAGCTAATATGGACATTAATGGCGCACCATGTATGTGGTGCGCCACTGCTATATACAAGTGGCGCACCAGATATAGGTGCGCCATTAATGGCCATATTACTAATGGCGCACCTGGCATGTGGTGCGCCATTACTAGTTTTGCCCTGGCCCCACACCCCTCCCCAGACTTAGCAGTGGCGCACCAGGGGATAGTGCGCCATTACTAGTTTTAACTAGTAATGGCGCACCACACCCACCGTGCGCCATAACTATGTGTATGACTGGGTCAAACCTTGGTCAAACTTAGTAATGGCGCACTTTGCATAGGTGCGCCATTACTATGTCAAACTTATAATGGCACACCTATACAAAGTGCGTCATTACTAACATTGACCAAGGTTTGACCAAGTCATACACATAGTAATGGTGCACTTTGTGAAGGTGCGCCATTACTAACTTTCTTTGCACACCCCCCACCCCCCCCCCCCCCCCCCGTGGACCGCCTTTTCAGTTTTAGAAAAAATAAAAGGAAATGTCAAAAATAAGTTTCCCATGTGATCTGTGGTCTAGTTGTTGGGAAATTTTACAAATATGAATTTCGACTTTATTTGCAAAATTTCTCTGGAATTTAGTAAAATGGGCATAACTTTTGCATACGAACTCGGATTAAAAAGTTTTTTATATGAAAAATCATCTACTCGAAAAGTTACATCTGAATTCAACTGGGGGAACCCCGTTGATGATTTTTAGAATCCCCAAAAAACCTAACAGAATAAAAGATACAGGGCTTTTAAGATCTAGAGGGGGGAAATGAAAAAAAATCAAACTTAGTAATGGCGCACCATTTGCTAGGTGCGCCACTAGTAACAGAAAAAGAAGTTTGGTTTCGAATTTTTTTTTGGAATTTTTTTTTCAAAATATGATACTTAATATGACCGGGAAGTTTGAAATATTTTTTGAAAATTTCATCACACTCATGAACATGAACAAAGTCCTAGACATCAACAAGGTTTAATAGGATTGATATGATAGATATATCAACAAGTGCCTGTTAAGTTAAGCGTGCTCGGGCTGGAGTAGTGTGAGGATGGGTGACCTTCCGGGAAGTTTGACCACGGAGTGCGATTTGACTTGAGATTAAGCATATTGACCCGAGATTAAGCCATAGTGACCCGAGATTAACAAAAAAACGAAAAAAAATATTAAAAAAATTGAAACAAAATTTAGAAAAAAAAATCTGAAAAAAATGTTGAAAAAATTGTTAGTAATGGCGCACTTTCAGATAGTAATGGCGCACTTCCAGGCATAGTAATGGTGCACTATGTGGTGCGCCACTATTATCTGGGATACTAATGGCGCACCAGAGGTGCGCCATTACTATTTGTTACTAGTGGCGTGATAATAATGGCGCACCTATAGTGGCGTGACCTTCCGGGAAGTTTGACCACGGAGTGCGATTTGACTTGAGATTAAGCATATTGACCCGAGATTAAGCCATAGTGACCCGAGATTAATAAAAAAAATGAAAAAAAATTATGAAAAAAAAATTGAAACAAAATTTTGAAAAAATATTCTGAATTTTTTTTTGAAAAAAATTGTTAGTAATGGCGCACTTCTATGTGGTGCTGTCACGACCGGTTTTTCAATAAAATAATTATTGAGAGACCAATCCCTTTTACGGACCAGCGAGGAAGAATTCCTTCTCACTGGTAGACAATATCTTGGTCACAGAAGAAAAATACCAGGAGTACTTAATATAATACAAGGTTGAGCGGAGACTGCCCAACAATTTATTACATGCACGTCGATAAAACAAGACGGCGGAATAGGGTGGCATAACTACTAACTCACGATAATAACGGTGGTGGAAATATCATCGCGAAGCGAGTGATATGTCTCCTGAAGACTACAGCTCATCGAGCGTCGGAGTGAGGCTCGAGGAGACTTATTGCGGGTGGCGGAAGCGTATATAATACAAGTGACCAATATCCGGGATCGCGCAGGACAGACTGGGACTCCTCTAGGCGTCGGACGCGCTATCAAACTCTTCATCCAAGAGATCGCCTTCGTCAACATCTGGCCAAATCAACAAGCCAGGTGAGTACTATGAAAGTACTCGCAAGGCAGTTCGGACATAAGATATAACAAATGAAAACATGAAGCATATGAACAAGTTAACCAGTACGTTCAGACATAGAGATAGTAATTACTGGGTGCCAAACGAGGGTCTGAATGACTCCTCGAGAGGAAACTGCAAGAATAGTAGTACTGGTGCCAAACGAGGGTCTGAATGACTCCTCGAGAGGAAACTGCGAAAATAATAATATTGGTGCCAAACGAGGGTCTGAATGACTCCTCGAGAGGAAACTGCGAAAATAATAATACTGGTGCCAAACGAGGGTCTGAATGACTCCTCGAGAGGAAACTGCGAAAATAATAATGCCGCAGTCGGGCGTCGGGGCGACACCACATAACGGGCTTATAACAGAAATAAAGGCAGTGCGTGACACAGTCGGACGTCTGAGCGACATCACATAAAGGGCTTATATTTAAAGTAAGAAACAAAAACACGCCACAGTCGGACGTCTGCGCGACGTCACATAAAGGGCTTAAATGTAGCTCAATAATTCAATAGCTTGGGAACACAAATTATTGCAAGTACGAGACAAATATAAGGTTAGTCCATCCATAATAACAATAATTAAACTGGGTTTACCACTTGAGCTTGATCACCGGGGACAAGTTTTCCACGCGGATAGATATGGATATACTGATTACACTACTTGATCATGGATACGATGACTTGGAAGAATTTGACTCTGCAGAGTTTGTACTTAACCACAGCCAACGGATTCCAGTAGTCACGGGGACTAGTTCCGTTTACGGTGTTTTAGAAGAAACACATCTAACCAGTACACACCCTTTCAATCTTCCGAAGTCAGGGATCACCCTCGGCATCGTTCAAGAAAAACCTTGAGACGGGGAGGTTACAACCTCGCGTAGCATGGGATCAAATTTCTATACGCGCGCTCTAAGGGGGTGCCCCCCCTCTCGGTCCCAACCGGAAACACCCATGCCCCCTGACCGGATGACTGGCTTTAATCCTGGGCCAAGGTACCATCATCCCGGCCCCTCTGTTTGGTGTGTACACGGAAAGAGGTTACCAACTTACTAAACCGCATCCTGGCAAAGAAACATGTGGTAGCACGGAAGGGGAAAAGAACGATAACGTGACTCCGTCCACGTTAACGTCGGAATTCGTCGGATGACGCAAGGCTGGTATGCTACAATAGTACCACCTTGCTGCCCTTCATGTCACCACATGATTAGGCCATCTCTCATCAGAGATCATCGCAACTTTGGAACATGCGGGTAGTTGCCTCACAAGCAACGAGGTATTCACCGACACTCATATGCCACGCACAAACTTTCACGCAAACATGCAAAACACCTGTCATATCAAATGTTCAAAACATGCTTGCCTGGTTCGGAGAAGTCGGAGTCTAGCTCGGCGAAGTTCGCGGCTCCGTCACCTCTTCCGGAACCTACGGCATATCGAAAACGGGCACTAACGTGAAAACCAACGCGTGCACAGAAACTTCTCCAATTTTTTTTCAAATAAATCCCATAAAAAACTAGACAAAATTTTAAGACTGTCAGAAAAAGAATCACTCAAAAATCCCTTTTTATTAAAAAGTTATAAAGGTTTCTGTCCAGGGACTTATCTGTAATGAAACAGAAAAGTTCCAGGGTTTAAACTGAGAAAACAGAAAACGCTTCGGAAAGAAATGCGCCAGCTAAAAAGGGAAAGCGTATTTTACCCGAAGGCGCCAACAGAAAACGGTTCGCGAGTGGAAACAGAAGAGAGGCTGACAGAGGGTCCCACATGTCAGGTTTAAAAACCTCGCCGGCGCCCGAAGACTGCGGTGGACGCCGGCGTCGAACCACGGCGAGTCAGGGAGATCAGAGGGTACCAAGAGCTTCAGCGTGTTCTTCCGCGTCGGTGGGTGGTGGACTCGACCGACGGGGAGCATCACGTCGACGGCGACACTCTCTCCGGCGGACGGCGGCTCGGGTGAGGGTGGAGAACTCCGGTGGAGGGCTGCAAACTTCGAATTGAAGCGCGGGTCAGAAGGAGGGATGCATAGTGAAGCTACTGGCAAGAGATGGGAGGCAGAGGTGCACGCACGGGAGCGAATCGAGCTGGATCCCGTGGCGGGTCGCGGCGGCCGGAGTCGAGGAAGGAGACCTCCTCGGGGCTCTTCCAGTGGCTAGGCGTGCTCTAGGTGGAGTGCAGGGATGGTGTGGGTTCGAGTTGAAGCTCGGAACCTCTATTTATAGGCGGATCGACGGGGTTGCCGTGAACGGAGAATCTCCGACGAGCAATTACGGCGATGCAGTGGATTGGCAGGAGGTTTGAGTGGCCAGGCAGCATCAGTGGAAGTTACTGGTGTCATTCCCCCGCTAATCTCGGCTGGTCTTGGCGTAACGGCGCCGGTCCACGGTGGGGTGGCCGCACGGGCACGTCGGCGGCAGAGAGCGCGCTCCGCGCCCTGCGGTTCACGACGAGAGTGGCAGCGCGTTTTGGGGAGTGGAAGGCCACGCGGCGAGCTCCGGTGGCTTGGGCGGTGCTGGGTGGCGCCGTCAGCGCCGCGCCTCTCTCTGGCGGCCGCAAAGCCGCCGCTGGCGTCGGTCACGGGGCGGCGCACCTTCTGCTGCTCGTCGCCGATGTCCGCAAGGTGCCAGACGCTCGTGCGGTGCAGGAACAAGGGGGAGGGGACGGGGAGCAAGGCGACATCGAGGCACTGTCGAGATCGACAACAAGTTCTGAAGAAAACGATAGTGCACTGAAATGTTCTCTGAACTTTACTGAACCTGAGTTTGACAATGCACTGCAGGTGTTCGACAGAATGATTTGGCAATGAGAAAAAATTTCCTGGGGCTGGGACTTGGTGAGGTGACCACTCAATGCACCCAGAGGCTGCCTGATTTTACTTGGAATTTTTGGAGAAGGATTTGAATGAATTTCACCAAATTTGACAAATCTGGTCCAAACTTGCAGCAAGTGTAGTTTGAAAAATTTGAACTGAAGACCAGTGGATCTTCATGGATCTTGGTTGAGGGCTCAAAAGACTAGGAAGGGAACAAGGTTTGGGGGCAAAAATCAAAGCAGAAAGTGTAGCTCCTTTGTAAATCACCAATGGCTAGAATAGAAGACAGAAATTTGTTCGAATAAGATTTAAATGGAAAATAATCATATGGGGAGGTTCAACTTGCTGGATTTGATGCAACTCATGGTCCAAAGGTGAGGGAAGGTTTAGGAGAGAGTATTTGCACTAAGGCCATGGCAAGAGAGAAATGTTGAAAGTGGTAAAGGATTATTCCAAAAGCCATAATGCAAATTTCAAAGAGATTTTCAAAAGGCATTTTCCCAAGTGAAGAGCATTTTGTCTTGAGTCCAAATGAAAAGCAAGAACCTCCAAGACCAAAAACAGATCTTGGGTGAATCCAAATAAAACTCTTGCCATAAAAAAATTGAAAAGGGAGAGTTCTTTTGAAGAAAAATCTAAATCACCTCCCTCAAGTCAAATAAATTTTTTTGAAAAATCCAAATAAAAATTTGGGTGTCACAACACCTACCCCCTTAGGAAAAATCTCGTCCTCGAGATTTCTGCTGATCCTCAAATAGATATGGATACTCTCCCTGGAGGAAATCTTCCCTTTCCCATGTAGCTTCATCCTCAGTGTGGTTGCTCCACTGAACCCTGAAAATTTTTGTCGTTTTCTGACGGGTCCTCCATTCAGACTCTTCCAATATCTTTACTGGCCTCTCTCTGTAGGTGAGATCTGGTTGCATATCAATGCTCTCATGAGGTACATGCTTCTCCGGGTTACTCACACATTTTCTCAACTATGAGACGTGGAATACGTCATGGACGTCTGACAGCTCCTTGGGCAAGTCTAGTTGGTAGGCTACCGTGGCTCTTCGTGCCTTTACACAAAAAGGTCCAATAAATCTCGGGGCTAGCTTCCCCTTAATTTTGAACCGTTGCAGACCCCTCATAGGAGACACTCGTAGGTATACGGAATCACCGGGTTCAAAGCTGACCTCACGATGCTTCTGATCATAGTAGCTCTTTTGTTGGCTCTGTGCTGTCTTGAGTCTGTCCCTGATCTGTTTAACTTTCTCCTCGGCCTCTTTAAGCATGTCTGGGCCGAAGATACGGCTGTCACCTATTTCTGACCAATTTAGTGGGGTACGGCACCTCCGTCCGTACAATGCTTCAAAGGGTGCCATTTGCAAGCTGGCTTGGTAACTGTTGTTGTAAGCAAATTCGGCATACGGCAAACTCTCTTCCCAACTGGATCCATAGGTGAGCACATAGGCTCTTAGCATATCCTCAAGGATTTGGTTTACACGTTCCGTTTGTCCATCAGTCTGAGGGTGGTACGCTGTACTGAAAGCTAGTTGCGTGCCCAGAGCTTGTTGTAGGTGATCCCAAAATTTGGAGACGAATTGTGTGCCTCGGTCAGATATTATAGTCCTTGGGACTCCATGCAAGCAAACTATACGGGAGAGATAAAGTTTTGACAGTCTTTGTGTGGAGTAGGTAGTCTTCACGGGAATGAAATGAGCAACCTTGGTTAGTCGGTCTGTGATGACCCATATGGCGTCATTTCCGCGTTGTGATCGGGGTAATCCGACAATGAAGTCCATTCCTATTTCATCCCATTTCCACTCCGGTATCCTGTTTGGCTGGAGTAGCCCTGCTGGCTTTTGATGCTCGGCCTTGATTCGTTGACATGAATCGCAACAAGCAATAAATGTTGCTATATCTCTTTTCATACCGTGCCACCAAAATCTTTCCTGAATGTCCTTGTACATTTTGGTTCCTCCAGGATGTATCGAGTATGGAGCGGTGTGGCTTTCGGTTAAGATTTGTTGCTTGAGTTCCTCAATGTTAGGTACGCAAAGCCTGTCTCCGTACCATAATATTCCTTCACTGTCTGTGATGAACTCTGAAGCCTTTCCAAGGTTCATTTTCTTCTTTATACCTTCGATGCTGGGAAGTCCCTGTTGAGCCTTCTTAATTTGTTCCACTAGGGTGGGTTGTATCTCCAGATTTGATACGGTGCCTTCAGAGACTAACATCATGTTGAGCCTAGCGAACTCTTGTTGAAACTCAGGCCTCAAGTTTTGCGGACCGTCATTGTCCGGGCTGGGGTTTCGACTAAGGGCATCTGCCACTACATTTTCTTTCCCTGGATGGTAGTGAATGCCGACATCATAGTCGTTGACCAATTCACCAGCGTCGTTGGCGTAGATTTAGCTCTGGCTGTGTGAAAATATATTTGAGGCTTTTATGGTCCGTATATATTTCACAGCGATTTCCCAACAGAAAGTGCCTCCACTCCTGGAGTGCATGAATGACTGCGGCTAGCTCCAGGTCATGTGTTGGGTAATTTTCCTCATGTTTTCGCAGCTGCCTGGAGGCATACGCGACCACTCTGCCATCCTGCATTAGCACACACCCGAGACCTTTTCGGGATGCATCACAATACACTTCAAAACTCTTGTGTATGTCTGGCACAGTTAAGACCGGTGCGGTTGTCAGCTTCTTCTTAAGTTCTTGGAAGCTCTGCTCGCATGCTTCCGTCCATACAAATTTCTTGTCCTTCTTGAGTAACTGTGTTATAGGTTTTGCCACAGTGGAGAATCCTTCAATAAATCTTCTGTAATATCCGGCCATTCCTAGGAAACTCCGCACATCTGAAACATTGGCGGGTGGCTTCCAGTCCAGTATGGCTTTGACTTTTTCTGGGTCTACGGCCACGCCTTCTTGGTTTAATATGTGGCCTAGGAAACCCACTTGCCTTAGCCAAAATTCGCACTTGCTAAATTTGGCGTACAACTGGTGTTTTCTTAATTCTCCCAAAACAATTCTGAGGTGCTCAGCATGCTCTTCTGGTGTCCTTGAGTAAACCAGAATATCGTCAATGAATACCACAACAAATTTGTCCATGAATTTCATGAACACTTTGTTCATGAGGTGGACGAAATATGTGGGGGCATTTGTTAGACCAAAAGGCATCACTGTGAACTCATATAATTCGTATCTGGAAGTGAATGCTGTCTTGGGGATATCTTCTGTCCGTACTTTCAGTTGGTGATATCCCGATCTCAAATCAATCTTTGAGAACACCTTGGCTTGTGCGAGCTGGTCAAACAAATCATTTATCCGTGGCATCGGATATTTGTTTTTGATGGTGACCATATTGAGGGCTCGATAGTCTATACACAGTCTCAGTGTCCCATCCTTTTTCTTGGCGAACAACACAGGCGAACCCCAAGGTGAGGAGCTGGCTCGAATAAATCCTTTGTCCAATAATTCCTTTATCTGCTTTTTCAACTCCACCAACTCTGAGGGTGCCATTCTATAAGGCTTCTTATAGATGGGAGCGGTACCAGGTGCTAGTTCAATGCTGAATTCTATCTCTCGGTCTGGTGGCATGCCTGGTAGTTCTTCAGGGAACACATCAGGAAACTCGCATACTACTGGAACTTTTCTCAGTTCTGCAATGTCCATTTTGTTCAGTTTTGGTTGCTGTGATCGTGGCCTTTCTTGAGCGAAAACCCTTATTGTCTTGCCGTGATGGTGAGTGAGAATTACTGTCCGATTGAAACAGTCGATGAATCCTTTGTTGGTGGTCAACCAGTCCATTCCTAAAATGACATCCAGTCCTTTACTCTCCAACACGATGAGATTTGCTTGGAATTGTAGTCCTTCGAACTCAATGACCACTCCTTGGCAGTAACCTTGAGCGATTTGCTTATTCCCGGGGGACTTGATGCTCATAGATTTTTCCAAGGGAAGTATCGGAAAACCATGTTGCGAAACAAAACTCTTCGAAACGAACGAATGGGAAGCTCCAGAATCAAACAAAACCGTGGCAGGTACTGTGTTGACAGGGAACGTACCGAGCAAGGTGTCTGGGGCATTCTGCGCTTCTTTCCTGGTCACATGGTTCAGGTGACCCTTCTTGTGGTTGTTGTTGGGATTGAAGTTGTTGCGCTTGGGGGCTGGATTGTTTCCACCATTGTTTGGCTTGGGTGCCGAGTTCCTCGGCTTTGGGCATTGTTTAGCATAGTGTCCTTCTTCACCACAAGCATAGCATGTGACCCCTGGACGGTACGTGAACTCTTTGTCCCTGGCATGAAACTGTTTGACGGGCCTTGGATCAGTAGTAGTGGATCTCCTTGCTTCTGTCCTTGGAACCTCAGTCTTGCCTCGGTTGTTGCGAGCAAGAGTCGTCTTGTCCCTCTTTCGCTTACGGATATCTTCCAAACTACGGTGCTCATATTCCAAGGTAATGGCCTTGTCCACCAGAGTTTTAAAATCCGGAAAGGTGTGTACAATCAGTTGGCATCTTAGTGCTGGTGCCAGGCCGTCCAGGAATTTTTCCATCTTCTTGTTTTCTGTCATGTGCTCGTCGTAGGCATAACGAGATAGCTGGGTAAACTGACCATTGTATTCTGTCACTGACATGCCTCTCTGCTTCAGGTCATCAAACTCTCTCTTCTTGATTTTTATGATGCTCCTGGGGATGTGTGCCCCACGGAAGCCTTCCTTGAACTCTTCCCAGGTGATGTTGTGTTCACTGGGATGCATGTGTAGGAAGTTTTCCCACCATGCTGCAGCTGCTCCAGTAAGGTAGTGTGGTGCATAAAGCACCTTCTCATGATCCGAACACTGAGCAATAATTAGTTTCCTTTCAATGTCACGAAGCCAATCGTCGGCTTCCAGCGGCCTATCGGTGTGAGCAAAAGTTGAGGGGCGAGTCTTCTGTAACTCAGATAACTTGGAATGTGGTTGATTCACGGTGGTTTCCCATATTGATGACATGATTCATCATCTCTTGGTGCTGTTGCTGGCTTTGCTCGAAGAGACGACATACTTGAGACAGGGCTGCTTCGCTGTCTTGTTGACTGGACTGACCCTGAGTGAAATTGTTGCTAGTCTGTGTCCCATAAACCTCTTCTGGCTGATTGGGCATGGAGCGAGTCCACGGGCGAGACATTTTTCTAGTCTGGGGGTATCATTTTGCAAAACCCATGAGAAAAACTGTGTAGCACAAGGAAAAACTTGCAAAGGCAACAATTTAAAAGATCTCAAGGTTTTTAAGAAAACATAAACGATTTTGCACGGAGAAGAACTGCTTAGCATATATCTTACACGCGAAAAGCAAACACACGATACAGCACTCAGGATGCGCGTACACATTCCTGACATGTTATTTAGGCTAGCGCACTCCTCCGGAAAGTAGCAAACACACCAATGCAAACTAGCGTACAGATAAAACAACACATCATACAAGCAGACATAACGCGCGGCTACTCGGCGCTCTCAGTCGGAGATGGTGAAGATTTCCTTCCCCTTGCCGATGGCGAGACTCAGCGGTCCAGGAGAATCAACCTCCACCTCCTCTCTTGCTGGCTCCTGGCGCATAACGCTGCACTGCGGTGATGGCGCAGGAGCGACGGGTGGTAGAGCGGGTGCAGCAGGCGGTGCAGCTCTGACTGGAGTAGGAGCGATGACTCGGTCGAACTCCTCAGTGGTAGGCAGACGGCGAGCAGTGGCTAAAATGGCCGGTGCATACGAGGCTGAAGACGGGACGAATGTCAGAGGCGGCGCCGTGTTGAGAAGCTCCTTCCTGCTGGCAGGACCGCCCCATACTAAGTCCATGCAGGCAGCCAGAAGATCGTCCACGAGGTTGTCGAAAGACTCCTCCAGAGCCTTGAGATACTCCACAACCATCTCGATGGCTTCATCTCGCTCTCCCCGATGGCAGGCGAATGCATAGTGACTAGTGTATGGCACATGGCATGGGAGGTAGCGGTAGCGACGAGTCTTCATCGTAGGAAGGATGTCCCGAAGGCGAGCTATCGCCTCACGGGCAGCCATCTGCATGGCATGCCTCTCCGTAGGCATGGCCCTTCCCACAAAACGGAAGTGGCGAGCTGCAGAACGTCCTCCCTTGAATTGCACCACAGCCTGGTGCATAGACACGTCGTCACTGAGCTTGTGCTGGTAGAGCGTGAACTCCGGGCGAGCTGCTGGCCCGATAGCGAGCTTGGTGATGGAGACGAGGAGCTTGACAAACCCCTCGGGCACGTTCGTGAACACTCGATTCTCACAGCTGCTGTCAGCCATCTACAAAAGTCGGCAAAAATTCTGAGTAGTCATGTCATAAATTTATGATGACTAACAGAAAATAGCTACAATTGCAAAATGCTGAAAAAGCACAAAAGACGCTAATAACCGATTAGCGATCGCACCTAGTGGCTTCCTACAGCCAGCCTGGCTCTGATACCAAGCTTGTCACGACCGGTTTTTCAATAAAATAATTATTGAGAGACCAATGCCTTTTACGGACCAGCGAGGAAGAATTCCTTCTCACTGGTAGACAATATCTTGGTCACAGAAGAAAAATACCAGGAGTACTGAATATAATACAAGGTTGAGCTGAGACTGCCCAACAATTTATTACATGCACACCGATAAAACAAGACGGCGGAATAGGGTGGCATAACTACTAACTCACGATAATAACGGTGGTGGAAATATCATCGCGAAGCGAGTGATATGACTCCTGAAGACTACAGCTCATCGAGCGTCGGAGTGAGGCTCGAGGAGACTTATTGCGGGTGGCGGAAGCGTATATAATACAAGTGACCAATATCCGGGATCGCGCAGGACAGACTGGGACTCCTCTAGGCGTCGGACGCGCTATCAAACTCTTCATCCAAGAGATCGCCTTCGTCAACATCTGGCCAAATCAACAAGCCAGGTGAGTACTATGAAAGTACTCGCAAGACAGTTCGGACATAACATATAACAAATGAAAACATGAAGCATATGAACAAGTTAACCAGTACGTTCAGACATAGAGATAGTAATTACTGGGTGCCAAACGAGGGTCTGAATGACTCCTCGAGAGGAAACTGCAAGAATAGTAGTACTGGTGCCAAACGAGGGTCTGAATGACTCCTCGAGAGGAAACTGCGAAAATAATAATACTGGTGCCAAACGAGGGTCTGAATGACTCCTCGAGAGGAAACTGCGAAAATAATAATACTGGTGCCAAACGAGGGTCTGAATGACTCCTCGAGAGGAAACTGCGAAAATAATAATGCCACAGTCGGGCGTCGGGGCAACACCACATAAAGGGCTTATAACAGAAATAAAGGCAGTGCGTGCCACAGTCGGACGTCTGAGCGACATCACATAAAGGGCTTATATTTAAAGTAAGAAACAAAAACACGCCACAGTCGGACGTCTGCGCGACGTCACATAAAGGGCTTATAATGTAGTTCAATAATTCAATAGCTCGGGAACACAAATTATTGCAAGTACGAGACAAATATAAGGTTAGTCCATCCATAGTAACAATAATTAAACTGGGTTTACCACTTGAGCTTGATCACCTGGGACATGTTTTCCACGCGGATAGATATGGATATACTGATTACACTACTTGATCATGGATACGATGACTTGGAAGAATTTGACTCTGCAGAGTTTGTACTTAACCACAGCCAACGGATTCCAGTAGTCACGGGGACTAGTTCCGTTTACGGTGTTTTAGAAGAAACACGTCTAACCAGTACACACCCTTTCAATCTTCCGAAGCCAGGGATCACCCTCGGCAACGTTCAAGAAAAACCTTGAGACGGGGAGGCTACAACCTCGCGTAGCATGGGATCAAATTTCTATACGCGCGCTCTAAGGGGGTGCCCCCCCCTCTCGGTCCCAACCGGAAACACCCATGCCCCCTGACCGGATGACTGGCTTTAATCCTGGGCCAAGGTACCATCATCCCGGCCCCTCTGTTTGGTGTGTACACGGAAAGAGGTTACCAACTTACTAAACCGCATCCTGGCAAAGAAACATGTGGTAGCACGGAAGGGGAAAAGAACGATAACGTGACTCCGTCCACGTTAACGTCGGAATTCGTCGGATGACGCAAGGCTGGTATGCTACAACAGTACCACCTTGCTGCCCTTCATGTCACCACATGATTAGGCCATCTCTCATCAGAGATCATCGCAACTTTGGAACATGCGGGTAGTTGCCTCACAAGCAACGAGGTATTCACCGACACTCATATGCCACGCACAAACTTTCACGCAAACATGCAAAACACCTGTCATATCAAATGTTCAAAACATGCTTGCCTGGTTCGGAGAAGTCGGAGTCTAGCTCGGCGAAGTTCGCGGCTCCGTCACCTCTTCCGGAACCTATGGCATAACGAAAACGGGCACTAACGTGAAAACCAACGCGTGCACAAAAACTTCTCCAATTTTTTTTCAAATAAATCCCATACAAAACTAGACAAAATTTTAAGACTGTCAGAAAAAGAATCACTCAAAAATCCCTTTTTATTAAAAGGTTATAAAGGATTCTGTCCAGGGACTTATCTGTAATGAAACAGAAAAGTTCCGGGGTTTAAACTGAGAAAACAGAAAACGCTTCGGAAAGAAATGCGGCAGCTAAAAAGGGAAAGCGTATTTTACCCGAAGGCGCCAACAGAAAACGGTTCGCGAGTGGAAACAGAAGAGAGGCTGACAGGGGGTCCCACATGTCAGGTTTAAAAACCTCGCCGGCGCCCGAAGACTGCGGTGGACGCCGGCGTCGAACCACGGCGAGTCAGGGAGATCAGAGGGTACCAAGAGCTTCAGCGTGTTCTTCCGCGTCGGTGGGTGGTGGACTCGACCGACGGGGAGCACCACGTCGACGGCGACACTTTCTCCGGCGGACGGCGGCTCGGGTGAGGGTGGAGAACTCCGGTGGAGGGCTGCAAACTTCGAATTGAAGCGCGGGTCAGAAGGAGGGATGCATAGTGAAGCTACTGGCAAGAGATGGGAGGCAGAGGTGCACGCACGGGAGCGAATCGAGCTGGATCCCGTGGCGGGTCGTGGCGGCCGGAGTCGAGGAAGGAGACCTCCTCGGGGCTCTTCCAGTGGCTAGGCGTGCTCTAGGTGGAGTGCAGGGATGGTGTGGGTTCGAGTTGAAGCTCGGAACCTCTATTTATAGGCGGATCGACGGGGTGGCCGTGAACGGAGAATCTCCGGCGAGCAATTACGGCGATGCAGTGGATTGGCAGGAGGTTTGAGTGGCCAGGCAGCATCAGTGGAAGTTACTGGTGTCATTCCCCCGCTAATCTCGGCTGGTCTTGGCGTAACGGCGCCGGTCCACGGTGGGGTGGCCGCACAGGCACGTCGGCGGCAGAGAGCGCGCTCCGCGCCCTGCGGTTCACGACGAGAGTGGCAGCGCGTTCTGGGGAGTGGAAGGCCACGCGGCGAGCTCCGGTGGCTTGGGCGGCGCTGCGTGGCGCCGTCAGCGCCGCGCCTCTCTCTGGCGGCCGCAAAGCCGCCGCTGGCGTCGGTCACGGGGCGGCGCACCTTCTGCTGCTCGTCGCCGACGTCCGCAAGGTGCCAGACACTCGTGCGGTGCAGGAACAAGGGGGAGGGGACGGGGAGCAAGGCGACATCGAGGCACTGTCGAGATCGACAACAAGTTCTGAAGAAAACGACAGTGCACTGAAATGTTATCTGAACTTTACTGAACCTGAGTTTGACAATGCACTGCAGGTGTTCGACAAAATGATTTGGCAATGAGAAAAAATTTCCTGGGGCTGGGACTTGGTGAGGTGACCACTCAATGCACCCAGAGGCTGCCTGATTTTACTTGGAATTTTTGGAGAAGGATTTGAATGAATTTCACCAAATTTGACAAATCTGGTCCAAACTTGCAGCAAGTGTAGTTTGAAAAATTTGAACTGAAGACCAGTGGATCTTCATGGATCTTGGTTGAGGGCTCAAAAGACTAGGAAGGGAAAAAGGTTTGGGGGCAAAAATCAAAGCAGAAAGTGTAGCTCCTTTGTAAATCACCAATGGCTAGAATAGAAGACAGAAATTTGTTTGAATAAGATTTAAATGGAAAATAATCATATGGGGAGGTTCAACTTGCTGGATTTGATGCAACTCATGGTCCAAAGGTGAGGGAAGGTTTAGGAGAGAGTATTTGCACTAAGGCCATGGCAAGAGAGAAATGTTGAAAGTGGTAAAGGATTATTCCAAAAGCCATAATGCAAATTTCAAAGAGATTTTCAAAAGGCATTTTCCCAAGTGAAGAGCATTTTGTCTTGAGTCCAAATGAAAAGCAAGAACCTCCAAGACCAAAAACAGATCTTGGGTGAATCCAAATAAAACTCTTGTCATAAAAAAATATTTGAAAAGGGAGAGTTCTTTTGAAGAAAAATTTAAATCACCTCCCTCAAGTCAAATAATTTTTTTTGAAAAATCCAAATAAAAATTTGGGTGTCACAGGTGCGCCATTACTAAGTCAGATAGTAATGGCGCACTTCTAGGCATAGTAATGGCGCACTATGTGGTGCGCCACTATTATCTGGGATACTAATCGCGCACCAGAGGTGCGCGATAACTATTTGTTACTAGTGGCGTGATAATAATGGCGCACCTATAGTGCGCCATTAATGGCAAAAATAGGTGCTCCACTAATAGGTCTTTTTCTAGTAGTGTTATGGGTAGCGCGGCTGCCCGCGCTACAAGCGCGCATTAAACCCTCGCTACTACTAGGGTTTTCCCTAGTAGTGTGCACCCCCTCTGCAAGGTGACACAAACTAGTTACTCTTCTCCTTGGAAGATAAATATGCATACTTTCTAGTCTGTGAACACAAAAGGATGAGATTATAACAAAGCAACACCACATAATGAAACATGCCGCATCTCTTGCACTTGCACACAATGAAATGAGCATTTACTATGTCTGCATTATGTAAAAACTAGGCATACCTTCGAACTGGATCTCCAGGTACTCTTGGAGAGCCTACTTTAGTGTACAGCCAAACCTTTATCTCACCTATGAGTTAGAAAAGACCCCACTACAGCAGCCCTTAGTGTTTAAATCGTTGACAAGCTCTGTTAGAGTGTTAGGTCAAGAACAGCAAGTAATCAAAGCAAACAGTCCTAGTATGGCTGGCTGATGCAAACAAGCAATTGAACAAATGTGTTACCAAATGTTACATATCAAGAAAAGAAGCAAAGAAGGAGGCTTAAAGACCATCACTTGACCGACCAGATTTAAGGGGCATTTAAACATCACTAGTAAAGGTGCCCGTGCATTGCAATGGGCATATTTGAGTGATTCAACATCATGGTATCTAACATATGAATATTCATGCGGCCTTCTCGACTTTCTTTCGCTGTTATAGCATTAATTTTCTTGTCCTCCTCCTTTCCACTCGCAATCCCACCTTGAGTCCTCGACCTGCACTTCCAAACACGTGACCATTGCAATTTGGTTATATTTCAAACCTATCTTATATTTGTACCATCGCTAGTCTTTTGTTCTGCAATTAACATTGTAGAGCAGAATACCAAATTAATTTAGGTGAACAGATGCAACACATTCAATATTATTCGAATGTGATGTGTTATTTGCTCATCCACTCCTATAGGCTTCTTCCAGAATATATGTGCAGATATTATATCAGTGTGCTCTATATAAGTGCAACAATCAGTAATTGACCATCGACATGAGCTTTGACTCCATGGTCACTATGTAATACAGGAAAAAGGAAAGGCCAATATTTCATTATTGCTTGACTGTTACTGAAATTTGACAGGAAATCAAGTAGCGCTACCTCATCTTCTTTTAGACTCCTAGAGCATATACAACAGAAACAGAACAAAAACTAACCAAGAATATACATATCCATGTGCACCACTTTCAGAATATATGACATATTGACTCTGAGATAACTAACTATTTTTGTTTCCATCCATTCAAGAAGCGATGTATTACTTTCAGGATCTTATTCCAAGTTTAACTTGTTTACAAAGATTACAAATTATGTTGTAGCATGATTTTTCTATGACATCCAAAAAAATTATGGTTATTCATATAAAACAGGCAACGCAAGTAATTCTTGGTCCAATTCTAAAATGGGCAGGTTTGGATCTGCTAAAGAACACTTTGTTTCTCTTGTTCCATAACCTAATGACCACACTTAAGCATAGATAGGTTTGTATATATGGTAAAAGAACAGCAGGCTCGAAGTAATAAATCACAGGCAGGGAGGAAGCAATGTAGATGATGGGGGCTTAGCTTACTTGTCAGCGTAGTGGAGGAGGTAGAGGTAGGTGATGGAGCTTTTGCACCTCGGGTGACTGCACCTCCATGTTCATACAACCTACGGCGCACGCTAATAAGTCTGAATATACACGGCGCGAGAGGACAGGAAGATTCGACTATGACCACACCACATTGATGTTGTTGGAGTCTGACACGCGCTGGCCGTGATGGCAGGTCGTCCTACAGGTGCTCATCCGTACCCTCCCTTCTCTAGGCTCTCTCAGGCCGCGACGGCGGAGATCCGTAGGGGACGAACAGCCGCGTCTCCAATCACTGAACCCAATGATGCCCAAGCCCGACCGCCGTTGCGTTCGTGCTCCCGAGATGTCCTGAGCAGCCCTTGGATGCTCCCGGAAATCAATCAACACCTGCAGACAACAAACACCTCAATGTTATCGCACTGTTCGCCAAACCAACCTCTGGCTCAAGAAAGAGGAGTAAACAGACATCTGATGATGAACTTACCTGCAGCATCATAGGGTCCGTCAGGATGTTCTGGATTTCAGGGTCCTGCATAGCTTTGCCCTGTCTCTCTTTCTGTTCCTCTGGGGTAAAGTTTTCCTCTGTTCACCTTGTTGATCTGCTGAATATATCTGAGAACGGACAGCAACGGTTAGGAGCTGTTTGGTGGAATCTAAGATGAGAAACCAGTGACTGATTGACGATCTCTTTCAGTGCTACTTACCTCTTTATACCACCAAGCAGCTCCTGGTTACTAGGATCATGCTTTAGGCCTTCCCGATAAGTTTCCATTGCATTGTCATACTCTTTCATGAAAAACTGGATTGTGCCTTTCCTGATGTATCCCTTGGAGAATGTAGGATCTAGCTCGATGCACTTCTCGGAATCCCTTCAGGCATGGCACCCATCTTGGTGTAACAGGTAGCCCTGTAGCTGTATACCTGAAATATACAATCCACGCAAACAACAACTTAGCAGTTATACCAAACCCACTACAGGACAAACCTATACTGCAGAAGCACCTGAGGCACCATTCGTCATCGACAGGCTAATTCAAAAGGCATATATATACACAGTTCGGTATGTTCTCTACATTATTGGTTAATCTTATGCGGGTTCCTGCCAGATTAAAAAAAATCTTTTGAATATAATAGTGAAACGGTTTCAAATAATGATTTTGCTCAAGCAATTGAGTAACATAAAAGTTCAAGGAATTACCTTCGGATCCTTTAGGTTTCTCCTGAGCGCTTTAGTGTAATGCTTCACTGCTTCTGGGTATTTTTGTTGCTTAGGGAACTCATTACCTGCAGGGCAGTAGCAAGAATAGAGAACCTCATCATTAACTGCCCCAGACTATTGGGGGCAGAAAAGCAGTGTTAACATTACAATTCACGCAGCTTACCTTTCTCTCGCTCCCCATCAGTTTTTTATGGATCATAATACTCTTGTTACTCGAGCTCCTTCTTTGCTTGTTCAACATCATTTAGTCTTTTCAGGGTATCTGGGTTTGATGCTCAGTTAGAGCCTTCTGGAAAGTCTCAATGGCAGCATCGTAGTCTTTGGAAGACTTGGCAAGTTTGGCAAGAGCAGTTGCTTTCCTTATCAGTGCCCTTGAGACCATATTGAAGCCAGGACAGTCAGCATGAAGTTCCCTTCCCCTCTCAACAGTCGTATAACAATCCCTAATGCAATCATCATACTGGTATTTGGAGAAACAGAATATTAGCTCTCAAATCACTAGAGGCATAAGTAATTTGAGAGGGCTCCCGATTCCAATACTTAAGTTAAAACATGTGGCAGTGAAAAATCATAGCAACACTACTGATTTACAAAATCTGCAGTTTATTCAAGCCCTGTAATATCATACAGAGCAAGTCCAACCCCCCAAAAGGTAGGAAGGCAGATATATAGAGATAAATTCACTGTTGTTATTAAATATTGCTGAATGTGTAAGGATCGCCTCGATAGTGAAATCATTCTAACTACCAGTAGTTGAGGGAGTCCTGGATTAGGGGGTCCCCGGACAGCCGGACTATATCCTTTGGCCCGACTGTTGGGCTATGAAGATACAAGATTGAAGACTTCGTCCCGTGTCCGGATGGGACTCTCCTTGGCGTGGAAGGCAAGCTTGGCAATACATATATGTAGATCTCCTCCCTTGTAACCGACTCTGTATAACCCTAGCCCCCTCCGGTGTCTATACAAATCGGAGGGTTTAGTCCGTAGGACAACAACAATCATACCATAGGCTAGCTTCTAGGGTTTAGCCTCTACGATCTCGTGGTAGATCAACTCTTGTAATACTCATATCATCAAGATCAATCAAGCAGGAAGTAGGGTATTACCTCCATCGAGAGGGCCCGAACCTGGGGAAACATCGTGTCCCCCGCCTCCTGTTACCATCCGCCTTAGACGCACAGTTCGGGACCCCCTACCCGAGATCCGCCGATTTTGACACCGACATTGATGCTTTCATTGAGAGTTCCACTATGCCGTCACCATAAGGCTTGATGGCTCCTTCGATCATCGGTAACGATGCGGTCCAGGGTGAGGTTTTCCTCCCTGGACAGATCTTCGTATTCGGCGGCTTCGCACTGCGGGCTAACTCGCTTGGCCATCTGGAGCAGATCGAGAGCTACGCCCCTGGCCACCAGGTCAGGTTCGGAAACTTGAACTACACTGCCGACATCCGCGGAGATTTGATCTTCGACGGATTCAAGCCCAATGACAGGTGCACCGCACGATCACGATGAGCATGATTTAGCTCTGCCGTCGGACAGTGTTCGGGAGATCACATCTGCAACTACTCCGGCCCTCAATCCGGAGCAAATTGTGCCATCCGAGGACGGGTGGATAGGCCCCGCCATGGAGGCCGCACTCTCAGTGGAGATAGAGCCGGATACTGACTCCACCCCTTACGAGAGCCATGTTGCCGAACCACCGGATTCGTCTCCGGCCACGGACTCCGAGCCGCCTGCGTCCGCGCCTGTCGAATCCGATTGGGCGCCGATCATGGAGTTTACCTCTTCGGATATCTTTCAGCACTCGCCTTTCGGCGACGTGCTAAATTCATTAAGGTCTCTCTCCTTGTCAGGAGAACCTTGGCCGAACTATGTCCGGCTAGAATGGGATGCGGACGACGAAGAAATTCGCTACCCACCCACCACCCACTTAGTAGCCTCTGTCAATGATTTAACCGACATGCTCGATTTCGACTCCGAAGACATTGACGGCATGGACGACGATGCAGGAGAGGAACAGGAACCAGTGCCCACAGGGCGCTGGATAGCCACTTCATCACATGACATATACATGGTGGATACACCCAAAGAAAACAATGATGAAGAACGGTAGGATGCAGCGAAGGATAGATCCCTCGAGAAGCAAACAAAGCGTCGGCGTAGGCACCGCTCCAAATCCCGCCTCGGCAAAAACAGCGATAACAGCGCAAGAGAAAATAACACCCCAGTCGACTCCAGAGGAAACGATGACCACATCGACCCAGCGGCAGAGCACGATGAAACTGCAAATGGCGAACATAGTACGGATCCGCTGTCCGAACACGGCGACGCCGAGGATAAAGCTCATCGACCTCCCTCCGGGGAGGAAAACAGTCCGGATGAAGATGCACACATCATCCCAGAAAGGCACTTGGAACAAGAGAACCTCCACAGAAGGCTTATTGCCACAGCGAGGAGTCTGAAGAAGCAGAAGCAAAGGCTTAAGGCCGCACAAAATACGCTCAACAGCAGATGGAACAAAGTGCTCGACAACGAAGAAAAGTATGGTGGAAGTTACCACACAAAGAGCTATCCAAAGCGCAAGCTATCGCCCGAATTCGACGATGAGGCCTTAGGGCCCACACAGCCAAAAAAGTAAAACGGCCAACCGGTCGGATCAACCACCTTGTGGCCGCGATAGAGCAGCTAACAAGGCCGCACATAAGTCAAGACACGATCTACGTGAGGACTTGCGCCAAAAATCCAGTATTACCAGATCCATCTATGAATCTAGGAAGCACGCTACGGCACAAAATCAAAACCGAATACTACAACCGTCCGAACGCCATGATACATCCAAGTACAGGGGTGCCGCACACCCCTTATGTTTCACCGATGAGGTGCTGGACCACGAATTTCCAGAAGGATTCAAACCAGTGAACATAGAGGCGTACGACGGGACCACAGACCCTGGGGTCTGGATTGAGGACTTTATCCTCCATATCCATATGGCTCGCGGAGACGATCTCCACGCCATCAAGTACTTGCCCCTCAAGCTTAAAGGACCAGCTCGGCACTGGCTGAAAAGCCTCCCCGAAAACTCAATTGGAAATTGGGAGGAGCTCGAGTATGCTTTTCGGGCTAATTTTCAAGGGACCTATGTCCGACCTCCGGATGCAGACGATTTAAGTCATATAATTCAACAGCCCGGAGAGTCAGCTTGAAAGCTTTGGAACAGGTTTCTCACTAAGAAGAACCAAATCGTCGACTGCCCGGACGCCGAAGCCTTAGCAGCTTTCAAGCACAGCATCCGAGACGAATGGCTCACCAGACACCTCGGCCAAGAAAAACCGAGAACAATGGCAGCCCTGACAAGCCTCATGACCCACTTTTGCATGGGCGAAGATAGCTGGTTAGCCCGCAGTAGCACCAGTGACCCAAGCACATCCGAAGTCAGGGATGGCAATGGAAAACCATGACGCAGTAAAAGCAAGCATCAAAATACAGAAGACAACCCAGATAATACGGCGGTAAACGCCGGATTCAGGGGCTCTCGACCAGGTCAGCGGAAAAAGCCTTTCAAAGGCAGCAGAGATGGACCGTCCAGCCTAAACAAGATTCTAGACAAACTATGTCAGATTCATGGCACCCCCGATAAACCTGCAAATCACACCCATAGAGAATGTTGGGTCTTCAAGCAGGCCAGTAAGCTAAACGCCGAACACAAGGGGAGGTAGACACCAGGTGAAGACGAGGACGAGCCTCGCCAGCAAAGCACTGGGGGACAGAAAAAATTCCCACCAGAGGTCAAAACAGTGAACGTGATCCACGTGACGAAGAGGAAAAGCAAACATGCACTCCGAGACACACGGGCTATAGTGCCCGTCACCCGTAAGTTCAAACCCTGGTTGGCCTGCCCGATCACTTTTGATCGCAGGGACCACCCGACAAGCATCCGGCATGAGGGATTGGCTGCCTTCATGTTAGACCCAATAATAAACGGATACCATCTGACACGAGTCCTTATGGACGGCGGCAGTAGTCTTAATCTGATATATCAGGACACAGTCCGCGAAATGGGGATAGACCCGACAAACATCAGCCACAGTAATACTACCTTCAAGGGAGTAATACCAGGCCCAGACGCCCGCTGCATGGGCTCTCTATTACCTGAGGTTATATTTGGTTCTCCCGACAACTTCCGAAGCGAAAAGTTAGCCTTCGACATCGCTCCATTCCGAAGTGGCTATCAAGCACTACTCGGAAGAGCGGCTTTCGCTCGTTTTAATGCAGTACCGCATTACGCTTCTCTCAAGCTTAAGATGCCCGGTCCACGTGGCATCATCACCATTAGCAGAAATATTGAACGTTCCTTACGAGTGGAAGAATGTGCGACGGCTTTAACAGCCGAACACTAAATGGCCCCTCCAACCAGAATAAAGGATCGGTCGTCAAGACCGCGGACACGGCTAGACGAGTCCGGCGAATTACTAGCTATAACAGCTTACATAAACCCGAGATTGGTTTGATGGTTATACCCCCATAGACGGCACCAGGGGCTTCCCGCGTATAAACAGGGCTAGTTCGGCTCAACTTTACTTATATTGAATTTTCATGGTTTATCGAGAATAACCAATTTTTCGCACAACAACTTTCACATAAGTTCTTCTCTTTTACAGACGACAATCGTGCTACACCCTTCCAGGATACGGCACAACGGAGACACATGCGACGTGCAGCAGGGACCCGCCCAAAGGTTTCTTTTTAGATTAAGACCCTGTGTAAACCTTTTTTACTATCTCTTGTTGTTCACATCCTCCGGATACTTAGTATAACCGAGAAGGATGCTGACGTTATGGGCATTTCGCCACATCAGAACATTGCACGTACCTGGACACTCGGGGTTCATTATCAAGGGCATTGCTCAGCCCGGCACATGTTATAAAGACCGAATACCTTAGGGAGTGTTCGGCGTCGCGAGTTTGGCCTTATGTGCATCAGCTCCGAATCATGTCTTTGGTCAAATGTTGGGTTTGCCCGGCTCCCGTGTTTTGCTACCTTACGTTCCGCTCTATCGGCTAAGGTGGCACCGGGAGAACTACTGCGATTGTGCCCTGGTTCATCCGGATGAGCGCCTCAGTAGAGAAAGCTGAAAACTGATTGTCATGATAAAGCGCGAGACTGGTCAACCACTCGATGACTTAGCGGAATCTTCGGGATTCCTCCACATTAACGAAGGGCCGTTTCCCGGTCATGTACGTACGTGCCCCGTATTCGGACGAGCGCGGAGGTACCATGGGCTATATAGTAGTCCCACCGTCAAACTCCTATGGCTAAGTGAAAGTGTTAAAGCAATATAGTCCGATTGCCACATTCGCTGCGCTACCACCTCCTTAATGGACCAAGACGTTGTATCAAGTGTGAATACGCGTTTCTTGCGAACACCCCTGCATTATAAGCGTGGGGGCTGAAGCCGACGACTGCAAACTTTCAGGTTATATACATATATACATAAACAGCCGCACAGGAGGCATCATAATACTTTCAGGCAAAAGTATAAACACAGCCTTTATAATTCAATAAAACATTGTTTTTACAATGGGAATACATGTCACTAGAACATAATATTCTTCGAGCACTGAGCCTCTATTGAACGAGCGCCTTCAAGGACTTCCTCAAACTAGTGCTCGGCAGATACCCGGCCCACGGCCGAACTCTGGGTTGCAATAGTGGTGGCCTCCATCTCCACCCAGTATGTCTTGACACGGGAAAGTGCCATCCGCGCACCCTCTATGCCCGCCGACCTCTTCATAGCATCGATGTGCCGCACGACACCAAGGAACCGTTGCACTAAACTAAAATAACTATTCGGCCTTGGCCCTTCCGGCCACAGATGATCCACCATAGACCTCATGGCAAGCCCGAACAACCTATGGAGCTCGGCCCACTCGGTCATTCGCTCATTCAATAGCAGCGGATGCACTGGAACATTGAACTGTGACCAGAACAACTTTTCCACTTCACGATCCTTTTGATCTTTGAAAAACTCGGCCGCATCAGCAACACCAAATCCACGTATGCGTCTGCAGAACTCCATAGTTGATCAAGAGGGGCATACTTCAGATCTCCGAACTTCGTCCGCAACAAAAAGGGCTTCCCAGCCGCGATATCACCAGCCTGATGCAGCTCCTCCTTCGCCGCTCTGATTTTAGAGCGGGCTTCCTTGGCTGCTACCATGGCCTTCTCCAGGTCCGTCGCCTTCGCTCGGCTTTCTTTTTCAAGAAGCTGGTAACGGTCGGTGGCATCTTTCAATTCAACGGCCATCTTGGCTATTTTTTCCTTGCTTTGGCAATGCACGGCCTGTTCGGCTCTCAGCTCTTCGACCGCCTTTAAAGCGGCCGCATCACTATTCCTGGTTTGTTCCTTGGCTCGGGCAAGTTCCGCCCGAAGGGTCTCCACAGCGACAGCTCCATCTGCAGTCACAACATATTAAAGATACTGGCATCATGCTCCTCTTACTATGTGTTGATCACCGGAGAAATCACATACCCTGTGCCTGGTCGAGCCGCTTGTTGACAAGCACGATGTCGGCATCTGCACATGAAGGCGGCCTGACTGTTACCTGGGACTATGATCCTCTGTTTGCCACCGTTCTCGACGGCAACCAGAGTCTCAGGGGCTACTATCTGCATAGGGCACACCTAACATGTGCGGTACCGTCAAAAACATACACTATTTCACGTACCTCAAAGCCTTTCAGCAGACTCATAAAAGCTTCATGCAACCCGCTTTCGGCGGATGAAATCCTCTGAATCACTGTACCCATTAGCGTACGATGCGCTTCTGACATAGCCGCTTGCTCCAGAAAATCCTTCAGTGCGTCCAATCGCACACCGGACGGTTCCGGACTCTTTCTGTTGCTCTCCTTAGGAGCCGAATACTGAGGACTTCGGGTGGCCGAGGGATTACCCTCTGGCCTTGGCGGATCAGGAGAAACCCTTCGCGATGACACTTCAGCGTCGCCCGCCTCATGAGGCGGGGTGGCATGGGGAGGTGTTTCGCTCTCCATCATCTCCGAAAGAAGATCCCCCGAAGACGAACTCTGTAGAGAAGGGCTACGATCCGAACTATAGGATATATGCTTCGGTTATTGTCCCCAGAAGTAAAGCATGACATTTTTACTATTAAGTGCTTTTTGTTTACTTACAGCTTTGTGGAGGGCTGACCCCCTTGCGGGCACTGCGCGGCAAGGGTACCCTCCGAGGCAGGACCCTCTGGCAAAGATTTCTTCCCCCGTTTGGAAACCTTTCTTTCCGGGTCTTCAGAGGTGGTCCTCTTCCTTCCTTGGGGAGAGGGAATTTCATATCCTTCTCCCCGGTTATCCTCCTTCGCGGAGGCGTTAATTCCCCCGGTTTGGATGAATAATGAGTGGGGCCTGCTTTCAGCCTCTTCATTCCCCCCTTTATCTTCCCCTGAGGGCGCCTGATAAGGCGTCGGCTCGAGCATTCTGGCTAGTACTGGATCTGCTGAGCCTTCGGGAAGGGGGGGCTGAACACCTGATCATCTTCGCCTCTGTTACCCAGTCCTGGTCAAAGAGTGACTTTTCAGAATGATGTTGTGATAAATAAAAAGACATCGTATTCGGCCATGGGATTACTTACTTGGGTATCTGGACGATTGCAGCTCAGACCCGCCTCCTCGGTGATGTCCGGGCACCTTATTTGTGGTCCAAAGAACAATTTGTACATCTCTTCGAGTGTCATGCCGAGGAAGTGCTGAATAGCTTGCGGTCCTTCCGGGTTGAACTCCCACATACGGAGGGGTCGATGTTTGCAAGGTGGGACTCGACGAACTAGCATGACTTGCATTACCGTGACCAGGCCAACATCTCTCTCGAGGAGATCTCGGATGCGACTCTGCAATATCGGCACATCATTTGCTGGCCCCCAGTCCAGCCCCTTGTTGATCCATGACGTCAGTTGTGGTGGGGTGCCCGAGCGAAAGGCAGGGGCGGCCACCCACTTGGTACCCCGGGGAGCTGTGATATAAAACCACTCCCGTTGCCATAAACTGGACACCTCCGGGAAGGGACCCTTTGGCAATGGAACATCGGCGCCTTTGCTTATTACGGCACCTCCGCACCTTCGTGTCGCCTCTCAATCATCTTCGGCTTCACATTGAAAGTTTTGAGCCACAAGCCGAAGTGTGGGGTAATGCGGAGGAAGGCCTCACACACGACGATGAACAACGAGATGTGAAGGATGGAATCCGGGGCCAGGTCATGGAAATCCAGCCCATAATAGAACATGAGCCCTCTAACAAAGGGATCAAGAGCAAGGCCTAGCCCTCGGAGGAAGTGAAAGATGAATACAACGCTCTCGCCGGGTTCGGGAGTGGGAATGACCTGCCCTCGGGCAGGCAACCTGTGCGAGATTTCGCCGGTCAAATACCTGGCCTCTCTTAGCCTCTTGATGTCTTCCTCTGTGACAGAGGAAGGCATCCACCGACCTTGAAGGTTGGATCCGAACATGGTTGAAGGTCCGAAGCGCCTGACCTGAGCCTTGGGTGTTGGAACTCAAGGCGGGGGAAGGATTCGATTGAGTGCGAGAGGAAAAAAGGACGGGCCTTGGCCTCTTTATAAAGAGGGTGAATATCAAGCGTCCTCCTCGTGGCCGGTTGGGACTTGCCTAAATCGAGGAGTCATACCAACGGGCACGATTGGGTTACCCACATCCGCATTGATGAGAATGCCGTAATAAGGGGGACACGATCTCTGTTTCGACAAGACGTGCCAACAAAATCGCCTCGCAAGACGTGCGGTGGCAGGCTGATTGAGAAAAACGGTTCGAATAATGATCAGGCCGTGGTGTGATGTCACATTATGAAAAGTCGTCAGCAGATTAGATTGGCGGAAATATTATTCCCTCTACGGTGGTATGTGGAACATGTTTTGCAGAGCCGGACACTATCCTTGTGTTCAAGATCTTCTATGGAGTATTCGGACCGGCCTTGCATGCCGAAGACAAATCTGCGCGCCGGACTCATCGTCATTGAATCCTGGTTCACGGGCTACTGAGGGAGTCCTGGATTAGGGGGTGTTGGGGAACATAGTAATTTCAAAAATTTCCCTACGCACACGCAAGATCATGGTGATGCATAGCAACGAGAGGGGAGAGTGTTGTCCACGTACCCTCGTAGACCGACAGCGGAAGCGTTAACACAACGCGGTTGATGTAGTCGTACGTCTTCACGATCCGACCAATCAAGTACCGAACGTATGGCACCTCCAAGTTCTACACACGTTCAGCTCGATGACGTCCCTCGAACTCCGATCCAGCCGAGTGTTGAGGGAGAGTTTCGTTAGCACGACGGCGTGGTGACGATGATGATGTTCTACCGACGCAGGGCTTCGCCTAAGCTCCGCAACGATATTATCGAGGTGTAATATGGTGGAGGGGGGCACCGCACACGGCTAAGAGATCTCAAGGATCAATTGTTGTGTCTATGGGGTGCCCCCCTGCCCCCGTATATAAAGGAGCAAGGGGGAGGCAGCCGGCCAAGGGGAGAGGCGCGCCAAAGGGGGGAGTCCTACTCCCACCGAGAGTACGACTCCTCCTTTCCTTGTGGGAGTAGGAGAAGGGAAGGGGGAAGGAGAAAGAAGGAAGGGGGCGCCCCCCTTCCCTAGTCCAATTCGGACTAGCCCATGGGGAGGGGTGCGGCCACCCTTTGGGGTCTTCCTCTCCTTTCCCGTATGGCCCATTAAGGCCCAATACGAATTCCCGTAACTCTCCGGTACTCCGAAAAATACCCGAATCACTCGGAACCTTTCCGAAGTCCGAATATAGTCGTCCAATATATCAATCTTTACGTCTCGGCCATTTCGAGACTCCTCGTCATGTCCCCGATCTCATCCAGGACTCCGAACTCATTCGGTACATCAACATACATAAACTCATAATAAAACTGTCATCGTAACGTTAAGCGTGCGGACCCTACGGGTTCGAGAACTATGTAGACATGACCGAGACACCTTTCCGGTCAATAACCAATAGCGGAACCTGGATGCTCATATTGGCTCCCACATATTCTATGAAGATCTTTATCGGTCAAACCGCATAACAACATACGTTGTTCCCTTTGTCATCGGTATGTTACTTGCCCGAGATTCGATCGTCGGTATCTCGATACCTAGTTCAATCTCGTTACCGGCAAGTCTCTTTACTCGTTCCGTAATACATCATCCCGCAACTAACTCATTAGTCACAATGCTTGCAAGGCTTATAGTGATGTGCATTACCGAGTGGGCCCAGAGATACCTCTCCGACAATCGGAGTGACAAATCCTAATCTCGAAATACGCCAACCCAACAAGTACCTTTGGAGACACCTGTAGAGCACCTTTATAATCACCCATTTACGTTGTGACGTTTGGTAGCACACAAAGTGTTCCTCCGGTAAACGGGAGTTGCATAATCTCATAGTCATAGGAACATGTATAAGTCATGAAGAAAGCAATAGCAACATACTAAACGATCGAGTGCTAAGCTAACGGAATGGGTCAAGTCAAACACGTCATTCTCCTAATGAGGTGATCCCGTTTAATCAAATGACAACTCATGTCTATGGCTAGGAAACATAACCATCTTTGATTAACGAGCTAGTCAAGTAGAGGCATACTAGTGACACTCTTGTTTGTCTATGTATTCACACATGTATTATATTTCTGGTTAATACAATTCTAGCATGAATAATAAACATTTATCATGATATAAGGAAATATATAATACTTTATTATTGCCTCTAGGGCATATTTCCTTCAGTCTCCCACTTGCACTAGAGTCAATAATCTAGTTCACATCGCCATGTGATTTAACATCAATAATTCACATCACCATGTGATTAACACCCATAGTTCACATCTCTATGTGACCAACACTCAAAGGGTTTACTATAGTCAATAATCTAGTTCACATCGCTATGTGATTAACACCCAAAGAGTACTAAGGTGTGATCATGTTTTGATTGTGAGATAATTTTAGTCAACGGGTCTGTCACATTCAGATCCGTAAGTATTTTGCAAATTTCTATGTCTACAATGCTCTGCATGGAGCTACTCTAGCTAATTGCTCCCACTTTCAATATGTATCTAGACCGAGACTTAGAGTCATCTAGATTTAGTGTCAAAACTTGCATCGACGTAACCCTTTACGACGAACCTTTTGTCACTTCCATAATCGAGAAACATATCCTTATTCCACTAAGGATAATTTTGACCACTGTCCAGTGATCTACTCCTAGATCACTATTGTACTCCCTTGCCAAAATCAGTGTAGGGTATACAATAGATCTGGTACACAGCATGGCATACTTTATAGAACCTATGGCCAAGGCATAGGGAATGACTTTCATTCTCTTTCTATCTTTCTCCGTGGTCGGGCTTTGAGTCTTTACTCAATTTCACACCTTGTAACACAGGCAAGAACTCTTTCTTTGACTGTTCTATTTTGAACTACTTCAAAATCTTGTTAAGGTATGTACTCATTGAAAAACTTATCAAGCGTCTTCATCTATCTCTATAGATCTTGATGCTCAATAAGTAAGCAGCTTCACCGAGGTCTATCTTTGAAAAACTCCGTTCAATCACTCCTTTATGCTTTGCAGAATAATTCTACATTATTTCTGATCAACAATATGTCATTCACATATACTTATCAGAAATGCTGTAGTGCTCCCACTCACTTTCTTGTAAATACAGGCTTCACCGTAAGTCTGTATAACACTATATCCTTTGATCAACTTATGAAAGTGTATATTCCAACTCCGAGATGCTTGCACCAGTCCATAGATGGATCGCTGGAGCTTGCATATTTTGTTAGCACCTTTAGGATTGACAAAACCTTCTGGTTGCATCATATACAACTCTTCTTTAATAAATCCATTAAGGAATGCAGTTTTGTTTATCCATTTGCCAGATTTCATAAAATGCGGCAATTGCTAACATGATTTGGACAGGCTTAAGCATAGATACGAGTGAGAAACTCTCATCGTAGTCAACATCTTGAACTTGTCGAAAACCTTTTTGCGACAATTCTAGCTTTGTAGATAGTGACACTACTATCAGCGTCCGTCTTCCTCTTGAAGATCCATTTGATCCAATGGCTCGCCGATCATTGGGAAAGTCAATCAAAGTCCCTACTTTGTTCTCATACATGGATCTCATCTCAGATTTCATGGCCTCAAGCCATTTTGCGGAATCTGGGCTCACCATCGCTTCCTCACAGTTCGTAGGTTCGTCATGGTCAAATAACATGACCTCCAGAACAGGATTACCGTACCACTCTGGTGTGGATCTCACTCTGGTTTACCTACGAGGTTTGGTAGTAACTTGATCTGAAGTTACATGATCATCATCATTAACTTCCTCACTAATTGGTGTAGGAGTCACAGGAACAGATTTCTGTGATGAACTACTTTCCAATAAGGGAGCAGGTACAGTTACCTCATCAAGTTCTACTTTCCTCCCACTCACTTCTTTCGAGAGAAACTCCTTCTCTAGAAAGGATCCATTTTTAGCAATGAATGTCTTGCCTTCGGATCTGTGATAGAAGGTGTACCCAACTGTCTCCTTTGGGTATCCTATGAAGACACATTTCTCCGATTTGGGTTTGAGCTTATCAGGATGAAACTTTTTCACATAAGCATCGCAACCCCAAAATTTTAAGAAACGACAACTTTGGTTTCTTGCTAAACCTCAGTTCATAACGCGTCGTCTCAACGGATTTTGATGGTGCCCTATTTAACGTGAATGCAGCTGTCTCTGATGCATAACCCCAAAATGATGGTGGTAGATCGGTAAGATACATCATATATCGCAATATATCTAATAAAGTACGATTACGACGTTCGGAGACACCATTACACCGTGGTGTTCCAGGTGGCGTGAGTAGTGAAACTATTTCACATTGTTTTAACTGAAGGCCAAACTCGTAACTCAAATACTCTTCTCTACGATCAGATCGTAGAAACTTTATTTTTCTTGTTACGATGATTTTCCACTTCACTCTGAAATTATATGAACTTTTTCAAATGTTTCAGACTTATGTTTCATTAAGTAGATATACCCATATCTGCTCAAATCATCTGTGAAGGTCAGAAAATAATGATACCTGCTACGAGCCTCAATATTCATCGGGCCACATACATCTGTATGTATGATTTCCAACAAATCTGTTGCTCTCTCCATAGTTCCGGAGAACGGCGTTTTAGTCATCTTGCCCATGAGGCACGGATCGCAAGCATCAAGTGATTCATAATCAAGTGATCCCAAAATCCCATCAGTATGGAGTTTCTTCATGCGCTTTACACCAATATGACCTAAACGGCAGTGCCACAAATAAGTTGCACTATCATTATTAACTTTTGCATCTTTTCGCTTCAATATTATGATTATGTGTATCACTACGATCGAGATCCAACAAACCATTTTCGTTGGTGTGTATGACCATAGAAGGTTTTTATTCATGTAAACAGAACAACAATTGTTCTCTAACTTAAATGAATAACCGTATTGCAATAAACATGATCAAATCATATTCATGCTCAACGCAAACACCAAATAACACTTATTTAGTTTCAACACTAATCCCGAAAGTATAGGGAGTGTGCGATGATGATCATATCAATCTTGGAACTACTTCCAACACACATCGTCACCTCTCCTTTTACTAGTCTCTGTTTATTCTGCAACTCCCGTTTCGAGTTACTACTCTTAGCAACTGAACCAGTATCAAATACCGAGGGGTTGCTATAAACACTAGTAAAGTACACATCAATAACATATATATCCAATATACCTTTGTTCACTTTGCCATCCTTCTTATCCACCAAATACTTGGGGTAGTTCCGCTTCCAGTGACCAGTCCCTTTGCAGTAGAAGCACTTAGTCTCAGGCTTAGGTACAGACTTGGGCTTCTTCACTTGAGTAGAAACTTGCTTGCCGTTCTTCTTGAAGTTCCCCTTCTTCCCTTTGCCCTTTTCTTGAAACTAGTGGTCTCGTCAACCATCAACACTTGATGTTTTTCTTGATTTCTACCTTCGTCGATTTCAGCATCACGAAGAGCTCGGGAATTACTTTCGTCATCCCTTGCATACTATGGTTCATCACAAAGTTCTACTAACTTGGTGATGGTGACTAGAGAATTCTGTCAATCACTATTTTATCTGGAAGATTAACTCCCACTTGATTCAAGCGATTGTAGTACCCAGACAATCTGAGCACATGCTCACTAGTTGAGCAATTCTCCTCCATCTTTTAGCTATAGAACTTGTTGGAGACTTCATATCTCTCAACTCGGGTATTTGCTTGAAATATTAACTTCAACTCCTGGAACATCTCATATGGTCCATGACGTTCAAAACGTCTTTGAAGTCCCGATTCTAAGCCGTTAAGCATGGTGCACTAAACTATCAAGTAGTCATCATTTTGAGCTAGCCAAACGTTCATAACATCTGCATCTGCTCCTGCAATAGGTCTGTCACCTAGCGGTGCATCAAGGACATAATTTTTCTGTGCAGCAATGGGGATAATCCTCAGATCACGGATCCAATCCGCATCTTTGCTACTAACATCTTTCAACATAATTTTTCTCTAGGAACATATCAAAAATAAACACAGGGAAGCAACAACGCGAGCTATTGATCTATAAAATAATTTGCAAAATACTATCAGGACTAAGTTCATGATAAATTTAAGTTCAATTAATCATATTACTTAAGAACTCCCACTTAGATAGACATAACTCTCATCATCTAAGTGATTACGTGATCCAAATCAACTAAACCATGTCCGATCATCACGTGAGATGGAGTACTTTCAATGGTGAACATCACTATGTTGATCATATCTACTATATGATTCACGCTCGACCTTTCGGTCTCTGTGTTCCGAGGCCATATCTGTATATGCTAGGCTCGTCAAGTTTAACCTGAGTATTCCGCGTGTGCAACTGTTTTGCACCCGTTGTATTTGAACGTAGAGCCTATCACACCCGATTAACACGTGGTGTCTCAGCACGAAGAACTTTCGCAACGGTGCATACTCAGGGAGAACACTTTTATCTTGAAATTTTAGTGAGAGATCATCCTATAATGCTACCGTCAATCAAAGCAAGATAAGATGCATAAAGGATTAACATCACATGCAATCAATATAAGTGATATGATATGGCCATCATCATCTTGTGCTTGTGATCTCCATCTCCGAAGCACCGTGCTTGTGATCTCCATCTCCGAAGCACCGTCATGATTACCATCGTCACCGGCGCGACACCTTGATCTCCATCGTAGTATCGTTGTCGTCTCGCCAACTAATTGCTTTTACGACTATCGCTACCCCTTAGTGATAAAGTAAAACTATTACATGGTGATTGCATCTCATACAATAAAGCGACAACCATATGGCTCCTGCCAGTTGCCGATAACTCGGTTACAAAACATGATCATCTCATACAACAAATTATATCACATCATGTCTTGACCATATCACATCACAACATGCCCTGCAAAAACAAGTTAGACGTCCTCTACTTTGTTGTCGCAAGTTTTACGTGGATGCTACGGGCTTAGCAAGAACCGTTCTTACCTATGCATCAAAACCACAATGATAGTTTGTCAAGTTGGTGTTGTTTTAACCTTCGCAAGGACCGGGCGTAGCCACACTCGGTTCAACTAAAGTGAGAGAGACAGACACCCGCTAGTCACCTTTAAGCCACGAGTGCTCCGAACGGTGAAACCAGTCTCGCGTAAGCGTACGCGTAATGTCGGTCCGGGCCGCTTCATCTCACAATACCGCTGAACCAAAGTATGACATGCTGGTAAGCAGTATGACATATATCGCCCACAACTCACTTGTGTTCTACTCGTGCATAGCATCAACGCATAAAACCAGGCTCGGATGCCACTGTTGGGGAACGTAGTAATTTCAAAAATTTCCCTACGCACACGCAAGATCATGGTGATGCATAGCAACGAGAGGGGAGAGTGTTGTCCACGTACCCTCGTAGACCGACAGCGGAAGCGTTAACACAACGCGGTTGATGTAGTCGTACGTCTTCACGATCCGACCGATCAAGTACCGAACGTACGGCACCTCCAAGTTCTACACACGTTCAGCTCGATGACATCCCTCGAACTCCAATCCAGCCGAGTGTTGAGGGAGAGTTTCGTCAGCACGACGGCGTGGTGACGATGATGATGTTCTACCGACGCAGGGCTTCGCCTAAGCTCCGCAACGATATTATCAAGGTGTAATATGGTGGAGGGGGGCACCGCACACGGCTAAGAGATCTCAAGGATCAATTGTTGTGTCTATGGGGTGCCCCCTGCCCCCGTATATAAAGGAGCAAGGGGGAGGCAGCCGGCCAAGGGGAGAGGCGCGCCAATGGGGGGAGTCCTACTCCCACCGGGAGTACGACTCCTCCTTTCCTTGTGGGAGTAGGAGAAGGGAAGGGGGAAGGAGAAAGAAGGAAGGGGGCGCCCCCCTTCCCTAGTCCAATTCGGACTAGCCCATGGGGAGGGGTGCGGCCACCCTTTGGGGTCTTCCTCTCCTTTCCCGTATGGCCCATTAAGGCCCAATACGAATTCCCGTAACTCTCCGGTACTCCGAAAAATACCCGAATCACTCGGAACCTTTCCGAAGTCCGAATATAGTCGTCCAATATATCGATCTTTACGTCTCGGCCATTTCGAGACTCCTCGTCATGTCCCCGATCTCATCCGGGACTCTGAACTCCTTCGGTACATCAACATACATAAACTCATAATAAAACTGTCATCGTAACGTTAAGCGTGCGGACCCTACGGGTTCGAGAACTATGTAGACATGACCGAGACACCTCTCCGGTCAATAACCAATAGCGGAACCTGGATGTTCATATTGGCTCCCACATATTATATGAAGATCTTTATCGGTCAAACCGCATAACAACATACGTTGTTCCCTTTGTCATCGGTATGTTACTTGCCCGAGATTCGATCGTCGGTATCTCGATACCTAGTTCAATCTCGTTACCGGCAAGTCTCTTTACTCGTTCCGTAATACATTATCCCGCAACTAACTCATTAGTCACAATGCTTGCAAGGCTTATAGTGATGTGCATTACCGAGTGGGCCCAGAGATACCTCTCCGACAATTAGAGTGACAAATCCTAATCTCGAAATACGCCAACCCAACAAGTACCTTTGGAGACACCTGTAGAGCACCTTTATAATCACCCATTTACGTTGTGACGTTTGGTAGCACACAAAGTGTTCCTCCGGTAAACGGGAGTTGCATAATCTCATAGTCATAGGAACATGTATAAGTCATGAAGAAAGCAATAGCAACATACTAAACGATCGAGTGCTAAGCTAACGGAATGGGTCAAGTCAATCACGTCATTCTCCTAATGAGGTGATCCCGTTTAATCAAATGACAACTCATGTCTATGGCTAGAACATAACCATCTTTGATGAACGAGCTAGTCAAGTAGAGGCATACTAGTGACACTCTTGTTTGTCTATGTATTCACACATGTATTATGTTTCCGGTTAATACAATTCTAGCATGAATAATAAACATTTATCATGATATAAGGAAATATATAATACTTTATTATTGCCTCTAGGGTATATTTCCTTCAGGGGGTCGCCGGACAGCCGGACTGTTGGGCTATGAAGATACAAGATTGAAGGCTCCGTCCCGTGTCCGGATGGGACTCTCCTTGGCGTGGAAGGCAAGCTTGGCAATACGGATATGTAGATCTCCTCCCTTGTAACCGACTCTGTATAACCCTAGCCCCCTCCGGTGTCTATATAAACCGGAGGGTTTAGTCCATAGGACAACAACAATCATACCACAGGCTAGCTTCTAGGGTTTAGCCTCTACGATCTCGTGGTAGATCAACTCTTGTAATACTGATATAATCAAGATCAATCAAGCAGGAAGTAGGGTATTACCTCCATCGAGAGGGCACGAACCTGGGTAAACATCATGTCCCCCGCCTCCTGTTACCATCCGCCTTAGACGCACAGTTCGGGACCCCCTACCCGAGATCCGCCGGTTTTGACACCAGCAGTAGTCTCTATCAAAAAATACTAATGTGTCTCTAAAACGCCCTCGCCTGTGCTCCGAGCCACCGCTGCTGCTGACGCCTCCTGGCATCATTTTCTCTTAACTCGGTAAAATATGTTTCCAGTTGTACACATATGGTGCCAGCAGTGTGAATACTTTAAGACGGAATGATAAAAGCACAAGTGCTGCTATATTTAATCCTACAAAAACAATCCAAGACATGTTTGTACTAAATATGTTAAATGCTAATACCAAGAGCATACCAATTCATCAAGAAGGGTGGTGAATTGTGAGCAGACAGCGCTAGAAAGACAAAGGCTTTAAGATGTCCCTTTGAATATGAGATGCAGATAGTTTGGATTTACGGAATAGGCAGTGCTCCTGCCATTTATACCAAACAAATGATACAAGTTCCCTAGTTGCATCCAATTTTTTTAAGTAAAGATGTCAGAGTGAAGTTATTCACAGGGAATACAAATCTGCATCTCAAACTCAAAGGTGCGGCATATAAGATTTTGTTCACTCACAGTAACACAACTTTTACAGAATTCATACAAACAATTGACTGAATGGCACTCTCATGGAACAGGCATTATCAAACACGATCATAAGCACAGAACAAACTCACCTCCATCTGTCTCTTTGAACCAGCAAAGACATCTAAGCAGCAGCAGCCACCACTGCTTGCCCCCGTACCACCAGCAACAAAAGTAGCCCGCCTAATGAGACATCGCAGCTTCAAAATGTTGGGGATGGATGGTAAACAAGCAGAAACGTTATGTACTTCTGTAGTCTACGCACCAGCTGCCTCACGAGACCGTGACACCTCACCCTTTGTTCTGGTTCCTACACCACAATAGCCATGTCCGTATCCCTGACCAGCACCTCATCGGCCTTCATCTCTGGTTGATGCGCAGGATGCACCTTGGTTGTGTCCCGGACCACCACCTCCTTGCTCTTCACCTCTAGTTCTGGCACCTCGGGTGCTTCGGACACCACGACATCCTGCACCACGGCGTGCGCCTCCGCTCTCACATCCACCTTACCCTCTTGTTCCAGGTCAACAACTTCAGGCGGTAAAGCATCAACTATGATCTCCTCCCCGGCCTCGCCCATGCTGCCATCATCAACGTCCTCGACGGGGCGCTCGACCGGCACCTCCGACGTGCCCCCCTTCTTCTCCTTCTCAGCCCAACATGGAGGCCTGCGTCATCGAAGCTCCAGATCAAGGTTTTGTGGAGGAACGCGTACAAGCTCCCAGCGGCCGCGAGGGCCTCCAGCACTGCGTCCAGGCGGCCGGCGGCGGCATGGGATAGGGCCAGCATCCTGCGGCCGTCGAGGATCACCAGCCTTACCAGCAGTTGCCACCTTCTTGCTCCGGAACCACCCCTCCCCCTTGGCGATCTCCTATGTCACACAGCCGACAGCTCACTGCAGCTTGTGCATATACTCAAACGCCTTGTCTGCGTCCCTAACCTTCGCGCTGACCACAAGGAGCGGGCGACCTCGGGCTCTTCCGGCGATGCAGCGGAGGCCGCCATGTGGGCCTCGACCGCGTAGGCCTTGCCAGCCTCCCCGGCGCGCCAGAACATGGCAAGCACGGGGCTGTAGGACCGGAGGCGCGGCGCGAGGCCGTACTTCTGCCGCATGGAGGAGACGAGCCTGAAGGCTTCGTAGGCGCCATCGATGTCTGCAGCAATGATGCAGGCGAGCGAGGTGATGGTGGCCTCGGACGGGTGCGCCCTGGCCTCGAGCATGCCGGCGAACACGCAGCACGCGGCGGCGGCGGGGTGGACGGGGAAGACGGCGCCGTTCGCGGAGGCGAGCGGGTGGAGGAGCTGGTTGTACTGGTGCGCGGCGAGGCGGAGGTCGGGCGCCGCGTCCGGGCCGGAGACGGCCGCGTCGAAGGTTGCCATGGCGGCCGCGGCGTCCCCGTGGCGGGTGCAGTCGGTGAGTGTGCACCCCTTCCAACCGGTGGATAAGATAAAGAAAGGAGCACAAAATACAGGGGTTAATTTACAAAATCGAAGTGTTTTTGCAGATCCACTTATGTAGGGACTGCGGGTTGAATACAGAAAACAGTAGGGGCTTTTTCGAAAAACCGCTGCGATGATGAGTAAGCGGGCAGAAGCAATAGGTGCTTTATTATTAGGGAAAGATGTGCAACGTATGAACTAACATAAACATTGCATATTCCAGATTCTACAATGAAATGCACATGTATTAGGTTATGGCATGTATGATGATGCCTAAACGTACACTATAGCAGGCGGGAGTGATTCATCATTGCACGCACAATTGAATTGCAGGTTAATGCCAGTTCTATTCCGCCTTTTCAGGGCTTATTGTCAAAATAAGCCATAAAAGATGTAAAGAAGTCATTTTTGAGTTATGGGCTTGGGCTTAACTAATTTCGCTTTGGAGGGGGGTATTTCGGGTAGAACCTCACTAAAAATTGAAGTGAAGGGGAATAGTGAAATGACTCTGTTGTTTGCCTATATTACACTCAAAATGCAACTGTTGATGCCCGCGTCACACCTCACCCTCAAGTAAAAACAAACACGTAAGCGTTCATTGCACTGCCCGCTTGCATCTTATTCCCCCTCCCCACCTCCCAGGCCGTGGCCATGAGGTGCTGTTGAAGGATGAGCTCATCCAACAAAGTGTGGATCTCCTCTGATTTTTTGCCAAATTCTCATTCTGATCCACTGTACGATGAATTGCTATGAGCTGCTTCTGCTGCTGCTATATGATGCATTGCTATGAGCTGCTCCTGCTGCTGCTATATGATGAATTGCTGTGAGCTGCTGCTGCTATATGATGAATTGCTATGAGCTGCTACTGCTATATGATGAATTACTATGAGCTGCTGCTGCTATATGATGAGTTGCTATAAGCTGCTCCTGCTGCTGCTGTATGATGAATTGCTATGAGCTGCTCCTGCTGATGCTATATGATGAATTGCTATGAGCTGCTCCTGCTGCCGCTATATGATGAATTGCTATGAGCTGCTCCTGCTACTGCTATATGATGAATTGCTATGAGTTGCTCCTGTTGCTGCTATATGATGAATTGCTATGAGCTGCTCCTGCTACTGCTATATGATGAATTGCTATGAGTTGCTCCTACTGCTGCTATATGATGAATTGCACACTGCTGCTGCTGATGTATGATGAGTTGCTATGAGCTGCTGCTGCTATATGATGCTCTCAGGTGGTGCTGCTATATGATAATAACCAGCCACTTGGACCATCGAATTTCAATAAATAATTGTTCTTCATTTAAATGTGGGTCATGCGTTCTTCGTTTAAATTAGGCAATGGGATCTCTATGGAAAACATTGACCAAAGTAGATTGTGCCAAGTAGATGGTATCTTTGTATTTGCATTCTGAGCAAATAGTGATGGTCTATTTTCCTATCATATTAATTACTGCACTGGGTTCAATTTGTGATGTTTGCAAGTCAAATTAATTTTCATATGGGCAGCAAAATGAAAAAATATAATGCAATCTTGACTTTTCACTGATCATACCAAATATAAGCTGAAAACGCAGTGAAAAGAACTGGTTGGCTTATTACATGGAGCTTATATTCACAGGTGCTTATTTTCTTAGGATAACTCGTAATAACTGTCCCTAAGAAACTTGGCCAATAGAACTGACATACAAATAACATGTCACGATGATTGCAATGGAGGAGTGACGTACGATAGCACACTGTATAGGCTCACCGCTGGCTCTCCTTTTTTGCGATGTTCCATGAAATTGCCACATACATCTTGTACTTTTTCATTGTGTAACCCTATATGCAAGTTGACACGGCTAATTTCAGACATCTCTACATGATAATACATTGCATATCCCTTGCACATATTTAAACCACCAATTAATGATTGTGTGTGTAGCATAAACTAGCCATGACTCTGTGTGCTGGACTAGCAGGCACTCTAAGGGAGCCTAATGTAGTGCACTGGAATTCCTACGTGCCACCTATGATTTTGTGTAATGTACTGCCTTTGTTCCTAAATATATGTCTATGTGGAGATTCCAGTATGGACCACATACATATGTATATAGATGCATTTTTGAGTGTAGATTCACTCATTTTGCTCTGTATGTAGCCTATAGTGAAATCTCTAGAAGACATATATTTAGGAACGGAGGTACGAGGTAGTATCATGTATGACATCTACATATCTAATTTAGCAGCCAGTAGTAGAAATCATTGTCTGCACAAAGGGATTACTGGTCGAAAATCCTAGCAAAGCACGCTGTGTCGGGGGTTGGGTGCAACATATGCCAAAGGATGGCTTATCATGGTGGGAGCGAGTAGAACGTCGCCGGTGCCCGGAAGCGGGATGAGGCGTAGACACGAACGCCAGCATACTTTACCCAGGTTCGGGGCTCTCCTAGGAGATAACACCCCTAGTCCTGCTCTGCGGGGTCTCCGCATGATCACTAAGGCACAAGTGAATACACAGGTGCTCCTTGAGCTGTATGCTAGAGGTAGGAGAAGGCAAGGCTAGCTCTCTCCTTCCTCTATGATCTGATCTAGTTCTAACAGGTTGGGAACCCTTTGCATGGGTGCCCTAGGGGGTTTATATAGGCCTACCCCCCAGGGGTACATTGATAATCCAGCCAGGTGTAGGGCCCGGCCGTCAGCCTCTACGGCCGCCGGCTTCTCCGCCGACTGTTGGGGCCCGCCGCCTAGTGGGCCCCGCCGTCTGGTTGGGTACGGGGCCGACAGGCCGTACCCGCCGCTCCCGGGTCTTGTCGGCAGCTGATCACTGTTGCCGTGTCTCTAATGACGCAGGCTTGGTCAGGGGGTCATGGCTACAGCTCCGTCGCCTGGCGGGCGATTACTGTTGCCACTCCTTGTCTCGTCTGGTTAATGGCGCGTGGGTCTCGAGGAAGGGGCGGGCCGACTCCTCGGGGCCGACCTCCCTCGGGTCCGACTGGTAGGGCTCTCGTTGTCTTCAGGACTCTCGCTGACTGGTGGGGCCCATCGTCCTTGGGCCGTACAGATAGGCCATCGTGAGAGCAGGACTCCACCTGCTTGTGATGAAGTCAGAGATGGCATGGCAATAGTGCTGCGCCGGGCGGAGATCTCCGCTGGTACAGCGCGCTGTGGCCACGCCAGCCCCTGGAAAGGGGAGGGGATGGGCTACACTGTAGCCATTCCATGTCCCGTCCCCCTTGATGAGGGCACGGGCTTCGCAGGTGCCGCGGGCCGACTCCTCGGGGCCGGCTTCTCTAGAAGCCGCCCGATAGGAGTCGGCTTGACTTGGCCTTGCCTCCAGGACTCGGCCGTTTATGGGCAGCCGGCTATTCCTCCAGCCGGCCTCCAGGAGGCGGCTCTTCATCTTGTCATCTTGAGGAGCGCAGTCAGCCCCGATGTCTTGAAAGGCTCTGGGCTTCGGGTTTGCCTACCCGTGGCCCATTACTCCGATAGTAGTCCCCGAAGCTGGTGAGGTGCCACGGGCGATTGGTCGAGGAGCCTCAGCAGTTTCCTTTTCCCAGCGTTTGAGGTAGAGCCTCTTTCGTCTTCTGCCAGGCCGACTGGTAGGAGTCGGACTTGCCCAATCTGAATTGTCCAAAATTTTCAAACGCCTCGGCGGGATCCAAGTGGCGTGTTGGCTAAGCTTCCAAGCCACCGCCCGCTTCGGGCCTGTCACATGGCAGCGAGCGGCCGGGCCAGCCTGCCCACCCACGCGCGCGACGGGACGCGCCTGCAGGCGGGGCCCGCCACTACCATGCCTCGGCACGCAAGCGGATCCGCTGCGGCCGAGGTGAGCGGTTGAGGTTCCCACGGAGTTACTGCGCGCAGTAACTCGCGCGATAAACGTGGGGGCGTGGGGTAGTGGGCGCAGTAAATCCCACGTTCGCCCCCTCGGCTTCGCAGCCCATAGGCCTATAAGTAGGCGGAGGAGGGTAGCGGCAGAGCACGCGCGCCCCTCCTCCTCACTGCCTCCTCTTTCTTCTTCCTCTCGTCGCTGCGCCCCAAGCTACGCCGAGCGTCGCGGTGATTCGTTCCCGATGAGCTCTTCTTCCACCATCACGCCCCCCGCGGTGCGCTCCGGAGCGTGGGACGGCTCCGAAGTTCACGACGACCATGTCGATTTCCTCCGCAAGATGCGGCGGATGCCCCGCAAGGATTTTGTGAGGGTCCGCCTCACGCCGAAGAGAGAAATCTCACCGGCGCCGGAGGAGGGCGAGCGGGTCGTCTTCCGCTCGCACTGCCTGCGCGGCCTTGGCTTGCCAGCGAGCGGCTTCTTCCGGTCCTTCCTCAAATTCTACGAACTCCAGCCGCACCACCTCACCCCAAACACGGTGGTGTTGCTATCTGCCTTCGTCACCTTGTGCGAAGGCTTCCTCGGCGCCCTCCCCACCATCGAGCTCTGGGGGGAGTTCTTCTACACCAAGCTTGGCACCCACGTCGCAGGCGTGCCGGCCCAGTGCGACGCGTTCATCACGGTGCGGAGGTCGGGGGCCGAAAGTCGGTGAAGATGTGGCAGCGGTCGTATTTCTATGTGAAGAGCGTCTTCGCGGAGGGCGACTGGGTCAACTTGCTGGCCTATGCAGCCGGCCCGCCAGCTGGAAGGCAGCCCAACTGGTCGTACCGGGCCAGGATGTTGACGCCTGTTGGAGCCGCCGCCATCGCGTGACTCCGAGTGCTGACGCAGTCGGACGGCCTGACCGGGCCTGATTTGCTGGCCGCCTTCGTGGCGCGCCGAGTGCTCCCGCTCCAGGGCCGCCCTCAGGACCCGAGTTGGCTGTGCACCAAGGAGATGCCTCACACAGAGGTGGCCTACATGGTGAACTATCTTGCAAACTCCGAGCTCACGGAAGAGTGGCGGTTTGGCAAGGAGCCGTATTCACGCGCCAACCCTCCGCCCATGGTGAGTTGTCTCTTTTTCTTTTTTCTCTGACTCTTTGTCGCTGAGTCCGTCTTGGCCAGTCTGACCAATCAGCCTTTGAGCAGAGCCCCCTCCTCCAGCCAGCAGCCGGCACCGCAGGGCCGGACCGCGAATTCCTCCCCGACCGGGTTGAGAGCGACGTCGACGACCCCGACTTGGGGGCGGCGGCCTTGGAGGACTACGCCGAGGGGGGAGGCGGCAAAGCAGGCGGCTCGAGGCTCGGTGCCAGCCTCGAGGACTGGCCTGACGACGACGCGGGGGAAGTCGCCCCGCGCTACCAGCCGGGAGCCGGCCAGCCGGGCGCGAGCTCTTCTGCCGCGCCGGACGCCCAAGGCGGCGCGAAGAAGCGCAGGGCCACGCCGAGCTTATTCGGTAGTTGGCCGAAGAAGCCCAAGGGCTCGGCCACGGCGACCAAGCGGGACGAAGCGGCCGCGAAGGCCAACCGCTTCCGCAGGGAGGTGAAGACGCCGCAGCTGGTTTCTGCGTAAGTGCTACCTTCCCTTACACCTTCATCTTTTCTTCGTTGATCTGGTCTGAGTTTCTTTGTTTGTTTCCCTTGGCCAGGGCTCCCCTCTCTCTTGAGAAGGTGGTTGCCGCCTCCATCGTGGAGTCGGCGGAGACTTCCGCCACCACTCAGCGGATCGACCCCGCCGCTGACCTCCGGGAGGCGAGGGAGCGGAACGCACGAGAAGTGCGCGAAGAGCAGGAAGCCGCCCTCCTGGAGAAGGCAGCGGCTGAGAAGGCGGAGGCCGCCTCCCTGAAGAAGCTGGCGGAGGCCGAGGCCACCAACACGGCGAAGAAGAAGGCTGAAGAAGCCGCGCACCGTCAGTCGGCGGTTTTCGTCATCCCTCTGAACTCCGCGCCGCCACCTCCGAAGTTCATGGCGCACACTGGGGAAGCCGGCGGCGAGAACCCGATCATGGAGAGGGACGGCGGGGACACCGCCATGCCGGACGTGATCGTGCCACCACCGCCGCCGTCCGGGAATGCGCAAGGCGGGCAGCCGGCGGACCCACCGGTGCCGCCAACTGAAGACGAGGTGGTGGCAGGCCTGGTTCTTGAGGTTGGCACACCGACGCGTCGCCGCCTTGCAAAGGCGGCTTCGGCGCCGCGCCCTCTGGAGACTGGCGCCGCGAGCTCCTCGATCCCGGACACCGAGGCGAGGAGCGCCACGCCCACTGGGTGGGTGCGAGGAGGCGGGACGGGCCCGTTGAATCGGGCGCTTTTGGACGTCCAAGCCAAGATCCGAGCCGAGGGCGAGGCCATCAAGAACTGCAACAAGGCGCATATGGCATCGCGAGAGGCCGTTCGGGTGTGTTTCCGTCTTCTTTGCTTCTGTTTCTTGTGCTTCTCGATGGGGGCGTGCCAGTGCACCCACTGGGTGTAGTCCCCGAGTTTCGGGCCGGCTGCTGAGCAGGCGGCTCGGAACTCTAATCGGCGAGTTCCAGGTACTAACATTTGTCTGAAATTTTTGTCACAGGATTACCACAATCTCCGCGTGACCGCCTTCAACTCCAACGTCCAGGAGCTAGCTCAGCGGACCGCCGACTTGTCCGAAAGCCGGAGTAAGTCCTCTTCTTTTTTCTGCGGGGGCGCGCTGGCGCACCCGTGGGCTGTAGTCCCCGAGATTCGGGCCGACTGCTGAGCAGTCGGGCCGGATCTCCCTGGTGACTGTTCTTCTTTGTTGGCGACTAACACCTTGTTTTCTTCTTTCTTCCGCAGAGGCCAACACCACCTTGCAGCAGCAGCTTGGCGAAGCCAACACCGCGCTACGCGCCAAGCAGGAGGAGTGCAGCAAGCTGGCTGAAGAGCGCGACCGACTGGTCACGCAACTGGCAGAACAGAAGGAGCTCCTCAAGAAGGCCCAGAAGGAGGCGGAGGACAAGGAGACCGGCCTCCTTGCTGAGTTCGCGAGCGAACGCTCCTCCTGGACTGACAAGGAGGCGATGCTGACTTCCGGCTTCCACGAGATCGAGGATATAGTCGATGGTGAGTCTCCCTCATTTTTCTTCTTTGCGTTGCCGGTTGTTCGTCAAGCTGGCTTCTGGTCTTTAATTTTGTTCTTCGCTTCTGTCTTGGCAGACTTCTTCCCTGGCCACTCGGATGCCGCCAACCAGGCCATCGAAGCTGATCGCGAAGGGCGGAGGGCGGACGGCGTGAAGATCGCCGCCGACGCCCCCCAAACCCTTAGCGAGCAGATACTGAGCATCGAGGCCCTTCTTCGGCCGGCTCACCGGATGCTGCGCCGGCTTCAGCGTGTCGGCACCCAGGCGATCGCCGCCCTGTGGTTGGACATGCTGTCACCGCGCACCCCTAGTCAGACTGCCAACTGGCTGGAGGTAGCGGCCGGCCGTCTTGAGGCCTGGAAGGGCTCTTCGGCCCGGGCTGGAGCGCGCCGGGCCTTGGAGTTCGTCAAGGCATGGTACCCTGGGCTGAGTCTGGCCCAGCTGGCCACATTCCGGCTGGAGGCTCAGGAGGAGTTGGCGGTCGTGGAAGACGATCTCGTCAAGCGTGCGGCGTCAATCGCCGAGTACACCGACACCAGCATCTTCGTCCTGGAGCGGGTTGAAAATGGCGATGAGGCGCCGCCGGAATGGTTTGGGCTGAACCCGGACGATGGCGAGGACTCGGCGGAGGTGATCGACTCCAGTGGCGAGGAAGAAGGCGAGGCGGAGGAGGGAGGCGAAGAGGAGGTGCCAGAGGTCGGAGCGGACGGCCAACCTCAGCTTGACCGCGCCTCCAGCAACGAGCCGCACCCAACTGAGCCAGCTGCCGCTGGAGGCGACCAAGCAGAGACCGACCAGCCGGCCACTCCGGCAACTGGCACCGCCGACTCCTCCGATCCTCCGAACCCTTCTGCCGCTTCCTAGGCCGCCATTTTATCTTTTACTTCACCTGTCTCTTAGTCTCGATGAACTTGTTAATTTTGCACAATTCCACCCGCAGGGTGTATCTTGAACTTCTGTTGAAGATCGGCCAAGGGCCTTTGCTATGTAAATATTTTTCCGAGTTCTATCTTTTTCTTGCTTACTGCTCTTTGGCTTTTTACTTTGCCGCCTTCCCTTGGTTGCCGTCTTGTCAGCCAAACAGCCGCTCTACGGACTGATGCTGGGTCAAGTACTTAGCTACTTTGGGAAGGTAAGTACTTAGCCGTTTAGAGTTCTTTAGCAAGTTAAGTAGAAGACGGCAGACCGGCTGCTCAACAGTCGGTCGTAAGAGGCGGCAAGCCGGCTTAAACTATGCACATGCTTTGTGTCCTTAGCCATTTGTCATGTGGGCACCCTTTCTACCTTACTCCTACCCACCGTACAGTCGCTCTACGAGCTGCGGCTTCTGGCAGGAGACGGCTTAAGTGCCACACATTACTTGTCCGGCTGCAGGAAGCATTTCATAGTATAAGATGGCAAGTCCCCGGGCCGACTAATCGGACCCGGTGCCAAGCGGCATAACATAAAATAACATATTCATAGGCATAATTCTTATCATATAGATAAAAGAGGGCAGTCCCTGAGCTCTTCTCGGGGGACCCGGAGTCTTCGTACTTTAATACAAAAGGTAGCGTGGTACATACTGCATCAACTGTAAAATCTTTGGAGGAGATTTGCATTCCATGGCCGCTCCTTCTCCTTGCCGGAGTCATCCCTCTTGTGTGCTCGAGGCTTATGAGCGTCGATCAGGTAGTAGGAGTCATTGCCCAACACTTTGCTGATGATGAAGGGGCCTTCCCAAGGTGCTGAGAGCTTGTGTTGGCTGGCTGTTCGCTGGATCATCCAAAGCACAAGGTCTCCTTCTTGGAAAGATCTTGGCTTGACCTTCCGGTTATAATATCGGCACAGGCTCTACTAGTAGATGCTGGACCGGCTGAGTCCCAACAGCCGGCCCTCTTCCAGCAGATCGACGACGTCTTGTCGTGCTTCTTCCGCCTCCTCTTCGGTGTACATGGTGACTCGAGGGGAGTCGAATTCTATGTCCGTTGGGATGGCAGCTTCGGCACCGTAGACGAGGAAGAAAGGCGTGAAGCCGGTTGACTTGTTTGGAGTTGTGTGCAGGCTCCAGAGGACGGCTGGCAGCTCGTCGAGCCAGCAGCCGGCCGAACGCTCCAGAGGCTCGACCAGTCGGGGCTTGATGCTGGACAAGATGAGGTCGTTTGCTCGCTCCACCTGGCTGTTTGACTGCGGATGGGCAACGGACGCTAAGTCCAGTCGGATGCCCTGCGTCGCGCAAAAACGGGCCAAGGCGCCTTTGGCAAAGTTTGTGCCATTGTCGGTGATGATGTTGTGCGGTATGCCATACCGGATGGTGATGTTGGAGATGAACGTCACAGCAGTCGGACCGTTCAACTTCTTGATTGGTTTGGCTTCTATCCACTTGGTGAACTTGTCCACCATGATAAGCAGATGAGTCATGCCACCTCGCGCTATTTTGAATGGTCCCACCATGTCCAGGCCCCAGATGGCAAAGGGCCAGGCAATGGGAATAGTATTGAGTGCAGAAGCCGGCTGATGTGGCTTGGAACGGAACTTCTGGCATCCTTTGCATTTTTGGACCATGTCCTTGGCGTCTTCTAGAGCAGTCGGCCAGAAAAAACCATGGCGGAAGGCTTTGGCGACAAGTGCTCTTGAAGCCGCATGGTGGCCACACTCGCCTTGATGGATGTCTTTGAGAATCGCTTGGCCTTGCTCTGGCTCCACACAGCGCTGGTAGACACCAGTGACACTGCGCCTCACAAGATCTCTGTTGACTATGGTGTAGGCTGCTGCCCGGCGTTGCACTTGCCGGGCCGAGATCTCATCAGTCAGCAGCTCTTTGTTCACCAGGAAATTTGGGATGGGCTGGGCCCGTGAAGGTGCTGCGATTTCCTCGACTGTCAAGGCTGCAACTTGGACGAGGGTGGTTGGGCTGGGAGGCGGCGGGTTGGAGTCGGTAGCCGCTTGCTGGGTCGATGAAGTCCTGTGGCCGATTGGTGCAGTCCCCGGGCCAAGCACTGAAGTCCCCGGGCTGGCCGCTGCAGTCCCCGGGCAGGGTTATGAAGTCCCCGGGTCGGGTGCGACTGCCGCGGCCCCCGGGCCGCCTGCCAGAATTCCCGTGCCAGCCGCTGGAGCTCTCAATTTGGATCCGACTGCTTCAGAAGGAGCCGGCACGAAGATAGAATCTGACTCTGGCGATGGCTTGATAGACAGCTTGAGGAGGCGTTGGAGGGCGACGTCGGTCGGTAACGCTTGACGGGTGGAGCCGATTCGTGCCAGGGCATCTGCTTGCTCGTTGTCGTTTCTTGGCACGTGAAGAAACTCGCACCCTTCAAAATATCCACTAAGTTGCTGTACGAGGAAGCGGTAGCTCGCCATGTTTGCATCTTTGGCGTCCCAGTCGCCTGACAACTGCTGGACCACCAAGTCAGAGTCACCATAACACGGGATCCGGCGGATGCCGAGCTCTTTGGCAAGCCGGAGCCCGTGAATGAGTGCCTCGTATTCAGCGACATTGTTGGAAGTGGCAAAATGGATTTGCAGCACATATTTGAGCTTGTCGCCTTTGGGTGAGGTGAGGACGATGCCGGCTCCCAAACCGGTGCGCATCTTGGAACCATCAAAATGCATCCACCAATGGGTGGGGTCGGGCGCTGGCGGCAGGTACTGGGTCTCGGCCCAGCCGACGAGGAAGTCGGCCAGCGCTTGTGACTTGATGGTGGTGCGAGGCTGGTAGTAGATGGTGTAGGGGGGCAAATCTATGGCCCATTTGGCCACTCGGCCCGAAGCATCTCGGCTTCCAATGATCTCGGCCAGTGGAGCTGTGCAGACTCCGGTGATTGGGTGCTCTTGAAAATACGGCTTCAATTTCTTGGCGGCAAAGTGCACGCCGTAGCACATCTTCTGGTAGTGGGGGTAGTTTTGCTTGGAGGTCGACAGTACTTCACTCAAATAATATACCAGTCTCTAGACTGGTAGTGCCTTGCCTTCCTCCTTGCGCTCTACCACGATGACCGTGCTGACCACTCGGCTGGTGGCGGCGATGTAGAGGAGCATGGGCTCCTTAGGAGTCAGAGCCGCCAGGACAGGTGGAGTAGTCAACATCTTCTTGAGCTGGAGAAAAGCTTCGTCCGCCTTGTCGTTCCACTCAAAAAAAGTGGTTTTATTCATGAGCTGGTACAGGGGAAGAGCCTTCTCACCCAGGCGACTGATGAATCGGCTGATGGATGCCAAGCAGCAAGTGAACTTCTGCACATCCGAAGAAGCTGGTCGGCTGGTACTCCGAAGACGCACTTCTCTGGGTTACGCTTGATTTTAAACCGGCATAGGTTCTCAAAGGTCTCCTTGAGGTCTTCTAGCAGCGTTCCACGCTTCTATCTTCACCACCACATCGTCCATGTATACGTGGGCATTTCTGCCGAGTTGCTTGAGAAGGCACTTCTGCATGCAACGTTGAAACGTGGCGCCGGCATTCCTCAAGCTGAACGTCATGGTCAAGTAGCAGAAGGCTCCAAATGGCGTAATGAAGGCGGTCTTCAGTCTGTCAGCCGGGTTCAGCTTGATCTGGTGGTATCCTGAATATGCATCCAAAAAACTCAATAGCTCGCATCCGGTTGTGGAGTCTATCACTTGGTCGATTCTCGGCAAAGCAAACGGGTCTTTGGGGCATGCTTTGTTGAGGCTGGTGTAATCAATACACATACGCCACTGCTTGTTTTTCTTCAGCACAAGGACCGGGTTGGCCAGCCACTCTGGAAAGAACACCTCCATGATGAAGCCGGCTGCCAGCAGCGGGGCTATCTCTTCTCCAACGACTCTTCTCTTTTCTTCTGACAGGCGGCGCAAGGGCTACCTGACTGGTTTGGCATCAGGTCGGACATGTAACTTGTGCTCGGCGAAATCCGTCGGGACACCCGACATGTCTTTGGGGGACCATGCAAAGATGTCCCGATTCTCACGGAGGAAATCGACGAGCTCGCCTTCCTATTTGCTGTCGAGGTTTGTACCTACGACAGCGTACCTCTCCCGGTGCTCCCGGTCCAAGGGTATCTTCTTTGTCTCTTTGGCCGGCTTGAACGAGCCCTCGACTTCCGACTCCTTGGGATCGAGCGACATCTCCGGCTGCTTGCCTGCCATCGCCACGACCCGGTCAAGGAGCCGCTTCTCAGCTGCGATCATGAGGGACTCGGCCAACCGACTGCTCTAAGCTGCGTAGGCGGACGACTTCTTGTAGTCGCCGGCTATGGTCAGAATCCCCTTGGAACTCGGCATCTTCATTTAGAGGTAGGCATCGTGGGGGACCGCCATGAACTTGGCCAGAGCAGGCCGGCCAAGTAGTGCATGGTATGGGCTCTCAAGGTCCACCACTTCAAACCAGACTGGCTCTCGGCGGAAGTGATCTTTGTCCCCAAAGAGGACGTCTATCTGGATCTTGCCGATTGGTGAGCAGGAAAGGCCAGGAACTATGCCATGGAAAACAGTCCGGCTGGACTGAAGCTGCCTTTGTTTGATTCCTAACTTCTCCATGGTGTCCTTGTACAGGATGTTGATGCTGCTGCTGCCATCTATCAGAACTCGGGAGAAGCGAGCTGCTCGCCTATCTGTGGCAAAGGTGGCATCCAAAACCAGAGCATAGGAGCCGGGATTGGGCATCAATTCTGGGTGGTCGGCTCTGCTCCAGCTGATGGGCTTCTCGGACCAATGCATGAAATCTGGGGTCTCTGATGCTACCGCATTCACTTCTTGCTGCTGTTGCCGCCTGCTGCGCCGATCATCGGCCACGCTGGTGAACACGACATATGCTCCATGCTCTTCTGGATACTCATCTTGTATGGCTCCGACTGGTCTGACCGCCGGCTGCTGGGGCGGAGGAGGGGGCGGCTACCCAGCAGGCGGGGGAGGCAAGAGGTCGTCTCCCTTGGCGATCCTGGTGAGCCAATGGCACTTCCGAGTGGTGTGGTTGGACAGCTTCGCACCACTATGGAATTTGCAGGGTGCATCCAGAGTCTGCTCATATGAGAAAGCCGGCAGCCAATTGGGCTTGCCGCCCTTCTGGCGTTTGGGCGGAGGCTGCCCTTCCGGCTGCTGGTCTTCGACTGTCGCCACCTACCGGCTGCGTGGCCTTGCGCATGTGGTCGCTTTGCTGTTGGCGCTGACTGGTGTCACCAGCCGGGGTTCGGGGAGCTTGAGGGGCCACTTTGCCAGACGCATCTACTTGGATCTCCGCCTTCATGGAGGAGTCAGCCGTGGCGTACTTGTCTGCTATGATCAGCAGCTCGTCGAGGGTCGCCGGCTCGTCGCAGAGGACTCGGTGCTTGAGGAGGGTGCCTTCCCGGCATCCGGCGGTGAAGTACTCGATGGCCTGCACCTCGTGCACGCCTTCACAAGAGTTGCGGAGCTCAGCCCAGCGTGTTAGGTAGTCGCGAGTCGACTCGTTGGGGCCTTGCACGCACAAGGAGAGCTGGCAAGGCTTGGGCTGCCGCTTGTACGTGCTGGTGAAGTTGGGGATGAAGGCGACGGTGAAATCGACCCAACTGTTGATGCTGCGGGGCTTTAGACTGTTCAGCCATGTCCGGGCTGTGCCCTGGAGCATGAGCGGAACGTACTTCACAGCAACGCGCTTTTTTGCCGTTTGTTATGCTGACGGCTGTGGAGTAGTCGACCAGCCAGTCCTCCGGCTTCACGGAGCCGGTGTATTTGGGCGTGTCTCTCGGGAGCGTGAACCCTTTGGGGAAGGGCTCGTCTCGAATGCGGGGGCCGAAACACGGCGGACCCAACTCATCTTCTTCTTCTAGTGCCAGGGACCGATGGAGACGGTCGATCCGGTGGCGGGCATCATTCTCTCCGACTCCCTCTCGGCGGCCAAGGCGGTTGCCGAGTGTCGGGTGATCTACAGGCGGCGGGGAGACGCGCCTTTCCCTGCGAGGGGGAGGAAGCGGGCAGTCATCCCGCGTTCCACTGCTCTTGGGCGGCCGTCTTGCTCGTGCTCTATGGTGATGCGTGTCCGACTGCGGCTGGCAGCCGGCTCCTTGTCTTTTCTTCCGCGGATGCCACCATTCGGCGTCCGAGACGTCGCGCCTTGATCTCGGTGGGGAGGCAGATCGTCATTTTGCCGGTGTGGCGCCTCAGTGCGGCAGCCGGCCTCGTGCTGCTCGGCAGCCGCGTCGAGGAGCCGCTGGACGCGCTCCGCCATCTGGCGACGTTCCTCGCCCTCGAACATGTCCAGCTCTTCAGCTGTTGCCTGGGCAGCTCGGATGTTTTCCGCAGGCATGGCGTAGATGGGGCGATCTACCCCGAACAGGTTGGCGATGGCCACGCCGCGCTGCTGGACCGTGCCAAGGCGGCTGGGCCCAGCGGGAGCCGACGTGCCGCCCACAGCACGGTCCATCTCGCGCTGGTAGGCTTCCGACAGGTGTCTCATGCTGGCCAGCTTCTTGGCGCCCTCGACGAGCTGGATGCGGCGTGCTTCCAGCATCTCGGCGTTGGCGTCTTCTGGGATGGGCGCCGTCAGGTCTTGCAGCGCTGCATCTAGCGGGTCGCGAGCACCTCCGCCGGAGTGCTCGCCGTGACCGATGACAAGCACCTCCGTGATGGTGCTTCCGCCGCTCTCCGCGCGAGGGAGCGGCTCGTCGTAGACCACCACGTTGGTGGGGAACGCGTCGAGCGACGCGGTGTCGGAGTCAACCAACATCGGGTCGGTGGAGCCTACAGACTCCAGGTCCATAGCTGGCTCGCTGGTGACGTGGAGTTGATCAAGGAGGCCCAGGAGGAGGCTCTCAGGGCCGTCTGTGCCCGCGCCGGACGCGGGCTCGCCGGATAGGTGGACCTCGCCAATGAGATCAGCGAGGCAACTTGCCGCGCAGGCGACTTCCATGCCATGCAGCGCGTCGGTGCAGACTCCGTCTGGCGTGCCGGGCTGGCTGCGCTCGCCAGGGAGGAAAAGGGTTCCCGTCCAGAATAGGTCTCCGGACGACGGTGCACCTCGCCCCATGGTGGGTGCCAAATGTTGGGGGTTGGGTGCGAGATATGCCAAAGGATGGCTTATCATGGTGGGAGCGAGTAGAACGTCGCCGGTGCCCGGAAGCGGGATGAGGCGTAGACACGAACGCCGGCGTACTTTACCCAGGTTCAGGCCTCTCCTAGGAGATAACACCCCTAGTCCTGCTCTGCGGAGTCTCCGCATGATCACTAAGGCACAAGTGAATACACAGGTGCTCCTTGAGCTGTATGCTAGAGGTAGGAGAATGCAAGGCTAGCTCTCTCCTTCCTCTATGATCTGGTCTAGTTCTAACAGGTTGGGAACCCTTTGCATGGGTGCCCTGGGGGGTTTATATAGGCCTACCCCCCAGTGGTACATTGGTAATCTGGCCGGGTGTAGGGCCTGGCCATCAGCCTCTTCGGCCGCCGGCTTCTCCGCCGACTGCTGGGGCCCGCCGCTTGGTGGGGCCCGCCGACTGGTTGGGTACGGGGCCGACAGGCCGTATCCGCCGCTCAAGGGTCTTGTTGGCAGCTGATCACTGTTGCCGTGTCTCTAATGACACAGGCTTGGTCAGGGGGTCATGGCTACAGCTCCGCCGCCTGGCGGGCGATTACTGTAGCCACTCCTTGTCTCGTCTGGTTAATGGCGCGTGGGTCCCGAGGAAGGGGCGGGCCGACTCCTAGGGGCCGACCTCCCTCAGGTCCGACTGGTAGGGCTCTCGCCGTCTTCTGGACTCTCGCTGACTGGTGGGGCCCATCGTCCTTGGGCCGTACAGACAGGCCGTCGTGGGAGCAGGACTCCGCCTGCTTGTGATGATGTCAGGGATGGCATGGCAACAGTGCCGCGCCGGGCGGAGATATCCGCCGGTACAGCGTGCTGTGGCCACGCCAGCCCCTGGAAAGGGGAGGGGATGGGCTACACTGTAGCCATTCCATGTCCCTCCCCCCTTGATGAGGGCACGGTGAAAGCACAAGTGCTCCCTAGGTAGTTTTGGTAATTAATGTCAACATATCTCTTGTTGGACTAACACTTTTATCTAGTATGTTTCAGATAAGTTGAACAATGGAGTGGCATGGACTAAAGGATGTGGGAACCCCTTCAAGATGCTAAGGACAAAGGATTGGCTCAAGCTTCAAGCTCAAGACTCTTCATTTTACATTTTAGTGATCCAAGATCACATTGAGTCTATAGGAAAAGCAAATACTATCAAGAAGGGATGAGGTGTTGCTTAGTGAGTTTCTTGCTCCACAGTGCTTAGTGATATGCTCCAAAAGCCCTCAACTACTTTCCCACTTCCACACATATGACCTAAACCTAAAGTCAAACTCGGCCATACCGATTCTTTCTATCCGGCGCCACCGAGTTCAGATGTCATAGCCACTGCCACAAACTCTAGGCAAATCGGTCTCACCGATAGGGATCTCGGCCTCACCGAGATGGGATTGTAATCTCTCTGTGTATGTCCATTACCAAAATCGGTCTCACCGAGTTTGAGCAATCGGTACTACCGAGATTACAATGCAAACTCTCTGGTTAACTTATTACCAAAATCGGTCCCACCGAGATTGAGTAATCGGTACCACCGAGTTTGCCTGACCAACTCTCTGGTTAGCTAATTACCAAAATCGGTCTCACCGAGTTTGTGTAATCGGTCTCACCGAGATTACGTTATGCCCTAACCCTAACCATATCAGTCCTACCGAGTTGCATGTCGGTCCCACCGAAAATACTAACGGTCACTAGATTTGCTAAATTGGTCCAACTGAGTTTCTCGATTCGGTCCCACCGAGTTTGGTAAATTGTGTGTAACGGTTAGATTTTGTGTGGAGGCTATATATACCCCTCCACCTCCTCTTCATTCGTGGAGAGAGCCATCAGAACAAACCTACACTTCCAACTTACCAGTTCTGAGAGAGAACCACCTACTCATGTGTTGAGGCCAAGATATTCCATTCCTACCATATGAATCTTGATCTCTAGCCTTCCCCAAGTTGCTTTCCACTCAAGTCTTCTTTCCACCAGATCCAAATCCCATGAGAGAGAGTTGAGTGTTGGGGAGACTATCATTTGAAGCACAAGAGCAAGGAGTTCATCATCAACACACCATTTGTTACTTCTTGGAGAGTGGTGTCTCCTAGATTGGCTAGGTGTCACTTGGGAGCCTCCGACAAGATTGTGGAGTTGAACCAAGGAGTTTGTAAGGGCAAGGAGATCGCCTACTTCGTGAAGATCTACCGCTAGTGAGGCAAGCCCTTCGTGGGCGACGGCCATGGTGGGATAGACAAGGTTGCTTCTTCATGGACCCTTCGTGGGTGGAGCCCTCCATGGACTCGCGCAACCGTTACCCTTCGTGGGATGAAGTCTCCATCAACGTGGATGTACGATAGCACCACCTATCGGAACCACGACAAAAACATCCGTGTCTCCAATTGCGTTTGAATCCTCCAAAACCCTTCCCTTTACATTCTTGCAAATTGCATGCTTTACTTTCCGCTGCTCATATACTCTTTGCATGCTTTCTTGTTATGTATTGTGAATGTTAAACTTGTGCCTAAACTCCACCTAAACTTAAAGAAGTTAAAAAAACTGCAACTTTGATACTTAGTGTCTAATCACCCCCCCTCTAGACACCTCTTCTCAAGGTCCTACAAGTGGTATCAGAGCCAGGTTTCCATTGCCTTGGTTTAATCACCATTGGAGTTAGATGGATGAGTCTACTTTGGGGAGTCTTAGACATAGAGTGCCTATACTTGATGGAGAGTATTTTCATGAGTGGAAAAATGAGATGCTTGTAATCTTCAATCAATATCATTTGAACAAGTACATTGCTAGCCCTTGTGCACCTCATGTTGACCCTATGCATCCTACTCTTGAGGAGTCAATTGACATGATTAGGAATCTTAGAACTATTAATCTTATCACTAGAGGCTTGCCTAGAAACTTAATTAGAAACTTGCCTACTCTTGAGTGTGCCTACACTATATGGAAATTTCTTGAGGAACGCCTTCCAAATTATTCCTTGAAAAATCTAGATGAAATTCTCCATAAGTCTATTGCCTTGAGTAAGATGAATACTAGTGATCCTATGTTTGGTGATCGTCTATTTGAACTTACAAATCTTATGCGTGCCAAAGGAGATGTTGGAATTATTGGTGATATTATTTCCGAAGCTATAAGAATTCATAAGCAAGATCATTGTCAAACTCACTCTAACGAATTACCCTCTCTAGGACTTGATCCACCACATGACGATGTTGAACATGGATACTATGATGAGGATGATGATAGTGACTTCGATCTTGACGATGCAATGAGACATTTTGGTCTTATGGCAAATCTCGGGGATATATGTCAGGAGGAAAGGAATGGGTTCTTGACAGTGGATGTACCGATCACATGACCGGAGATAAAGACATGTTTCGTGAGCTTGCTGAAAATGATAGTCCTCGAAAGTATGTCACTTTTGGTGAAAACTCAAAGGGTAAGGTGGTTGGCCTCGGTAAGGTGGCCATCTCACATGATAGCTCCATTCAGAATGTTATGCTCGTTGAATCTCTTGGCTACAACTTACTTTCAGTATCTAGACTTGCTGATTTCGGTTTCAATGTCCTATTTACTGAAGTAGATTGCCAAGTGTTTCGTCGAGACAATCATAAAATGGTCTTTACCGGTATACGTAGAGGTGATCTTTACATTGTTGATTTCTCTAAAAAGGCTCAACCTAAAACTTGCTTCATTGCTAAATCCTCAAAAGGTTGGTTATGGCATAGACGACTAGGTCACGTTGGCATGAGAAACCTTGACAAGCTTATTAAAGGGAATCATATCCTTGGTGTTAACGATGTCATATTTGATAAGGATAGACTTTGCAGTGCTTGTCAAGCAGGTAAACAGGTTGGAGGAAGGCATCCCGTGAAAAACATCATGACCACAAGGAGGCCACTTGAGCTACTTCACATGGATCTTTTTGGTCCCAACGCTTACGAGAGTCTCGGTGGAAATTATTTTGGTCTAGTTATAGTTGATGATTTTTCAAGATTTACGTGGGTGTTCTTTCTCGATGATAAATCACAGGTCCAAAAGATCTTCAAAAACTTCGCCAGGAAGGCTCAAAATCAGTTTGAAGTGAAGATCAAGAAGGTTCGCAGCAACAACGGAACGGAGTTCAGGAACGCAAACGTGGACACCTTTCTTGACGAAGAAGGGATTTCACATGAGTTCTTGGCTACGTACACACCTCAACAAAAGGAGTTGTTGAGAGGAAGAACCGGATGCTCATCGAAATGGCGAGAACGATGCTTGATGAGTACAAGACAACGAAGCACTTTTGGGCAGAAGCGGTTGAGACAGCTTGTCATGCAACAAATCGCTTGTATCTTCACAAGCTACTCGACAAGACGGCATACGATTTCCTCACCGGTAACAAACCCAGAGTTGGATACTTACGAGTATTCGGCTCAAAGTGCTACATTCTTGATAAGCATCTTCGTTCTAAATTTGCTCCTATGTCTCATGAAGGTTTCCTACTAGGTTATGGCTCAAACTCTCACACTTACCGTGTCTACAACAATTTCACCTGAAAGGTTGAAGAGACGGTAGATGTGAAGTTTGATGAATCTAACGGCTCGCAAGCAGAGCAATTGCGAATTGATGTAGGAGACAAAGATCCTTCGGAAGCAATCCAAGACTTGTCTATTGGCAAGGTCCGTCCAACGGAGGTGAAGGAGAGTACCTCGTCCGTCCAAGTGGAAGCTTCTACTTCACGACAAGGTGAACCAAGAGTTGATACGGAAGCGTCCATAAGTGGAACACACCAAGATGAAGAAAACGAGGAAGTGCATCAAGATGAACGTCAACAACCTCCTTCTCCACCACGACAAGAGAACGACAACGCCAACAATGAAGAAGGCCAAGAGGAAGAACAAGATGAAGAAGAAGTTCAACCAAGAACCAAGCAAAAGCTTTCACGAGTTCGAGCAAGAATTGCTAAAGACCATCCCGTCGAGCAAATCTACAATGATATTCAAACCGGGAGAATCACTCGCTCTAAAACTCGTTTAGCTAACTTTTGTGAAAACTATTCTTTCATCTCTAGCATTGAACCTATGAAGGTTGAAGAAGCATTGGAAGATCCGGATTGGATAAATGCTATGCATGAAGAGCTACACAACTTTGAGAGAAACCAAGTTTGGACATTGGTTGAGAAGCCCGACAACAACCACAACATCATCGGTACCAAATGGGTGTTTCGCAACAAGCAAGATGAAGATGGACAAGTAGTTCGCAAAAAAGCACGTCTCGTCGCCCAAGGCTACACACAAGTCGAAGGTATGGACTATGGTGAGACTTACGCTCCCGTTGCTAGACTTGAGTCCATTCGCATCTTACTTGCCTATGCTAATCATCATGATATCACCTTGTACCAAATGGACATTAAAAGTGCTTTTCTAAATGGTGAAATAGAGGAGGAAGTTTATGTTAAGCAACCTCCCGACTTTGTCAATCCTAAGAAACCAAATCATGTTTACAAACTTCACAAAGCCCTTTATGGTCTTAAATAAGCTCCTAGAGCGTGGTATAAATGCTTGACCAAGTTCCTTATTGAAAAAGGCTTTGAAATTGGAAAAATAGATTCTACTCTTTTTACTAAAAGGGTCAATGGAGAACTATTTGTGTGCCAAATCTATGTTGATGATATTATATTTGGTTCCACTAACCCTCATTTTAGTGAAAAGTTTGGGAAGCTAATGTCGGAGAAGTTTGAGATGTCTATGATGAGTGAACTCAAATTCTTTCTTGGGATGCAAATCAAGCAAACTAAGGAAGGTACTTTTGTTTCTCAAACGAAGTACACCAAGGACTTATTCAAGAAGTTCAATATGCAAGAGTGCAAAGGTATGTCTACACGCATGCCTACTAGTGGACATCTTGATTTGACCAAAGATGGTGAACCGGTTGATCAAAAGGTTTATCGCTCTATGATTGGTTCGTTGTTATATCTATGTGCTTCACGTCCCGATATCATGCTAAGTGTGTGCATGTGTGCACGATATCAAGCTGCTCCTAAAGAATGTCATCTTAAGGCCGTGAAAAGGATAGTGAGATACTTAATCCATACACCAAATTTTGGCATTTGGTATCCTAAGAGGGCCTCTTTCGATCTTGTTGGCTACTCCGACTCGGACTATGCCGGAGATAAGGTTGATAGAAAGTCCACTTCGGGTACTTGTCAATTTCTTGGTAGATCTCTTGTGTCTTGGTCCTCCAAGAAACAAAACTCGGTATCCTTATCCACCGCCGAAGCGGAATATATTGCCGCTGGTTCATGTTGTGCTCAATTACTTTGGATGACCCAAACTCTTAAAGATTATGGGATATATGTGAAACATGTTCCATTGCTTTGTGACAATGAAAGTGCTATCAAAATTGGTCATAATCCCGTACAACATTCTCGAACTAAGCATATTGAAGTTCGTCATCATTTCATTCGAGATCATGTTGCTAAGGGTGACATTAATCTTAAGCATGTTCGCACCGAAAAACAATTAGCGGATATATTCACTAAACCTCTTGATGAGAAAGTGTTTTGCAGGTTGAGAGGAGAATTGAACATCATAGATGCTTCAAACTTGGAGTAGAAACTCCATTGGACACATGCAAGACATGAGCTTATGACTAATCCTTGATATTTCTCTTATGATGAAGATCTTATGTCTTGGATATATTTGCATCTTGCATGTTATATAACCCATGTAGGTACTTGGTTGAATCAAATTCCATGAGATTGTAATCTACTCACATCTTGAGCAATCTCTACATCACCAAGTCTCTACACTATGGTGGTTGAAGACAAGGAAGCACGGAACCATTCAAACATATCCTTTGACAAATTCTATGTTGAGCTTCATGATTGTCATTTTCGGATACACAAGTGCTCTTCCTTGCAAGAACTAACCCATGTAGGTCGATGGACTCAAATTCCAAGTGGTGCTCCCAATTCTTGATGAGCTACATCAACCTTGAGCAACCTACACAAGTTCAACTACATGTTCTACACCACCAACCTATTCCATCTTAGAGAAGCTTTACTCCAAGTCATGAGCTAAAGCAACTCGACAAGATGTGAATACATCAAGATGCTTAAACGAAAAATGGCAACCCCATTTTGAGCTTAAACGATGAGTATGACCTATGATCAAGTGATCTCACTTGACTCCTAAGTCAATATACTCTAACATAGGTGACTTTGTCGCCGACCATCTCTAGATGAAGTTCTCTTGTGTTCTTTTCTGTGTTTTTGCATTTGTCTCATGCATATTTGTTTCCCCTTTCAAAAAAAACTTCATCTAGATTTCTTTCTGTTTGCTCTGCATTTTCTGCATCCAATTCTTTGCATATCATTCAGTAAATTCCTTGCAAATCTTTGTGAGATCTTACTAGTCTAGTGAGCTGAGGTGACAAGTGTTTTCTCTGCGATGAACTCGGTCTCACTGATTTGTTGTTTTCGGTCCAACCGAATCCTTTCGGTACAACCAAAGCATACCACTCGGTGCCACCGATTTCACAACAGGAAAAACAGTTTGCCACTTCTTCGCTGTTTCTTCTGATCCAGCTCCACTCACTGAATCTTGTCCTCTACAAGCATCACATTTATATAAATGCTTTGTGCTGTGACTCAAGGATCAAACCCTTCTTGGAAATTGATGTCAAAGGGGGGGAGAGAGATCACATCAAAGCTTATCAAGGGAGAGAGTATTACTTCCACAGGGGGAGAAAGAGATCTCCAGGGGAGAGAATACTCAAGTAGAAAGTATTTCTCAAGGATCCCAGATGCTTGGTGTTCAAGAGGAGAGATGCCACATGTCTTCTTGAGGGGAAAGACATGTTCATATGTGCTTATTTGCATTGCTCTGTTCTTTTATATCTTTCAGCTCTGATTTTCTGTTCCCTATCTTCTCCCAGTATCCCATGCTAGATTCAGGGGGAGCAAGACATCTAAGGGAAAGAAATCATTTAATTTCATTGCATATCTTTACCCGTGGGGACATGTCTAATCCAATGTGGTACTTAGTACTCACTCTCTACATGTCATCCCAGTCTTGGTATTCTTGTGGTTTCTTCTATTTGCTCTGGCTAGTAGATGTACCTATGTTATCTAACCTTGTTTACGCAGGTTCATTCCATCCTAAGCCAACTCAAGACTACAAGGTAAGTATATGCATCACAATCATGTGTATGAGGAATTCTTGCTGATGTACATACTGTTTGCAAGAAGGACTCATGGGCATGAAGGTATTTTCTTTAATATTCTTTGCTCTGATGCATATGGCCAAGATACATGTAACACATTGCCTGCTCTATCATGATTATGCTCTCACATGCTTCTATATTCCATATTCACATGATTGCATACATGTAGGGGGAGCCTATGCTTGTTACATGTCTTTCCAAAACTTTACTTGCTATTCTTTATATCTTTATCTAAAAGCTTTGATGTATGTTGTCATCAATTGCCAAAAAGTGGGAGATTGAAAGCACAAGTGCTCCCTAGGTGGTTTTGGTAATTAATGTCAACATATCTCTTGTTGGACTAACACTTTTATCTAGTATGTTTCAGATAAGTTCAACAATGGAGTGGCATGGACTAAAGGATGTGGGAACCCCTTCAAGATGCTAAGGACAAAGGATTGGCTCAAGCTTCAAGCTCAAGACTCTTCATTTTACATTTTAGTGATCCAAGATCACATTGAGTCTATAGGAAAAGCCAATACTATAAAGAAGGGATGAGGTGTTGCTTAATGAGTTTCTTGCTCCACAGTGCTTAGTGATATGCTCCAAAAGCCCTCAACTACTTTCCCACTTCCACACATATGACCTAAACCTAAAGTCAAACTCGGCCATACCGATTCTTTCTATCCGGCGCCACCGAGTTCAGATGTCATAGCCACTGCCACAAACCCTAGGCAAATCGGTCTCACCGATAGGGATCTCGGTCTCACCGAGATGGGATTGTAATCTCTCTGTGCATGTCCATTACCAAAATCAGTCTCACTGAGTTTGAGCAATCGGTACTACCGAGATTACAATGCAAACTCTCTGGTTACCTTATTACCAAAATCGGTCCCACCGAGATTGAGTAATCGGTACCACCGAGTTTGCCTGACCAACTCTCTGGTTAGCTAATTACCAAAATCGGTCTCACCGAGTTTGTGTAATCGGTCTCACCGAGATTACGTTATGCCCTAACCCTAACCATATCGGTCCTACCGAGTTGCATGTCGGTCCCACCAAAAATACTAACGGTCACTAGATTTGCTAAATCGGTCCAACCGAGTTTCTCGATTCGGTCCCACCGAGTTTGGTAAATTGTGTGTAACGGTTAGATTTTGTGTGGAGGCTATATATACCCCTCCACCTCCTCTTCATTCGTGGAGAGAGCCATCAGAACAAACCTACACTTCCAACTTACCAGTTCTGAGAGAGAACCACCTACTCATGTGTTGAGGCCAAGATATTCCATTCCTACCATATGAATCTTGATCTCTAGCCTTCCCCAAGTTGCTTTCCACTCAAATCTTCTTTCCACCAGATCCAAATCCCATGAGAGAGAGTTGAGTGTTGGGGAGACTATCATTTGAAGCACAAGAGCAAGGAGTTCATCATCAACGCACCATTTGTTACTTCTTGGAGAGTGGTGTCTCCTAGATTGGCTAGGTGTCACTTGGGAGCCTCCGACAAGATTGTGGAGTTGAACCAAGGAGTTTGTAAGGGCAAGGAGATCGCTTACTTCGTGAAGATCTACCGCTAGTGAGGCAAGTCCTTCATGGCCGACGGCCATGGTAGGATAGACAAGGTTGCTTCTTCGTGGACCCTTCGTGGGTGGAGCCCTCCGTGGACTCGCGCGACCGTTAGCCTTCGTGGGTTGAAGTCTCCATCAACGTGGATGTACGATAGCACCACCTATCGGAACCACGACAAAAACATCCGTGTCTCCAATTGCGTTTGAATCCTCCAAAACCCTTCCCTTTACATTCTTGCAAATTGCATGCTTTACTTTCCGCTGCTCATATACTCTTTGCATGCTTGCTTGTTATGTATTGTGAATGTTAAACTTGTGCCTAAACTCCACCTAAACTTAAAGAAGTTAAAAAAACTGCAACTTTGATACTTAGTGTCTAATCACCCCCCCCCCCCCTCTAGACACCTCCTCCCAAGGTCCTACACACGGGCTTCGCAGGTGCCGCGGGCCGACTCCTCGGGGCCGACTTCTCTAGAAGCCGCCCGATAGGAGTCGGCTTGACTTGGCCTTCCCTCCAGGACTCGGCCGTTTATGGGCAGCCGGCTATTCCTCCAGCCGACCTCTAGGAGGCGGCTCTTCATCTTGTCATCTTGAGGGGCGCAGTCAGCCCTGATGTCTTGAAAGGCTCTGGGCTTCGGGTTTGCCTACCCGTGGCCCATTACTCTGACATGCTGGTAGGCACAGAACAATACAAGAGAGAGAGACGCGCTTACAAGATCATAGCAATACCTCGGTCCAGGATCTTGGTTGGCCAAGCTGTTAGATCCAGAAGAAACATCGTCCTTGTAGTTTTTGCCAACTGCATAACAGGTTACAGCGACTTGTTAGTATATTTGAAGTACATTGGGCAGGTGATGTTGGACGGGTTTAAAGGTGAAAAGTACCTAGGCCGTGGCGGGTGCTTGGCATCTTGCCATACGGTGGGAATCGGGTTAGAAACGTCAAGGGTGATGACGCTGCGCTGACTGTCGGGGTCCGGTAAGGAGATCTAGAACCGTCGTGTAGGGTGTTTGTGGAGAGGCTCCGGTAGGGTGGACTACGGTGTGGGCAAAGCGGGTCTGTGGCCGCGGACGAGGGCGTAGGTGAAGCTGCTCCGGTGGTTGGGTTAAGGATGGTGTCGACGATGCGGATCTACGGCCGTGGACGGGGCATCAGAAGCTGCTCCGGTAGGTTGGATGAGGGTGCGAGGAAGCGGATCTGAGGCCGTGGACTTGTGAGTTGGCAAAGCGGCCCCGGTAGGGTTGAATATGGTATAGGCGAAGCTACTCCGGTGGGGTTGATGATGGTGTCGGCGAAGTGGCTCCGGTAGGGTTGAGGAAGGTGTCGGTGAAGAGGATCAGAGGCCGTCGACGGGGGCGTCGGTGGGGCGGCTCCGGGGGGTGTGGACGAAGCGTCTCCGGTGGGGAGTACGAATGAGCCGCTGCAGATGCGCTGCAGTTGACGAGAGTACTGGCGAAGCAGATCCGGTGCCGTGGACAAGGCCGGCACTGAATGGGCTGTGGTACAGTGGTGGATGAGCAGACTACTTGTTTCTAGGGGAGGTGGGAGGGGTAGATGTGGCCGCAGAAGCAGATCCGGTGAGGTGGACGCCGCTGGCAGTGAATGGGCTCTGGTACTCCGGTGGATGAGCAGTCTAGGGTTTCGAGAGGGGAGGGGAGAAAGCCGATGAAGTACGGACGGCGTGATGTGAGATGCTCTGGTGCTGTGGAGATAGTCGTTTTTGCGGGAGGGGGAGAGGAAATGGGGGTGCCGTGTAGTGGGGGGAACCGGAAGTTACCAAAGCAGCCCCGACCTATTATGTAGATGAGGGCGGTATTGTAACTGTTGATCTCCGTGCACCAAGGACAAAAGGGGAATTTCACATGCTAAAGACTAAGGTGGCGGAAATTTTAGAAGGAAGCGGGAGATTTTGCCGCCCGCGGGATCGTTCGTATCCAGTTTCAACTAATTTTGGACCGTGCTAGCAGGAAGGTCATGCGAGACTGTGTACACGGGGCACACGTCAGCAGTTAATAACTGGTGTGAAGTCCACCCCAGAAAAAAAAGACAATAACTCGGGATGATGCTCCGATAACTTGGACGTTCACACGGGCGCGGCCAATCGTACGGTGTAGTGGCGCGTTCACAAAAAAAGGGATCAAACGCTCAGCCTATGTATTTCTCGTGTAAATAGATAATTTGGTGCAATTGGTTATTTACATTAAACATAATGCATTGACGTGTTAGTGTAGAGGCGCACAAAAAGAAATGAATATTGTAGTCCGCTACTTAAAAGTGTTACCTCATATGATTACATAGCCTCCATTTCATAAATTGCGTACCCGTTGAATTCATATATGAATATTACATATATTACTTCGTAATAGAACCTTAAATCATCCAAGACTAATGATATTGAATGCAAGAGTAACAATGGTGCATGTACATGATAGCTACATTGGTTGTTTGAAGAAACATCACTATAACTTTGGCATGCACAACTGAAAAGGTTTATTTAAATAGAAAAAAAATGTGATATGTGAGTGTCCAATCTTTACAGCGTTGAATCGATATTGTACCTTTGGCCACGATATGAATTAGATATTGATTTATGTTCAAGCGATGCACATCCACGATCGCTAGATAGTGATACGTGAGTGAATTGTGCAATCTCTCTCACACGCATACATATCTCATTTCCCTGTGGGCATCGGAATCACACACGCGCACTTCGTGTATTTCTCTCCCTCTGTCAAGGTTAGAATTCGTATTTCTACCCCGTCCTACAAGTCTCTCACACAGAAACACACACGCTCTCTCTGTCGAACACGCCCACCCCTTTAATTCCGCCCACCCACAGCCACTAATGTCTCAAAGTATAATAATGTCTCTCACACATATGCATAAGGTTAACTCGAGTTCTGGAACCATATGAATACATACAATGGGATTCCAGTAGAGCACCTTTTGTTTTGAGATTTCGCTCTCTCTCTCTCCCCCCCCCTCTCTCTCTCTCACACACACACACACACGCGCGCGCACATTCTTTCTCGCTTGATTTTTCCGGCACTTGCATGCACACAATTTTGTTTATCTTCGTGATGCTTTAAGTATGCCTCGCACAAATGCTATCTACCTATCCCTTAATATAGCAAGATGCCCATGCGTTGCACGGAACATCAAGATGCATTTGTATGAATAGTTTATCTTGTGGGAGAAAAGGATGAACGAGGGAATGCCTTATTTACAAATACGGAGAGGGGTGTGGGTATCTTTTTGCAAAATTGCCATAGATTCCTTCCTATCCGTCGGATATAAATCGGATGGCCTATATTGCAGGATGGCAAGAACACCATCATCACCAACTCTGTTTTTTATAAGAGTAGGGATATGTAAGTGTCACTGCCCCCCCCCCCCCCCCCGACACACACACCCACACCCACACAACCACACACACACACACTTCCCAACACCGAAGGAGTAGGGCGACACCTCGATCTTGATACTAATCTATCGACTGGCTTCTCTCTCAAACACACACACACACACACTACCCGACACCGAAGGAGTAGGGCGGCACCTCGATCTTGATAGTAATCTATCTACTCCTCTTTCAAACGCACACACACACATACACACACACTCGCTAGTTGTGCCTCTGTGCCTACCGCGCACACTCTCGATACGTCTTTCTCTCCCTCCCCCCCCCCCCCCCACCCCAACAATGATAGCAAAAGGGTGACAACTCGATCTGATCGTAATTTGTCAATTGGTTTCTCTCTCGAACATTGTGTCTCTGTGCCTCGCTCAGTAGCCCCCTCGATATGTAGACTACTCGCGGACGCACAGCTGTAGTGACGATGACACTGAATCCAGTGTGCCTCATTTTTACCGGCCTCGTGTGATAGTTTTCACCCTATTTTCTGTTAATTAACAAGGCAACCTTTTCTTTGTTACTACTAGAATCTGAAATCATTCAGGGCAGACATAAAATATATCACTTCAACCCAATTATCGCAGTAACTATTTTAAAAGAAACTAGCTAGATGCCCGTGCATTGCACGGAACATCAAGATGCATTTGTATGAGTAGTTTATCTTGTGAGAGAAAAGGATGAACGAGGGAAGGCCGTATTTGCAAACGTGGAGAGGGGTGTGGGTATATTTTTGCGTTCTGGATGGGTACCCCCTCCTGGGTCTCCAAGCGTGCGGAGCCGGGCCTGGAAACATGAACAACCCTGAACGGGCCCTCCCGCATGGGAGAGAGCTTGTGCAACCCCTCCCTGGAGAGAACCCGTCTGAGTACGAGGTATCCTACCTCAAGAGTCCTGGGGCGGATGTTGCGGCAGTGGTATCGTCGCAGCGCCTGTTGATACCTTGCCGCTCGCAGCGCGGCTTCTCGACGGCGTTCCTCCCCCAACACGAGATCTGTCCCCCGCATGGCATCCTGCTGCGTCTCGTCGAACGCCAGGACCCGCGCGGATCGACGCCTGACCTCGTGAGGGAGGACAGCCTCTGCTCCGTATACGAGGAAGAACGGGGTCTCGCCAGTCGGCTTGGTCGCAGTCGTGCGGATAGACCACAGCACGGACTGGAGCTCGTCGTACCAGCCCCTGCCGCAAGCCTCTAGCTTCTTCTTGAAGGTCCTAGTTTTGAGGCCCCTCAGGACCTCCGCGTTGGCTCGCTCGGCCTGGCCGTTGCTCCGGGGGTGTGCTACCGAAGCGTAGCATACCTGCGTTCCAAGGTTAGCACAGTACGTTTTGAAGAGATTACTGATGAATTGCGAACCGTTATCAGTGATGATGCGGTTAGGCACCCCAAATCGGCTCATGAGGCCCTTGATGAATTTGACTGCGGAGCCTGCTGGGATGGTGCGGGTAGCTTCCACCTCAGCCCACTTGGTGAACTTGTCCACGGTGACGTAGAGGTAGCGATAGCCCCCTGGCACCCGTGGGAACGGGCCCAGAATGTCCAGCCCCCAAACTGCGAACGGCCATGAGAGGGGTATGGTCTGTAGACCCCCCGCCGGCTGATGGATCTGCTTGGCGTGGAATTGGCAGGCCTCACAGGCCTTCACCAGCTCAACGGCGTCACTGAGTGCTGTGGGCCAGAAGAATCCGATGCGGAACGCCTTGCCGACAAGGGTTCGTGATGATGAGTGATGCCCACAATCCCCATCGTGTATGTCTGCCAACAGCTCCTTCCCTTGCTCTCTGGAAATGCAACGTAGGGACACATCATTTGGTCGCCTCCGGTAGAGCTCTCCATCCCTGATGCAATAGGCTGTAGCCTGCCGCACCACACGCTCCGCTTCCTCCTCCTTCTCCGGCAGGGTTCCTTGCGTCAAGTAGTCCTTGAGCTCTGCAATCCAACATCCTTCCTGAGGCTCCAGTGCCAGGAGCAGGCGTCCCCCTGAGGCCGGGCCGCAGGCCGGGGCTCCCGAGGCAGGCGGCTGGGGGAGCTCCTCCCGAGGTTGCGTCGTGCTTGATAGTGACGGTGCCGCCGAGGGCTTGAAGAGTCGCTCCTCGAAGATGCCAAGCTCCTGAGGCAGCCGCCTGGATGCCCTCTTGGCGATGTCATCAGCCTCCTAATTGGTGCCGCGAGGCACGTGCTTCAGTTCCAGCCCTAGGAACTGCTTTTCCACCCTGCGCACTTCTGCAAGATACGCCTCCATGTGCTCGTCCCTGGGCTCGTATACTTTGTTGGAGAAGTTGACGAGGAGCTGTGAGTCTCCCTTGACGGTGAGGCGCTTCACTCCCAGTGCGGCTGCAGCTTTTAAGCCTGCTATGAGGCCCTCGTATTCTGCTATGTTGTTGGAGACCTTCTCGCCATGCTGGAAACAGAGCTGCACGGCATAATAAAGCTTGTCCTGAGTGGGAGATTCGAGCACTGCGCCGGCCCCCGCGCCATGTCAGGAGAATGCTCCATCGAAGTACATGACCCAGCCGTCCGGTGCCTCGCTTCCCGGGGAAAGTGATCGGTCCTCGCCTGCCTCGAGGCCCGGCGCCTCTGCCCATTCTGCCACGAAATCTGCGAGTGCGGCTCCCTTGATGACTCTGGTCGTGCTGAATTCTAGCTGAAACGCTTGCAGTTTGATGTTCCATTCAGCGACTCTTCCGGCCGAGTTGGGGCTCCTGAGTACCCTCTCCAAGGGGTACGCTGAGACGACCTTGATGGGATGGCCTTGGAAGTAGTGCCGCAGCTTGCGTGAGGCTACCAATAGCGCGAGGAGGAGTTTTTGAGGCATGAGGTACCGTGCCCTTGCGTCCCGTAGCACCGTGCTGACGAAGTACACGGGGTGCTCGACGAGGTTGAGGGTGCTGGCGCTGCTCGCGTCCTTCGGAGGTTGGGGCGCCTCCTAAGACGACGGAGCCCCAGTGCTTGATCGCTTGGAGAGGCCTCCTCTGCTCCAGGTGCGCTCCCCTGCTGCGGCTGATCCCTTTCGGCTGTGGTTGCGGTCTTCGTGAGGCTTTCTTGGCTTCGCTTTGCTTCGGCCCGGACGGTTGCGGCGGCCTTGGTCCGACACTCCTCCCTATCCGCCACCAGGGCTGCCCTGGCGGAGTAGGGGGTGGCTGCAAGGTAGAGCACGAGGGGCTCCCGTGGACGCGGAGCTATCATCACCGGAGGGCTGGTAAGGTACCTCTTGAGATCTTGGAATGCCTTGTCGGCCTCTTCAGTCCATTCGAAGGGGCCGTTCTTCTTCATTAGCTTGAAGAAGGGCAGTGCTCGTTCCCCCAGCTTGGAGATGAAGCGTCCTAGCGCGGTTACACGCCCGGTGAGCTTCTGCATTTCTCTGAGCGTCTTCGGCAGGCTCATGTCTTCGATTGCTTTGACCTTCTCCGGTTTGGCCTCGATGCCCCTGTGGGACACGAGGAAACCCAGGAGCTTGCCTGAGGGGACCCCAAACACGCACTTCTCCGGGTTGAGCCGCAGATCCACTTCATTGAGGCTCGCGAAGGTTTCTTCCAAGTCCGGCATCAGGGTTTTTGCCTCCCGAGATTTCACCACAATTTCATCGACGTATGCCTCAGCATTCCTCCCGAGATGTCGGCCCAAGGCGATGTGCATCAGCCGCTGAAAGGTCGCGCCTGCGTTGCCCAACCCAAATGGCATGCTTGTATAGCAATACACTCCACACGGGGTCTGGAAAGCCATTTTTTCCACGTCTTCTACTGCCATCTTGATCTGATGATAGCCCGAGAAGGCATCCAGGAAGCACAACAGGTCACACTTAGCGGTGGAGTCGACGATCTGGTCGATGTGAGGGAGCGGAAATGGATCCTGTGGGCAGGCCTTGTTGAGGTTGGTGAAGTCGACACACATGCGTTCCTTTCCTCCCTTTTTTGGCACGACAACCGGGTTTGCCAACCAATCCGGGTAGCGGACCTCGCGAATAACCCCTGCTGCCTCGAGCTTGCGGGTCTCTTGGACGATGAAAGCTTGTTTCTCGGTGGACTGCCGCCTCGCCTTCTGCTTCACGGGGCGTACGTTGGGGCACACATTGAGGTGATGCTCAATCACACTCCTCGGGACCCCTGCTAGCTGATCAGGTTCCCATGCGAACACCTTCTTGTTCGCGCGCAGGAACTTCACCAAGGCCTCCTCCTGCTCGGGCTCGAGGTTGACACCTATGGTGAAGGTGGCGTTAGTGGATCCGTCCTCGTCGACTGGTACCTGCTTGGTTTCCGCCTTGTCTTGGGTGAATAGCTGCTTCTTCTTAGCCAGCGCAGCCCCCTTGGGCTCGAGGGCGTCAGTGCTGGTGGGCTGCGCCACCGCGGCCGTCTTGAAAGCAAGCTTGAGCGCCTGCAGTGCATCTCCTGTGTCTCCTGACACGGTAAGGATGTCGCTGCTCCCGGGCATCTTCATGAGGTTGTACGCCGGGTGAGTTGCTGCCATGAACCGGGCCAAGGCCGGGTAGCCGAGGATGGCGTTGTAGGGGAGGCCGATGGGGTCGATGTCGAAGTTGATCAGCTCTGTGCGGAAGTTGTCGTAGGTGCCGAAGGTCACTGGGAGGCGAATCTGTCCCAAGGAGGCGGTGGAACCGGCTCCGACTCCCGAGAAAGGCCTGCTGGGCTGGAGCCGCTCTAGCGGCACGTGGAGGAGGCTAAAGGCCTCCACAGAGAGCACGTTGAGGCCGGCGCCGCCGTTGATAAGGGTCCTGGTGACGGCCACTTGGCAGATGGAGGGGGGTGCACAGCATCGGGAGCGCACCCGAACCGGCGAGGTTGGAGGGGTGATCGTCTGAGTTGAAGGTCAGGTCGGCCTCGGGCGCCACCCAGCCCGGGGGGATTCTTGGCGCTTGGAGGCGGCGGCGATCTGGCGGGTGAACGGCTTGACGTGCGGCTTGAAGGTGGCGCCTGTGAGCTGCCCAGGAGAGCTGCGACGACCGGGGGCACCGTCGCCGCGTAATGGGCGAGGAAGAGGTCGCGTAGCTCCCCCCAGGAGGTCACAGAAGCCGTCGGTAGGTGGAGCAGCCACATGCGCGGAACACCGGTGAGGGCCATGGGAAATCAGTTGGCCATCACCCTGTCGTCGCCCCCGGCCTTGAGAACGGCCTCCTCGTATGCTAGCAGGAAAACCAGCGGATCCGTCGCACCGCTGTAGCACGGCAGCATCTCGGGCTTGAACTTGTGCGGCCACTGCACCTGTCGCAAGGCAGGGGCCAAGGCTCGGAGCCCCCTGGCCCCAGCGTCGGCATCGGCTGCTGGAGCAGGCGGAGCGCTGTCAGCCATGAGGGCGAAACGCGATGCCAGTGGAGAGCGGGTCGTCGGAAGGGAGAACTTCGGCGCACCCCTACCTGGCGCGCCAAATGTCGGATTTAGGGTTCGGCAGACCCTTGAGGTTCGAACTCTGGGGTGCGCGCGAAGATCTTTCCCCTACCAACACGCGTCTCGATGGCTCACAAGGAATCTAGGCTAGAAAGAAGAACACACAAGGGAGACAAGATTTATACTGGTTCAGGCCACCATTGTGGTGTAATACCCTACTCCAGTGTGTGGTGTGGTGGATTGCCTCAGGGGCTGATGATGAACAATACAGTGGTGGAACAGCCTCGCGAGGGGTGTTCTTGAGCTGGCGAGGTGTTCTACTTGAGAAAGATCTGATCCCCTCCTTCTGTGGTGGCTAGCCCTATTTATAGAGGGACGCCCTGGGCCTCTTCCCAAATAATGAGTGGGAAGGGCGCCAACAATTGGCCATTTTTAAGGGGAACATCTAGTACACTTATCCTGACTAAAGTTGGTCTTCGACTACCAAAGGTTCTGACGATGACGCCGTCCTGGGCTCCACAATGACCTCCATCCTGTCATTCTGCTGGTCTCAGTCTTGTTGCACCGAAGCGGTAACCCTTGCCTGATGCCTTGGCCTGTGCTTGCCCCCTTTGCACCGAAGGGGAAACAAGGACACTGCGCAGGCCGGCGCCCGCCTGGTCTCGATCGTCATGGCTTGCGTCACGGGCCCCTCGCGAGGTACCCTGCCTTGATCTCTCCGCCTCCTCGCGAGCCTGCCTGATGAGGCCGCTCCTGAGGAAGCTTCCTGTCATCCGCCCCGCGAGGCTTGGCCCCTCGCGAGGGTCTTGAGCTTGAGCTGATGAAGCTGGGCTGCATTGGGCCCCCACTTGAGCCACGCCGCAAGCCGCAGGCAGGCAAGTCTGGGGCCCCCGTTCCCAGAATGCCGACAGCCCTCATATAAAGGCGCCCCTCCATTCCAATGCATCTACCACATCGTACGCACCTAAGCATTTGCCTAAGCACCTACACTAAGCGCAAAAGAGCTCACTCCAGACCCATGGCGGCGATGCGCGCGAGCGGTCAGTGGCTGTGCCAGATGGTCCACGACGTCGGCCTGCGGCATGGCGCCGAGGATCATCTCCAGACGGTGTTGGAGACCGGCTGGTGGATGGCCACTGTCGACGCCAACTACGACTCTCGGTTGGACCAGATGATCGTTGCCTCCACCAACAAGTTCACCATCCTCAAGAAGCTCGTGGACGACATCGCCGTACTCCTCCAGCCTGCGCGCCCGGACTCCTCATTCCCTGCCACCCTAATCGGCCTCCATGGCCGGAACCTCTTTCAAGCACTGGTGGCCCTACGACCGCCCGCCGATGCCACGAAGAATGTCCACCTGGAGGTCGCGCTCGCTGCGAGGCGCCTCGCCCTACAAGAATTCGTCGACCTACACATCCACGTGTACGAGAAAATCGTGTACATAGGTATCTACAAGGCCAGTGAGGACGCTACTACGTTGGCCTTCCTCAACCGGCTGGAATCCTTGGATGCCTTTGCTGAGAAGCACCTCGACCTCGCCACAAAAGCCGCTGCTCCTTAGCCGCCGGTCGGTGGCCCGGCGCACTAAGTTGAGGAGGAGGAGGTCGTAGATTGATGGATGCATCTTTCTTCTTGCCTTCTGTAACAACCACTGCGATCGCATCATCATCGTGGCCTTAATTCTTATTGTGCTGTTGCATTCTGGTTCTAGTCAATACCGACATGTGTGATCCCTTTGCTTAATTATATGCATCACTGTAACTAGTACTCCATCCGTCAATTTATAAGTTGTGCTTACCTTTTCCATAAACTTCGTGCAACGCACGGGCATCTTGCTAGAAACACCAGAACATGTCGGACCGCGTGTGACCAAACCGATGATGCGCCAACCTAGCTACTACGTACCCTGCTTATCTGGCGGAAATAGCCCCGACCTAGCATTTCCAATCATTATTTCTATCTATCGATCGTGCCAAGGAGCAGAACCAAAATGTTACAATTTATACATGTTTCTCTACTCCTACTAATATAAAAGACTCAGTTGGTGATGGTGGTGTGTCTGCCATCCGTCGTTTCTGACCATTAGATCTGCATCTAACGGCTGTGAGGTAAGTTGTCGCATTTTTGTGACAATAGCCCACTTCTCTGCTCCAATTTGCAGAAAACCCCTTATTATCTTGAAAACAACCACATTCCTCCCTCACCTCATCAAAACAGCCTGAGAAATATATTTTGAGTGAAAAGTACTCCCTCCGTTCCTAAATATTTGTCTTTCTAGAGATTTCAATAAGTGACTAAATACAGAGCAAAATGAGTGAATCTACACTTCAAAATATGTCTATATAATTCGTATGTTGTCGGCGTTCTGGGAACGGGGGTCCCCAGACTTGCCTGCCTGCGGCCCACGACGTGGCTGTGCAAGCAGGCCCGTACGGCCCATCTTCATCAACAAGGCATTCAAGACCCTCGCGAGGGGCCAAGCCTCGCGAGGCGGACGACGCAAGACCTCCTCAGGAGCGGCCTCGCCAAGCAGGCTCGCGAGGGGCGGAGAAATCAAGGCAAGGCAAGCCTCACGAGGTTCTCGTGACGTGATCCTTGACGATCGAGACCAGGCAGGCACCAGGTGAGCGCCAGCGCGCGCAACGTCCTCATTTCCTCTTTGGTGCTAAAGGGACAAGCGCAGGCGCAGAGTACCGAGGCATGAAGCAAAGGTTTCCATATTGGTGCAACGAGACCAAGACCGGAAGGACGGCAAGACGGAGGTCACCATGGAGCCCAAGACGGCGTCACCACTAGAGCCTTTTGCAGGCAAAGACTACTTTTGTCAGGATAGGCTGTACTAGCTGTCCCCTTTCAAATTGGCCGTTGTTGGCTCCCTTCCCGCTCAATATTTGGGAAGAGGACCAGGGCCTCTATAAATAGGACTAGCCACCACAGTAGGAGGCAACTCATCCTGAACGGAAGCAAGCCTGAGCTGATCAAATCCACACACACACAAGTTCGTCAAGCACAAGAACACCTCAACCTCAGGAGGCTGTTCTTCCCCTTGTACTGTTCATCATTAGCCCAAGAGGCAATCCACCACCACCACACTGGAGTAGGGTATTACACCACAACGGTGGCCCGAACCAGTATAAATCTTGTGTCCTTGTGTTGCGAATTCGTCTAGTTCGTTCTTGAGATCTTAGCTAGTTAGGGCGCGGAACGGTAGGGAGGAAATCTTCGTGCGCCCCCCAGTGTTCGAACCTTGAGGGTTTTTCCGGAACCCGTGATCCAACATTTGGCGTGCCAGGTAGGGGTGCGCCCAAGCTTCCTTTCCATCACTCCGCGTCCAGATGCTCCGTCGTCTCCATGGCGGACGCTCGCCGTGCTTGTGCTGAGCACAGGGCTGCCCTCGCCGCCCGCGTCGCTCAGACGGCTCCCGTCGGCGGGCCACCTCGTCGTTCTCTGTCGCCTGCCGTCAACACCACAACTGGTGCGGCGGGGAATGAGTAGCAAGCATCCTCGCTCCACCCCTCGGTGCGGCGGGACGGCCGCACCGCCAGCCCATCACTGACCCCAGCCAGTTCTTCGTCCCATGCACGTCGTGCTCCCATGGACGCGCGGGCCGTGCTCCTCATGGCGCACGAGCTCCTGCGCTACCGCCCGGGCGGCGACCTCTACGAGGACTGGCTCGACCGCATCGCCGAGCTCGTCCACGCCGCAGGGGGCTCCCCTGCGCCGTCCCTCTCTCTGCCTCGCCCTCCGCCAGCCACGGGCGACGTGGCTCACGGAGCACCTCCACCACCTCCGCATCAAGACGGCACCCTGGCGCCATGGCGCGCGGCTCCGCGACGCGAGCTACCATGTCCGGCGCACGCGCGTGAAGAGAGAAGCTGTCAGGAAGTCCCTCCTCCGCAAGAAAACGCTCCACCACTCCTCGCACCACCGCGCCAGGACCGTTTGCTGCGGCAAGACCGCGCGCCGCCTGCAGTGGCAGCGCGCGGACCCCATCAAGACCAAGCTCCACCTCTAAGGCGGGCCCCGGTGACCACGGCCGGCTGTCGCACCTTCACCCCTGAGCTGCGTAGCGTCGCCTGGCCCGGCAAGTTCAAGCCAGATCTGCCTCCTTGCTATGGCGGCACCCCCGACCCCATGGAGTTTTGCAGCTCTACGAGCTGAGCATCGAGGCGGCCAATGGCGATGAGAAAGTCATGGCAAACTGGTTTCCCATGGCTCTCAAGGACGGAGCCATTCTCCTGGCTCCTGAACCTGCCCCCAGGCTCGATCTCCTCCTGGGATGAGATGCGCAACCACTACTAGGGAAAACCTTATACATAGAATCTTAGCAGCAGCGCGGTTTAAAAACAGACGCTACTGCTAATTAGCAGTGGCGAGCTCCAGAAAACCGTGCTACTAATAGCTGAGTAGCAGCAGCGCTCCAGGCGAAATGAGCGCTACTACTATAATTGCCACGGCGTTGCCTCCAGGCTAGATATAGTAGCAGCGCCCTTATCCTGAACGCTATACTGCTAAAGTACTTAGTAGCAGCGTTTTTCTTCAAAACTCGCTGCTGCTAAGTATCACCGCAACTAATTAAGTTTAGTCCCATACTGCTAAGCGAACAAGGTGTTTACCACCTTAAATATGTTACTTCTCAAACTATCTCGAGAACTTGGTCTTCATTGCACTATATGTGTAGGATTTGTGGCTGCAATATGAATCCTCGCCTGTACCTATACAGGTACAGTGAGGATTCATATTGACTATTTAGATTCTACACAAAAAGATCAATGATGACCAATGTATATTTTTGATGTTTTTACATTGCTTAGAATTATAGCATTTTTCTCTAAAAAAATAACTGCTTCCATTAGCAGTAGCGTTTATCCTTGAAACGCGCTATAGCTAAATTAGCTATAGCGCGTTTCCTAATGAGCGCTACTGCTAGTTCGACTTAACCACCCGCGCGGGCACAAAATTTTGCTAAGTCCCTCCTTTCCCCCCTGTTCCCCTACTCCTTTGTCGCCGCCGCTCGAGCCCGTGCCTACCCTCAGCGCCGCCGCCCGAGGCCGCCCTCAACCTGACCGCCGCCGCCCGCCGCCGCTGTCGACCTCACCGTCGCTGCCCTCGACCTCACCGCCGCCGCCCTCGACCTCACCGCCGCTGCCCGAGCCCGCCCAGGACGGCCGCCTCCCGATCCCGAGCCCGCCCTCGCTGCCCCTTCCTCCGTCGCCGAGCACCTCCCCGCCACCGTCTCTCCCCTCTCTGTAAGCCCCCCCCCCCCACCCCTCCCCCACCCCCTCTCTCTGCTTCGTTAGTAGATGTTTTTTAGTAGTAGTAGATGTTAATTTAGGGTTCGTAGATAATGATTTTTAGTAATAGTTGAACTAGTTTAGTTTTAGTTGAACTAGTTTAGTAAGTAAATTAATAAACTAGTTGAACTAGTTGAATTAATAGAACTAATGTATTTTTAGTAAGGAAATTAATATAACTAGTTGAACTACTTTATTTTTAGAAAGAACTAGTTTTTTCCTATTTATAGTAAGTTCATATTTAGTAAGAAATAGTTGAATTTATAGAACTAGTTGAACATGTCATATTTTTTGTTATTTTTTTAGTTTCAGCAATTATTCTGGATGTATTAGTGATAACTTATAGGGTTTTTGTTTTTGCAGAAATCAAGGAGCCCCTCCATCATCCCCGCCGTTGTCCCCGTCACTGACCCCCTCCGACCTCGAGGTGAGACTAGCCAAATCTCCATGTCAATATGAGTCCTATAAGATATGATGTAGATGAAAACATGTATATCTTGTGTTGGTCAAATAGGATATGTGGTTGCCCAAGTGGCCGGTCATGTTCAGGTTACACCTCCGAGTGGCCTATGTTTTGCCGGAGTGTTGATTAATTTCCGTTCCGGCAAATTTCAGGCGCTCGATATGTCCCTTTTTAGCAAAGGTCATGCCAGAATTTTCCGTGAATTTTGGCATGACTTGTGCTAGAATATGTAGGAATATCGAGTGGCCTGGATTTTCTCGAAAAATAATTAAACGACATTTCGGGTTGACTTTAAGTCTATCGAGGCCGAAGAATCCCGACTGTTGTCGTGGGGGTCGTTTCTCCTTCTTCTCCTTGTGCTAGACCTTTGTTATGCACTAGGGGAAGGAGGAGTAACGACCAGCACCAACGGTCGCAAATGTCAGAGATGAATCAGTGAGGGAGAGTCTCCACCATATATGAGAGGACGAAGAATCCCGACTGTTGTCGTGGGGGTCGCTTCTCCTACATTCCCGTGTGCTAGACATTTTGGTGTAATGCACTCGGGAAGGAAAGGAGGAGCGACCATCACCAACGGTCGAATTTATACACCATGTGAGCTGAGAGTTTTCAAGAAAAGACTCGACAGACCGATAGTCAACCCGTAATGAATAATAATGATCTAATTTAGGTTTTTTAGTACATATATTTAATTGTACAAGTTTAATCTTTGAATTATGAACGTAGGAAATGTCGTACTCGGATGACGAAAGTCTCCCGAGGGAGTGCAGCTGGTGCCATGACGATCAAGGTCTGTGCGACAGGTGCCCTCACCTGGATGAAGATCGGCGCTTCAGCATTAAGCTCGAGGAGACCTTCAACATTGAAACGGTACGCAACGACGACAAGTGTTTTTTTCGTAATTAAGCACGACTTCAACTATTTCAATGTCTAATTTTCATCTTTTACAATTCGACTAGCTTATCCCATGCCATGCAAGACGCTATGTCTTGAAGAGGATGGGTTTTGCAGACCATGAAAATTTTGAAACAAAGAAAATACACCCAAGGACCCATCATGATATGGATTTTGATGTAAATCTGTACAATTCTTAGAGCGTAACCCATTTTGGTTGCCAAATTTGGGAAGCACTTTGCAAAATGTATGGTTTTTATGAGGGTATGATTGTCACCATGGATCTTGGTGATCCTGACATCGAGCAAAACAATATGGACATTTGGGTCCTTGTTGATACGCTTCCGATTCTACCGCTATGTGAGTTTCTCAAACATAGTTATTAACTAATTTATATTGTTTATTTCAAAATAGTTGACAGCTTATTTTCATTCTTCAAAGAATGTGCGGAAGATGGTAGACAAAACCCACTACACCGATGGCTCCGAATTAACTTATAAGGAGAAAAATCATCTGATCGCATTTTGTACTTTCTTTGAGAATTACAATACCTATTATCGAACTCCTCCAAATTATGGTGAATACGTGCCACTAGTGCACGTGTTGAACCACGATAACTTCTATGGAGATACCCTGGTAAGATTTTTTACTATTACGACATCCGTGCATCTTTTGCATACTTCTAAAACTAGTACTTCATTGCTAACTACGAAGTTATTACTATGTTTTTCAACAGAAAATCCCGATGGATTGTGTGCCTCATCTGATGTATCAGAATGGTCGCCTTGAAGTTCTGAACATACAGCCAGGTCATCCTGCGGATCTCACCTGTGCATATCGGATTTCTGAAATCGGTGAACACATGCTAATCAAAGAATGGAAAAAATGTTTGGACATTCGTAAGGAGGTTCTTGGAAGCAACATTAAGCGAAAGGCAAGAATTGGAGACGGGATAATCTCCATTCTCCATAATGGAGAGCCAGGGGCTATCTTGTTTTTTGCTATTTTACCTTAGAGAATATAGAAGGTCCTAAGAGAATGTAGTACGTCCTATGAGGTACAATCTGTTTATTATGTGGTACAATGTGTTAGAGTTGATGATGAGGAGTAGTTGTGATTATGACTAGTGACCAACTTGCTATGTGATGTCTCATCGATGAAAACGATGATCATGAGGAGGTGTTATATGACAATGATGTATTATGATGATAAGTTGTTAATGATATGATGATGATGATGATGATATTTATTATATCATTGCGTGAAAGAACCGCAGATTAGTTTCAAGTGGATGTCCATCCACTTGAAAACTAGTCCACGGTTCTTTCACCCAGTGATGTAATAACTCATTATGATGTAAAAACAATCTCTACATTTCTGCTGTATGAAAACTTGTATAGAGGTGTATGAATACAACATGAAATAAAAAAGAAATAAAATACGGAATAATAGTAGTAGCGCAGGCTGGGAGAAGCGCTACTAGTAATTACCAGTAGCGCCGCGTGGAGAAAGCGCTACTACTAAGTCGGTGTAGCAGTAGCGTGGGTTAACCAACGCTACTGCTAACCTTTAGTTGTAGCACCGTACCAGTAGCACTCCTGCCCGCGCTACTAATAGGCCTAAAACCCGTGCTGCTACTAGGCTTTTCCCTAGTAGTGAACCGTTTCGTTGCCAACTACCAGGGCACTCGCGACCATCCACCGGCCGCGGGTGACCTGCGCCGCGTCAAGCAACAACCAGGAGAGACCCTCCAGAAGTACATCCAGCGCTTCAACAACGTCCGCCTCAAGATCCCTAAGGTGGTGGACGAGGCCATCATCTCCGCGTTCTCTGATGGCGTCCGTGATGTCAAGATGAAAGAAGAGCTCGCTATCCACGAGGAGATGTGCACGTCTCTGGAGTTGTTCAACCTGGCGACCAAGTGCGCAAGAGCTGAGGAGGGGCGCCTCTCCCTCCTCGAGCTCCCGGCCGCAGACCCGGAGGAGAAAAAAAGCCAAGGCCAAGGACGTGAAGCGCAAGGGAGCAGTCGTGCTCGCGGCGGAACCGGACACCAAGCGCGGCAGAGACCAGCCCGAGTCATCCAAGAGCAGCCGACCGTTCTGCGCCTTCCACAACCTGAATACCCACAACACCAGCGACTCTCAAGAGCTCAGAGCCATTCGTGAAGGACGCTTCGGTCGACGCCCCGAGCGCGGCGATCGGGGATACGACCGAGGAGGAGGACGTGGTGGCGGACGCTGGGACGACCGTGGCCCGCGCCAGGAGTGGCGCGACCAGCCTCATGAGGACTGCTGGCAGGATCAGCCTCGCGAGGGCGCCTAGAGGCATCAACCTCGTGAGGATCTTCCTCAAGGCAACGCCGGACTCCCTCCGTTGCCGCCACCTCCAAGAAGGAATGACGACCACCATCAAGATGAGGGGGCTGGGGGCTTCTAGGAGCCGCGTGCTATCGCCTGCATCTTGGGTGGAGCTCAAGTGTCACAACCCTAGAATTTGCTTACTAATAGTTGCATCAGAGAGCATCCATGCATCATTTCAAATTCAAGGAAATTGAATTGAGGGAATTTTCAAAGCCTCGGAAACCTTTAAAAAATAACCAACTTTAAAATCTTCTCAAATGAGTCCAAGAAAATGTCCTTGTTATTCTATAAAAATATTGCCAAGAGGTAAGATTCAAACCAATATTTTTAGGAGCTCAGAAACATTTATTTTGGCCATTTGAATTAATCCAATAATTATTTGCTTTGGATTTATTTTTAATATATATTAAATATAAATCCAATAATTCTGGAAGTTTGTGAGTGGCTATATATTTTAGCAAGCCATATAATAACCTACAGAATTTATTAAAATGATTTAGTGGCTAAACTAAATCAGAACAGAGGAAATAAAATAGAAAAAGAAAAACAGAAAAGAGAGAGAGAGATAGTACCTGGCCACTTACCTTGGCCCAGCACCGTAACCGGCCGGCCCAGCCCAATGCGCCCTCCCTGTCGTCTTCCTCCTCGGGACAGTAGGACAGGGGCGTGTGCCCGCGGCGCGCACGCACGCGCAGCGCCACCTCCTGCCTGCCTGCTGCCTCCCCGATGCCGCTACGGATGCCACGCACCCCCTCAGGCCCTCTCGACTCCCTACCGTGCTCATCCTCGTCCCTGCTGCTCTCCCTCTCACTCCGCACCTCGGACCCGAACGCATCCATCGCCGCCGCACACTGCCACCGCACTCACCGCCCGTCCCTCGAGCATCCGCCGTGTCCACAGGATCCGCCTCGACATCGTCGACTTCCTCACCAAGCCAAGCACCGCCGGACGCCCCGCATCGCCGTCCCTGCCATCGTCTTCAAGCTTCGGCACCAGCGCTCGATTCCGTCGATCCGCAGCAACCCGGCCGTCCCCGGCCTCGCTCTCGCGCTCATTGGACTCGCTGTGAGCCCCTGCCCCGAACCCCTGTTCTCCCCCTCGCGTTCGCATGGTCTAGCCCCATCCCCCGCCATGGCCGAGCTCGCCGCCGCCGCACCTCTTCGCCGCCGTCGTTCTGCTTAGCGCCATCACGTCCGAGCTCGTAGACGAGCTCCAGGTGGACCCAGGAGGCCGTAGCACACAACATCCGGCCTCCCCGTGCCCCACAGCCCCGCGCCACTTGAGGCCGCACTCCGGCCGCCGCCGCGAGGTCACTTCCGGCGAGCTCAAGCCTCCCCGCGCCCTCCCGTGGCCTCCTCTGGATTCGCCCGACCGTGGGCTAGACCCCAGTGCCCTTCCCCGCCGCTCCCGTGGCCTTTTGGCGCGTCTCCGCCGTGCCCAGTAGCCACCGGCGGTTAACCGCCGGCGTGGCCGGTCATTAGAGCGTAACCACCCTGCTAACCCACGCATAGGGCCACGAACAGGTGGGCCCTACTGTTTAATTAACCCGGCTAACTATTTAATTAGGTTAATTATAAACTCTGTTAAATCACTGTGCAGCTGACATGTGGGTCCCGAACGTCAGGTTTGACCACGGTCAACCGCGGTTGACCTGCTGACGTCATACCACGGTCATGCTGACGCAATAAAGTTTTCTGGAATTTAAATAAATCTTAAATGATTTATTTATTTCAGAAAAAATACTCAAAACTTCTAAAAATCATAGAAAATAATCTATAGCTCAGAATGAAAAGATTTATATATGAAAAATGATCAGAAACATCCAATCTATCCATCTGTACCATTCTCATGCATGTTAGAACAACTTACGGATGCTGTTTAGGACAAATCATATAAAGGGCATTTAAACCTTCACATATGGAGTTTGAATTTGAAACTAGGGTTCAAACCAACTTCATTTAACTTGTTGCTAGATGCATTAGCTCAATCAACAGCATTTTGCCATGTCACATTCATGCATCATATTGTTGCATTGCATTGATTGTGTTCCTTCTTGTTTGCCGGTATTTGTCCCCTCTCAGTAGACGTGGTTTCGACGATCTGTTCGATGACACCGATGAAGAGCTATATTATCTTCAGAAGTGCCAGGCAAGCAAAACCCCCTTGTTCATTCCGATACAATCCAACTCTCTCGCTCCTGCTCTCTTTTACTGCATTAGGACAACAACGTTTCAACTGTTACATGCTACGGTAGTTGAACCCCTTTCCTCTGCGTGACCTGTCATTGCCACAGTAAATGGATGAAACCCACTAGCATGAGTAGGATTTGTTTGAGCCCTGATGTGCCTACTCATTCATGCTTTTGTCATGCCTGCTATTGCTTAGGGTTGAGTCAGGTCTGATTCATCGGGGATGAATTGGAATGTGGTGAACATGTCCTACTATTGAGAGCTAAGTGTGTGAATACGATTTGGTAAAGGTAGCGGTGAGAGGCCATGTAGGAGTACATGGTGGGTTGTCTCATTCCAGCCGTCCTCAGGAACTGAGTTCTGTGTTTGTGATCCATGAACCGTTACTACCACACATTGGGCTCCGGGCGCTCCAAGCTCTCTCGACTTATTAATCAACATGATCTCTGTCCAGGAGTTGCAACTAGTTTCTGGTGTTTGTAGGTAGTGTTAGTAGTCTACCAAGTGGTACCCGGTACAAGTGCGCTTGGGACAGACTAGGCACCGTGGCACGGTGTACCAAGCGTAGATCCATCTGTCGAGGTGGGCTTGGGAACCCTGCACACATCGTTTGGGGCCGTGAGCGACACCCCGGCCGGATCTCCTTGCGGATGGAACCCGAATAGGCGATAAACCTGGACTAGAGACTTGTGTGGTTAGTCAGGTCGTGGCCGACTCCCTCGCCAGGCTTCCGCTTGAAGGTTGCCGAGATACACGACGTGTACATGGTGGTAAGTGGCGAGAGCGTGTGTGAAGAAGTACACCCCTGCAGGGTTAACATCATCTATTCGAATAGCCGTGTTCGTGGAAAAGGACTTCTGGGTTGCCTGTACAGTTCATAGACAAGTGAAAGTGGATACTCTAAAATACGCAAGATAAGCGTGAGTGCTATGGATGGCGTTCTCGTAGGGAGACGGGAGCAGATCCATAGTGGTGTATTGATATGGTGAATATGTGGACTCGTGTGCGCCACCCCAAAAGAGTTACTTGCAGACGTAGTTCAGGATAGCCACCGAGTCAAAGCTGGCTTGCTGCAGTTAAACTCCACCCCCCTTTTGTTGATACCGATGCATATGTAGCTAGTTCTGATGTAAGTCTTGCTGGGTACATTTGTACTCACGTTTGCTTAATTTATGTTTTTGCAGAGAGACTTCAGTCTCGCTAGTAGTTCCGCGTGGACTTCGACGTTTAGCTTGTTACCTCAGCTACGATCTTGTACCCTTGGGAGGGTCTTGTAGATAGTCAGGCTTCTTAGCCTTTTTCATTTGTAGTTGTCTGTACTCAGACAAGTTAAGCTTCCGCATGTGCTTGATGCTTGTATGCTCTGTATGTTGGGTCATGAGACCCATGTTTGTTATACTTGACTCCTCGGAGCCTAATGAATAAATACTCTGAGTCGTAGAGTCTTGTTGTGATGCCATGTTGTATTTGCACATATCAAGCATATTATGTGTATGATTGAAATGCTTGGTATGTGTGGGATCTCACAACCTAGTTGTCTATCCTTGGTAGCCTCTCTTATGGGGAAATGTAGTTTGGTGCTTCCACTGAGCCATGGTAGTTTGCTATAGCCCGGTTTACCGGAGTCCTGCTAGCCCATTACTACTGCTTCGGAACACCTAGACTGGCCAGCATGTGATACACTTCGTTCCTGTGTCTGTCCCTTCAGGGAAATGTCACGCGATGACATCCGGAGTCCTGCTAGCCTGCTACAGCCCGGGTTCCCGGAGTCCTGTTAGCCCAGTTGCTACAGCCCGGATTCACACGCTGCTGACCGACATGCTCGATGTTGTTTCATGTATTCCCGTCCCCGTAAGTTAGTGCCACTTTGGGTTCACAACTGGTCATGTCGGCCCGGGTTCTCTGTCATATGGATGCTAGCGACACTATCATATACGTGAGACAAAAGGCGCAAACGGTCCCAGGCCAGGTAAGGTGGCACCCGTGGGAATACCGTGCGTGAGGCCGCAAAGTGATATGATGTGTTACATGCTAGATCAGTGTGACTTAGGATCGGGGTCCTGACAGCTTTGGTATCAGAGCCTGACTGCCTGTAGGATTACCAAGCCAAACTGGTCGAAGTTGAGTCTAGAAATGCTTTAATTATATAAGGGAATTAATTGTGGATGGGAACGTAAGGCTCTTTTTACTCCTTTACCTTATGCCTTCTGATCTGAGTCAACCTCTTCTTTTCTATGGGGGTTAAGGAATTAGGCTTCTCATCTTTCTATCAGGATCACGTGTTACTAATCTGTAGACTTATAGGATTGATGGTTTCAAGCCTCGGTTTTGTTCCTACTACTTCCGTGTGTTAACAGTTGGTCTCTGAACCTTGATATTATGATGTTGAGTGGTTATGCCACATATTTTTGAGCATTTACAACCGTTATGCTGTCCGAGTCAACCCAGGCTTCTAACTAGTCTGATGCATTTGCAAATCTCTTCTTCCCGTTCCCGATGTTTCTTTGGGCCAGTTTAACCACACTAATAGGTGAGTTGAGGTACTCTGTTGCCTCGACATATATGTTGGAGCTATTATTATGACCCTAGGTGTCTTAGAGGATCACCTAGTAATCTAGCCATGTTTTGTGTTCCCAGTGTGATGATTCTGGCCACCATTCTCGAAAGCATCCCGTGATGCCATTTAGTTAGTAGGCCTTCTATTTATGGGTTCTTGAACCCGAGATTCACTCTACTTACTTCCTGTTGATAGTGTTGCTCGTTCCTTTAGGGTATTAGTAACATTTGGGATAGTCCTCGAGGTCCGTGGTATTTCCTTCTTCCAAATACCATGAACTGCTTATGGCAGAAGTTCTCTGAACGAAAAGATCACAACAAGAGTGCTCTTGACGAGTTCTCCATTCAAATTGTGAATCTGCCAGTCCTTCTTCTTCTGCATGGGCTATCCGGAAGAAATATGTTGAACTTGTTCGACATACTAATCCATGCGTCCACAACTCCGAAAATTATATGTTCCTTAAGTTGTCCCCCTTCAGTTATATTCCGACCTTCATTTATCAATTGATAGTCAAGAGTATGTGTGCGATCGTGTTCATCGATGCCTGTTATTCTTGTGGTCCGTCAAGCCATTCTATTTCGGAATGACTAGGAGAAACAAACTCCAGTACCTTGTCCACTTCGAGGATTGGGCCAAAGCAGTTGTATTCCGTGGATCAAGATGCCAATCCAGCCTTTGCTTAGTTCTACCTTGGAGTGTTACCCTCTTTTGTCAATAATATCATAGGAATTGCACACCATCTTATGAATTCTTGATGTAGGGATACCTCTCACCATCATTACTCATTTCTCGGCCCCGTGTTGTTGAAGCCGGAATGCCGACAAGTGAACCATGATGCGTGAAATCAATACTCCTAACAATCGTGTTGTTTGGTAGTTAATGGACAATAATTTCATTCTTAGCGTGATGGTTATTGAACCATCATCCTAAGATTGATCGTGCTACCTAGTCCATTTTCATGGTGCACTCTTCGATCAATGAGTTTGGTTTATGTTAATCCCTTGCTCTTTAGATCATATCGTCTTGCCCTGAAAAGCAAGATTGTTCTTGAGCTTAATAACACATTGGTGGTTCATGATTTTCAGAATATCTTCTCGGAAGTATTACCAGGTTGTCACCTGACCGCTATGTTGAGTTCATGATCAAGTTGGTTTTTGTTATAACCACCCCTTCTCCAAGAATTCTGTGTTGGATACCCCTGAGCTAGTTGGTTAAGCTAAACAACAACTTGGAGAGTTGGAAGATAAAGGCTTTACCTAACCTAGTTCTTTTCAAGGGGATATCTTTTATGTGTGTGTTGAGGAAACATGATATCTTCATTGATTGATCCTCGTGATTAGTTGTTGGATCTATTGTCTTACCAATCTTTGATTTGAGTATGGACTATCGTCAAATCAAATCAGAACCAACAATTTTCGTAATGTTGTCTTACTCGTGGTTATTTCCTTGGGCATACATCATTATATCTTTTGGGTCTAACCAATGCTATCACCTTGTTCACATAGTTGTGGAATTCCATCTTCATCGGAATCTCGATGATTTGCTGTTGAGCTCATCAACCACATTTCATCTTGTCCATGATTCATGTTGAACATCTAAGTTAGTGTTGGAAATTTTCTTAAACATTATCTTCATGTAAACCCTTGAAGTATAATTCAAGATGAAAGAAGTGACTTCCTCTAAGTTCATGTGCATTTGGTGCAAGTTGCCGCCATGAATTCGAGAAAGTCAAAGTTGCTTCCTCTGGAATCATCCCAAGTCAGTCATGCATGTGCGAAGTATGCTTTGGTCTGTGAGATTAGCTACCTCCATTCTATATGTATCCCTAGCACGCCAAGCCACTGATTGACTTGTTCAAGGAAAAGGAGTTGTTGTGCTAATCCTAGGTCATGCACAAGACTTTGTTACTAAGATGATGGTTCCCAACCAGAACTCGGTAGTGTTTTGTTGTAAGACTATTGTGTGGTCATGCTTGTCTGGGACAGCATGTTCACGTGTGTTTAGCAGAACCAGCTCATGTTTTGGAGCTTACTACCATAGTCCATTTCCCGAGAATCTCGCAACGCCATCTCGTCGATTTGTGTTGCAAACTTTCATTTTCTTCTAGACTCGATGAGTCTGGAATATCCTGTTACCAACTAGATCTGAATCTCTGGCAGATATGATGGTTTGACCTTTCCCAAGAATTATAATGTTGGTCTTTCTAAACCGGTAAGGTGGATGTCATGGCCAACACACCCAGCCGGAAGACCTATTATTGTAGTATCTTGACTGAGAAAGTTGGCCACCTCCCCATAAGGATTTCGTAGGATTTACTTCCGTAGTTTTCCTTATGGATTCTTGTGCTCCCGAAGTCCGACCTTTACTTGATGGCCATGTTGAGCTTTTAAGCATGACAATGGTAGCTAGAAGATCAAGGAGAACATTAGAACCGGAGTTCTAAATGTCTCTTGGTCGATCATCCAGATTTCGTTCCCTCGGCCTTGCTAAGGTGAAATCTGAGAAAGTGTTGTCTTCCTTTGCATCTGCATTGTCCATCACTATTCATCATGGTAGTAAGATGTGTTGCCAGGATTCTCGGCACAGATGTTGGTAAGACCTTGATGAGTATGGAAATGCTCAAGTTCTTGAGAGCACGCTCAGGCACTAGGTTATATTCTCGGTATCTATTGAAATGTGCCTTACGTTTGCCGAGTTGTCTTATAACTCTAGTTTCCTTTCCAGTCTGGGTATGCCATTCCTTCGAACTCCTTCAAACGATCATTTGTGAATTTCCTCAGGCTGGTATAGAGAATTTCAATGATCTCTGAATCAAAAGTAATTCTTTTTGCCACTTAAGGGCATATTTCTGCAAGTCACCTTCCCTAAGGTGCCATTATGGAATCATGGCAGATAACTCCTCGTTATCTTGAAACCATGCACCATCTGATTCAGCGTGGAATTGTGCTTATCAACTTGAATCTTCGTTCTCTGTTTCACTCCATCCCTCTTGATGTATGTTTCGTGTCTTAGCTCGAGAGATGTTCAACATCTCATTCTGTGAGTTGATCGTGAGTTGCTCGATCTTCAAGAAGATCGATTCCTATAGAGTTTCTTCTGTCATCATCGTGTTGGATGAAGATCCCGAAAGCAAGGATAACAAGATCAACATGAAGCAAGGAATCAACATTCCTATGAAGGGCAGTTGGGTCGTGGAGATTGTGTTAGCTTTGTGTCCCCTCTGTCTTCTTACCTCACGTCTTGAATCTCGGGACGAGATTCTTGTTTAGTGGGGGTGAGTTGTCACAACCCTAGAAATTGCTTGCTATAATTGCATCAGAGAGCATCCATGCATCATTTAAAATTCAAGGAAATTGAATTGAGGGAATTTTCAAAGCCTCGGAAACCTTTAAAAATAACCAACTTTAAAATCTTCTCAAATGAGTCTAAGAAAATGTTCCTGTTATTCTATAAAAATATTGGCAAGAGGTAAAATTCAAACCAATATTTTTAGGAGCTCAGAAACATTTATTTTGGCCATTTGAATTAATCCAATAATTATTTGCTTTGGATTTATTTTTAATATATATTAAATATAACTCCAATAATTCTGGAAGTTTGTGAGTGGCTTTGTATATATTTTAGCAAGCCATATAATAACCTACAGAATTTATTAAAATGATTTAGTGGCTAAACTAAATCAGAACAGAGGAAATATAATAGAAAAAGAAAAACAGAAAAGAGAGAGAGAGATAGTACCTGGCCACTTACCTTGGCCCAGCACCGTAATCGGCCGGCCCAGCCTACCAGCGCCCTCCCTGTCATCTTCCTCCTCGGGATAGTAGGACGGGGGCGTGTGCCCGCGGTGCGCACGCACGCGCAGTGCCACCTCCTGCCTGCCTGCTACCTCCCCGATGCCGCTACAGATGCCATGCACCCCCTCCGGCCCTCTCGACTCCCTACCGTGCTCATCCTCGTCCCTGCTCCTCTCCCTCTCACTCCGCACCTCGGACCCGAACGCATCCATCGCCGCCGCACACTGCCACCACACTCACCTCCCGTCCCTCGAGCATCCGCCGTGTCCAAAGGATCCGCCTCGACGTCGTCGACTTCCTCGCCAAGCCAAGCACCGCCGGACGCCCCGCATCACCGTCCCTGCCATCGTCTTCAAGCTTCGACACCAGCGCTCGATTCCGTCGATCCGCAGCAACCCGACCGTCCCCGGCCTCGCTTTCGCGCTCATTGGACTCGCTGTGAGCCCCTGCCCCGAACCACTCTCTTGCTCCTGCTCTCTTTTACTGCATTAGGACAACAACGTTTCAACTGTTACATGCTGCGGTAGTTGAACCCCTTTCCTCTGCATGACCTATCATTGCCACAGTAAATAGATGAAGCCCACTAGCATGAGTAGGATTTGTTTGAGCCCTGATGTGCCTACTCATTCATGCTTGTTTGTCGTGCTTGCTATTGCTTAGGGTTGAGTCAGGTCTGATTCATCGTGGATGAATTGGAATGTGGTGAACATGTCCTACTGTTGAGAGCTAAGTGTGTGAACACGATTTGGTAAAGGTAGCGGTGAGAGGCCATGTAGGAGTACATGGTGGGTTGTCTCATTGCAGCCGTCCTCAGGAACTGAGTTCTGTGTTTGTGATCCATGAACCATTACTACCACACATTGGGCTCCGGGCGCTCCAAGCTCTCTCGACTTATTAATCAACATGATCTCTGTCCAGGAGTTGCAACTAGTTTCTGGTGTTTGTAGGTAGTGTTAGTAGTCTACCAAGTGGTACCCGGTACAGGTGGGCTTGGGACAGACTAGGCACCATGGCACGGTGTACCAAGCGTAGATCCATCCGTCGAGGGGGGCTTGGGAACCCTGCACACATCGTTTGGGGCCGTGAGCGACACCCCGGCCGGATCTCCTTGCGAATGGAACCCGAATAGGCGATAAACCTGGACTAGAGACTTGTGTGGTTAGTCAGGTCGTGGCCAACTCCCTCGCCAGGCTTCCGCTTGAAGGTTGCCGAGATACACGACATGTACATGGTGGTAAGTGGCGAGAGCGTGTGTGAAGAAGTACACCCCTGCAGGGTTAACATCATCTATTCGAATAGCCGTGTCCGCGGAAAAGGACTTGTTGGTTGCCTGTACAGTTCATAGACAAGTGAAAGTGGATACTCTAAAATACGCAAGATAAGCGTGAGTGCTATGGATGGCGTTCTCGTAGGGAGACGGGAGCAGATCCATAGTGGTGTATTGATATGGTGAATATGTGGACTCATGTGCGCCACCCCAAAAGAGTTACTTGCAGTCGTAGTTCAGGATAGCCACTGAGTCAAAGCCGGCTTGCTACAGTTAAACTCCACCCCCCTTTGTTGATACCGATGCATATGTAGCTAGTTCTGATGTAAGTCTTGCTGGGTACATTTGTACTCACGTTTTCTTAATTTATGTTTTTGCAGAGAGACTTTAGTCTCGCTAGTAGTTCCGTGTGGACTTCGACGTTTAGCTTGTTACCTCAGCTACGATATTGTACCCTTGGGAGGGTCTTGTAGATAGTCAGGCTTCTCAGCCTTTTTCATTTGTAGTTGTCTGTACTCAGACAAGTTAAGCTTCCGCATGTGCTTGATGCTTGTATGCTCTGTATGTTGGGTCATGAGACCCATGTTTGTAATACTTGACTCCTCGGAGCCTAATGAATAAATACTCTGAGTCGTAGAGTCTTGTTGTGATGCCATGTTGTATTTGCACATATCGAGCATATTGTGTGTATGATTGAAATGCTTGGTATGTGTGGGATCCGACAACCTAGTTGTCTATCCTTGGTAGCCTCTCTTATGGGGAAATGTAGTCTGGTGCTTGCATTGAGCCATGGTAGTCCGCTACAGCCTGGTTTACCGGAGTCCTGCTAGCCCAGTACTACTGCTCCGGAACACCTAGACTGGCCGGCATGTGATACACTTCGTTCCCGTGTCTGTCCCTTTAGGGAAATGTCATGCGATGACATCTGGAGTCCTGCTAGCCTGCTATGGCCCGGGTTCCCGGAGTCCTGTTAGCCCAGTTGCTACAGCCCGGATTCACACGCTGCTGACCGACATGCTCGATGTTGTTTCATGTATGCCCGTCCCCGTAAGTTAGTGCCACTTTGGGTTCACAACTAGTCATGTCGGCCCGGGTTCTCTATCATATGGATGCTAGCAACACTATCATATACGTGACACAAAAGGCGCAAACGGTCCCGGGCCAGGTAAGGTGGCACCCGTGGGAATACCGTATGTGAGGCTGCAAAGTGATAATGATGTGTTACATGCTAGATCGGGGTGACTTAGGATCGGGGTCCTGACATCAAGCCCCAGCCTCGCAGCGTATCTTCAAGGAGTTTGCTCGTGAAGTGAATGCGGTCCTCCCCAAGCTCGAGGCCACACGCCCGCTCAGATAGTCTCAGTGCCCCATCACGTTCAATTCGGCAGATCAGCTGAAGTGCGCAGCTACCACTGGCGCCCTCCCGATGCTTTGTTCACCAGTCATCAGCAACATGCAAGTTACCAAGACCCTCATTGACGGCGGCGCAGGGCTCAACGTCCTGTCCGTCGACACATTCGACAACCTCCAAGTGCCATATGACCAGCTTCAACCTACCAAGCCTTTCTCAGGAGTGACCGACGGTTCCACCACACCGATAGGGCAGGTCCGCCTCCCTGTCACCTTCGGAGAACGCAGGAACTACCGCACCGAGCTCATCGACTTTGACGTCGCGCACATCCGTCTACTGTACAATGCCATCCTCGGGTATCCGGCCCTGGACAAGTTCATGGCTGTGACCCATCACGGCTACAATATCCTCAAGATGCCGGGAAGCGGCGGAATCATCACAGTCCCGTGCGAAGAAAGAGATGCGGTGTGCTCCCTCGAGCGTGCCTTCCAAGATGCAGCAATCGACGACCCCGACAGCAAGGGCGAGCGCCCTCCTGAGGCCAACCTCAAGAAGAAGAAGCAGTTGCACCACGCAGGGCCTCAGGCAAGCGGTGCCTCGTCAGGATTGGCGCCCTCACCTGGGGCGCCTGACTCCATCGCATAGGAAAGCGCGCCCAGCGCCCCTCTTGGGAAGGGCTCGGGGGCTCTCTTCTGGAGGTCCTCAGACTTTGCCAACATCACGAGGGAGGCGCTTGGGCACCACTTGGAGGCGTGATTCACGGCGCGTTTCCCTCAGGAGGACACAGGGCGAGGAGAGCCCACCATTCAGGAGTTCATCACCAAGACCACTCAGGAGCTGCAAGACGCAAGGACCATACGCGGCGACCGCCGCTCACCAGGCGCAGCACCCCATCCAGGCGAGGATGTCGGGCTGCGCGTCGGCATCGACGTCCCAGGGCTCAACATGGCCGCTTCTCAGGAGCTCTTCTGGCCTTCGCGCATGGGATGCTGGGAGGGCCCACCCCACAGCTGCGTTCGCATGCCTTTTGGCCTGCTGAGCGTGGTGACCGCCTATCAGCGCAACATGCGGAGCATCTTGGCGGCTCAGGAAGCCAGGCACCACGCAGTGCTGACGGAGATGGAGATAGTCCTCAAGGAACCACCTGAGCCCCCAGAGCCTCCCGAGGCTCAGGGCCCCGGTGGCTCGTGAGGAGCAATCCCTTCACCGCATACCTTCAGCTGCCCCAACTCTCCTTCATCAACAGAGCCAGGTGACATTTTCCAAGTTTATTTAGCTGGGAGCGCCCCCAGGGCCGCATCATTCCCAGGCCGCGTGGGTCCGTCCCTATGGTATGTATCCCTTTTTATGTCTTTAGCTTACCTTACTGGGGGCGCCCCTTGGGCTGCATCATCCCCAAGCCGCTCGGGCCTGACCCGGTGGCATGTATCTCCTGTGCATTTACTTAAGCCTGCTGCTTTCCATGCTTAATCTACCTGTGGCTATTACCTGCTCGATCGCCACCCACTATGGGAACCGCGCGCCGACCATTTTTCTTCAGGATCCTTCGCGTGGGTAGGGTAAGCACGGCGTCCGTGCTCGGGCCCGTCCCTGCAACGTCGATAAATCCAGCGGCTGAGCTCTGTCTGGCGGGCCGGCCGCGTTCACGTCACCTCCGGGGGCCGTTGGTGCTTGACCCTCTCACGAGATAACCTCAGGAGATTCGTTCGGTGCAGGTTGTCTAACCACCTCGCAGGACCAGCACAGCGAACAAGAGCCAAGATCAGGCGCAACCCGCCTTGAGGTAGGGCCTCGTGAGTCCCGCGCTGGCTCATGGGTGCCCAGATACACCTCGTCTAGCCCTGCCGTGCAATCCACGTGTCAGGGCGGGGCTGTACACGCCCCGGGGGCTCTCCACAGAGGGAGCCCCCCTCCCACGCACAAGTGGAAGCACCATGCTCCGCGCTGGCCGTCGACACTGCCAAGGAGCGGCTATGCCCGTGCACAAGTAGAAGCACTATGCTCCGCGCTGGTGATAAACAACTGTGGGCGGCCTCGCGGCCGTACCAACCTCAGGGAGCCCTAGAGCTCAGTGTCTGGCCTCACCACAATGCCTCCCCTCGGGAGAGCCGCGCGAGGGGGCTGGGCACGGGGGATGCGCTCGGGTCACGCCCAAGCGTACGCCACCCAACCAGGCCTCTCGGACCTGGTCGTCGCGCGCCCCTCCCGAGCCGGTCCTCGGAGAGGGCAAAGGTATGGAGATTCTTTGCATGTCAAGGGGGACTCCTGAGCATCCCGACTAAGGAGCCTAACTGGTCACGTATCCCCTCACTCCTTGGTCCGTCCTGGTCTCCGGTCGGCCCAACGGCGGTTGAGGTATGCGCGGGGCCGGGCCCTGCTGACGTAGAACATTAACCTTTCCTCGCGTATTCTCCCTATAAGTTGTTTGCGCGTCAAGGGGGACTCCTGAGCATCGCGACTCAGGAGCCTAACTGGTCATGTAGCCCCTCACTCCTTGGTCCGTCCTGGTCTGCGGTCGGCCCAACGGCAGTTGAGGTATGCGCGGGGCCAGGCTCTGCAGACGCAGAACACGAAGCAAATAGGGAGAAAAATCGGAAAATCTCGAGGCAAATATTACAAGACATATTGTTCTCACAACATCAAACGAAAGTTAAACGCCTCCACGAGGCATGATGCATGCTGCAAGAATGAAACAGGAAAGCAGCCGCAGGTCACCCCTGGGCACCGCCATCGCCCACAAGAGGTGCTCCTTCCTTGGTAGCATCGCCTTCACCTTCACCGTCGGCCAAAGGCGCGAGAGCGAAGCCGCGAAACTTCTTCAGCAGGGTCTCCACCTGGCCCTTCACGGCGGCGGCAGCAGCCGCATAACGCTCCTCATCTACAGGCTCTAGCAGCTCGTCAAGGTGGGCGAAGGGATCGCGAAGGTAAAGGTGGCTGAAGACCCGCGTGAGCGCGGCCGAGGAAAGGACGTGTGCCTCGTCGTCTGCCATGGGGCCAATGCCGGCCACGACCTCCTCAAACGCGTCAACCAAGTAGGGAACAAGCTTGGCAGGGCCGTCCTCGCCGGTGGACAGTGGCCTCTCCAAGCCCTTCTCGTAGAGCGCCTTCAGCGCCACGCGAGACCTCTTCTCGAGAAGCGCGAAGGCCTCATGGTCTTCGGCCAGGACTTTCGCCTTAGCGTCGAGATCAGCCTCCCTCGCCTTCGCCTTCTGCTCCAACTCCTCGAGCCGGCCGTGCTTCGCGGCCTGCGCCTTCGCCAGTTCTCCCAGCTCGGCGTCGCGACCCTTGATGGCGTCCTCCCGGGCCCTCATCTCCTCCTCCTTCGCTTCACGGCCACGTGCTTCTTCTGCGCGCTCGTCGCACAGGCTCTTCAGCTCGTCCTCCAGCTCTCGGCAGCGGTCACGGGTGGCCTCGGCATCCTTCAGCGCCGCCTCGTGGTCAGCTGCAGCGTTGGCGGCTGTCGGTGTCAAAACCGGCGGATCTCAGGTAGGGGGTCCCGAACTGTGCGTCTAGGATCGATGGTAACAGGAGACGGGGACACGATCTTTACCCAGGTTCGGGCCCTCTCTATGGAGGTAATACCCTACTTCCTGCTTGATTGATCATGATGAATATGAGTATTACAAGAGTTGATCTACCACGAGATCGTAATGGCTAAACCCTAGAAGTCTAGCCTGTATGACTATGGTAATGTGTATCTCTATCCGGACTACGCTCTCCGGTTTATATAGACACCGGAGAGATCTAGGGTTACATGGAGTCGGTTACATAAGAAGGAATATTCATAGCTAGTCGCTTAGCTTGCATTCCACGCCAAGGAAAGTCCAATCCGGACACGAGTATAGTCTTCGGCCTTCATATCTTCACAGCCCATCAGTCCGGCCCAATGAATAACAGGCCGGACGCCCGAGGACCCCTTAGTCTAGGACTCCCTCAGTAGCCCCTGAACCTGGCTTCAATGATGAGGAGTCCGGCGCGCAGATTGTCTTCGGCATTGCAAGGCGGGTCCCCCTTTCCCGAACTCCAAGATAGTCTTCGGATGCGATGATTGTATCCGGACCTGTAACGCATAGCACACACAACCGCAGAGAGAATATACATATATATATAACACTAGTCTGATCACGGGATCAGAATAATATTCTGATCACAACCTGAACTGCCTGAGTAACGCGCCTGAACTTCCCTCTGTACGAACCCGAACTTCGGGCTATCTTCGCAGCCGTGGCTTCCCCCGCGAATTTTTCTTGTTAGTCGTGTTCTATATGATGTTAGTGTAATCTACCAATGTTTTTTAGCAACTAAATACTGGTTTTAAATAGGAATCTCACTCGTTGGCGGATTTTGCTCTCGGGTCGTGATGAAATTGTGTTTTTTGCAATTTTACTGCCTGAGTTGTTCGACTTGAACTTCTCCCAGTGCTAGGTTGAACTTCCGCCAACATTGCCCAAATGGGGCTTGCGATATACCGTTGGAAAGCTATGGACACCAGTATCAAGACCCAAGTTAAATTTTTTGCAAAATGTAAGCAGTTTAAGAGCAGTTTTGAAAACCGTTTTTTCTTCACACAAAAACGTGAATCGTATTTTCGATCGCATTTGTAAACCGTTTATCCGAATGAGGCAAATAATATGGCGTTGCAAAGCTGCTGCAAAACCGCTCCTTCCACATGTCAAAAGTTTTCTCTAATTCCCTACGGTTAAAGAGTAATTTGGAAAATCGTAAAATTTCGCAAACTGAACAGCCGAGTTCGTATTTTCGATGTCATTTCTAAACAGCTAATCTAATTGAGGCAAATGATATAGCGTTGGAAAGCTTATCAAAATGCGCTACTTTTTCATGTAGAAAGTTTTTTTCTAATTCTTAAAGGTTTAAGAGTAATTTAGAAAACGGTACAAGTCCTACCGAGTTCGTATTTTCAAGCTCATTTTTTAACCGTGCGTCCGAATGCAGCAAATGATATGGAGTTGGAAAGGTTGAGTAAATACGGAACTTTTTGGTATGTATTGTTTCTCCAAATTCCTTACAGTTTTATGCCAGTTTTGAAAATGGGTAAAAAAGTATTTTCGCCGTAATTTCTAGAAACTTTGTCGGAATGTGGCGAGTAGTATACCGTTCAAAAGCTACGAAAAATGCAAAACTTTTTCATGTTGATGATTTTCTCTGATTCCCAGCCATTTTCAAGTAATTTCAGAAATGGCGAGATCACTTGTTCTGCCTTTTCGCGAAACAGATTCCTCGAAAATGCATCGCGTGAAATACTTGAACTTCTGTGGCAGTTCTACTTGAACTTCACTCTGTTTTTCACGTGCTTTTTTTGCTCGTAGCTCTTCATTCACTCACCGAAACACTCACCATAATTGAGAAAGTGATATACTGATGGAAAGCTGCTGTAAACACGCAACTTTTCCGTGTTGATTATTTTTTCATACTCGCGACGGTTTTAAAAGTTTTTATCTGAAATTCATTCAGTGCATTAGTTGAACTTCTTGCTGTTTTCACGTTGAACTTCTCTGACGTATTTTCATTTGTAATTTTCTAATCCATTCGTTAGTGTTACACAAATGATACTCCTTTTGTACAAACCCGTTCACAATATTTTTTTTAACTTTCTCCGACCGAGGAGTTGAAATTATAACAACAAAACTTGTAGTATTTGCTTTTTTATTCATTTTTAATACAAAATGCACACCGTGTAGTACATGAACTTCTGGCAGTTATCAATCGAACTTCTCTCGGTTACGTGAAAATATCTGAGTTTTTTATAAATATTTATCTGAATTTCTTAATCCTTTTTAATGAATTTCGAAGCGTTCTATTTTTAAAAGTTGAACTTCTTGTTATTTTATTTTTGAACTTCTTGTTTCCACTCTTTAATAACGAGGAAAATCTGAGTTTTCTACAATCATCGAACTTCTCCATCTTTTTAATTTGGACTTCCTGGTTTTATTTCTTAATCTTTTTTATGAAATTTTGAAGCGCTCTATTTTTAAAAGTTGAACTTCTTGTTATTTAATTTTTGAACTTCTTGTTTCCATTCTTTAATAACGAGGAAAATCTAAGTTTTCTATAATCATCGAACTTCTCCATCTTTTTAATTGGACTTCCTGGTTTTATTTCTTAATCTTTTTTATGAAATTTTGAAGCGCTCTATTTTTAAAAGTTGAACTTCTTGGTATTTAATTTTTGAACTTCTTTTTTCCATTCTTTAATAACGCGAAAAATCTGAGTTTTCTATAATCATTGAACTTCTCCATCTTTTTAATTTGGACTTCCTGTTTTTTTTTCTTTTAGTAATAAAAAAAATCCAACTTTTTGATAGACATCGAGCCTCTCCATTTTTAAATTTAAACTTCTAGGTTTATTTTAACAGAGAAAATCCTTTTTTATAAAATTGTTTGAGATGCTTTTTTTAATTTGACCTTCTTTGGGTTTGTAATAAGCATTGAACTTCTTCGTCTTTTTAGTCTGAACCTATAGGTTTTTTTAGAAACGGGGAAAGTTTTTTATAATTTTTGAAATGATCATTTTTTTTTATTTGAACTTCAGTGTAATAGTATTATACAAAGGACAACTCAAAAAAGCTCCAACTTTTCCATGGCACTAGCACATGAGCAAACATTCCGTGCATGGTATGGCATCCAAAATGAGAACTTCTGCACACAGCAACACATGTATCTAGAACAAGCACCTTTTCATGCAACCAGATATACACAAATTTGCATTGAAGCTAATCGGGTGGGGCGAGAAACGAGAATGGATCGAGCTTCTTTGAATTTCTCTTCAGCTAGGCGTTCGTGCCACAAGAACACAGAGAAGCTGCCTATACGTGGCAACAAAAAAAACACACGAGAACACTCTGGCTCTGGCTGCTAATGCATGTACTTAGAAACACTCAGAGCTGTAAATGAAGTTCATCAGCAGCTTGTATAATTTAGAGGCCAAATCACACAAACAAAAGACCAGAGTGCATTTCCGATCCATGCTTTGAGAAGTACAAACAAAAGAGCGGCTTTTGATAAACACCGAACCACTAAATTATTTAAATGTAAACTTCTACATAAATGAAGAATGAATCTCTCTATCCATCACCACAAAATACGCGAACAAATATCTCGGGATTTCTAACACAAACACCCTACTCTGCACATGCTATGGGCATCCAGTGATAACTATGCATCAAATGGCACATCAAAAGGAAGAAAATCCATCAGGGTCAGATGCAACAACACAAAAAATTTGAACCTCCAGGAGCATCACGGAGAACTACATGCTGGAGTTGCGAATAGTGTTGGAAATTTAATGGGCGGTGAAACGGCATCTATACGCGGTGGGTCGGGGGCACTGCAAAGGGCGGGTGGGACAGGATGTAGGAGGTGTGGACTGCAGCTCGCGATGGGCTTGACCTCCCTACAGCCGCGGGGCTGGACTGGGATAGCATCACCCTTTTCCACTTGCCTGAAAAAGAAATGATGCGCATGGCTTGTGAGAGAGAATTAAATGAAACAACACTTAACTCTCTCAATGTATACAGAGAAATAGGTGAGCGAACTAAATGAAACAGCACTTAACATTCTCAATTATACATACAGGTCAAATTGAAAATATTAGGATTACGCCCTAAAAAACCTAGGATTACTGGAGCAAATTGAAAAACAAATGAACATTCTCAATGTATACTAAACGAAACACAGGCATATTCTCCATGATGAAAAAGCAGTGTGTCTTTTCAGCCGAAACAAAATGGGCATCTCTGAAGTTCGAGTATGCTAGTACATGCATTTTTGTGTGCAAAAAGATATTTTTACTTTGATTGAATCAGAGAGGAGAAACATTGTGCAGTGTGGATTCACAAAAATCAAGGCAAAATGAAGAGGCATGCCGGCATCATAATCAGTTTTCAAACAACAACAACAAAAGTTCAATTCCAGGTGATTCGTGTACTCCACGCCAGCGAGCTCGAACAGGCGTCAGAACTTGAAGGTGGCAAGGATTGGGGGAGGAGGCTGTAGCAAGGATCCAGGGAGGAGGCGTCGAACAGCCGTCAGAACTTGAAGGTGGCATCGGGGTCAAGGAGCAAGCAAGGGTCTGGTCGGCGGGGCCATGGCCTGCGCTATGGACGACCAGATGAGGGGTCTCCGGTTGTGGCGGATCTGGCAGCCGCCATGGCCGGTGCCTGGCCTACTGGATCTCCCTCTCCTCTACTGGTGAGGGGAAGGGAGGGGCGGCGGTGGGAGACGAGCTCTCCGGTGGTTGTGGCGGCGGCGGGCGGTGTTGATGGGGGCGGCGACACGAGAGGTTGACGGGGCGGTGGTGGTCTGGGTTGCAGGGGGCGACGGTGGGAGGGGTTGCAGGAGGATGGCGGCACGGGTCGCCGGTGGAGGAGAACAGGTGAAGGCCGGGGTGGCCGCTCGCCGGAGCCAGGGACGGCGGCGGTTGCCCCGGGGGGGAGGGGGTGGGGGGAGGAGCTGGATCGAGGAGGCGCTGGATCTGGGAGGGGAAGTGGTGGGCGTGGGGCGCGGCTTTTTTTTCATCTGCAAGTTTTGGGAAGTTCGGGAGTGTACCTGTCGGGCTCTTATAGGGCTGCATGTGATCCAAATAACCATTCTAATCCCAGGATTAGAATAGTGTTATATATATATATATAGAGGACAACCCAACCGTGCCGTTTATATAGCCTTTGGGAATAGGCGAATCTTAAGGTGAGTGAGGAGGTGTTTAATATTTGCTGCTTTTGTAAGAGGATAAGGATTCCCTCTTCCTCTTCCCACGCTCTCTCTCTGTCTCCGCCTTTCCAATCTCGAGCTCCAGCGCCCAAGTTCTCATCTCCTTTCCACTCAAGCAACTATGTCCGGATCCGGTGGTCAGGGCAAGTGGATGGTCTCCTCCGTCAAGGAGGACGACATTACTGAGCTTCGGGCGGCCGGATATTTGGCGAAGGAGATCGCCCACCGTCTGCCGGCCGAGGGACAAGTCGTCCCCACGCCGAAGCCCACCGAGAGGGTAGTATTCATCCCTCATTTCTTCCGCGGGCTAGGGTTTCCACTCCACCCTTTCGTCCGCGGGCTGATGTATTATTACGGAATAGATTTCCATGATCTGTCCCCGAATTCCTTCCTCAACATCTCGGCCTTTATCGTCGTGTGTGAGGCCTTCCTCCGCATCCAACCCCACTTCGGGTTGTGGCTCGAAGTCTTCAACGTGAAGCCGAAGGTGGTGGATGGCCAGCACGCGGAGTGCGGAGGAGCCATGGTGAGTAAGCTGTCCAACGTCTCCTAGCCCAAGGGCACCTTTGTGGACACAGTAAAGGAGTGGCAGAAGCAATGGTTCTATATCACTGAACCTCGCGGCACCACCTGGGCCGCAGCTGCCGAATTCCGCTCTGGCGCTCCCATGCGACTCACCTCCTGGGTCGAGAAGAGTCCGGACTGGTGTTCACCTGACGAGTTGATAGCGCTGCAGACGCGTGTTCAAAGCATGGTGACCAAGAATGTCAAGCTCGTTGATGTAAACTAGGTGATGGTAGTTCACCGGATTCTTCCGTGCCAGCGCCGAAGCCGCCCTCTGTGGGAGTTCAATTCGAAGAAGCACCGGACTTTGGTAAGGCTCTTCGAGACTACTCACGAAGGCGCCTGGAAGTTGCTTTTTAAGGACAACGAGAAGCCACCAGCCACGGATTCAGACCGTGATCACGATTGTAAACACCCCGCCAGCGAGGTATGTTATTTTTGATGTAACCCCAACTTAATTGTTTCAAGGATGATGTGTGAGCTTTTATTATTGCTCTTTCAGGACTGGATGGAGAGGGCGAAGCGGATCCAGTGTTCGGCTTCGCTGCCTGAAGAGCCAGTCATCCCGCGTCTAGCGAAGATGCTGGTGCCGGCGCCATATAAGGCGCCGGAGAAGAAGGCCAAGGGGGCCAAGAGTGGTCCCCGTCGCAAGGGCATCTCGGACGTAACATCTGAAGACGACGAAGCCCATTCCTCTGTCCCTGAGGACAATTACGAGGAAGAGGGGGAGGAGGAGGAAAAAAACCCTCCCCCCGAGGAGAAGAAGAAAAAGAGGGCGGCCTCGGCGCATCTGGAGGCGGAAGCGCCCAAAAAGGGGAAGGGTGCCCCAGCGGTCAATACCGCGTGGGACGTTGACAGTAGTCCGGAACGACGCCCCCGCACTAAGCCCCAGGCCGCATCGTAAGTGACATGGCTTATTCATGCACACATCTAGCCCTTTCTCTTTATTATTTTAACATAGTTAACTACACTATTGCAGTTCGACCCGTGACCTTATCCAGCGATCCTCGTCTGGAGGTTCGTTGGCTCTGTCGGAGATGGCGACCATGTCGCCACCGCCTGCTTACTCCCCCGGGGCCAGGGACGACACCGAAGTGTTGTCCTGGAGGACAGCTCCGAAGGGAGGAACCCATGACGCTGTCCGGGAGGTGCCACAAGGCGAGACGTCCACTGCCGGACACATGGGGGAGCCAATCCCCATGGAGACTGGCGAAGAGGGTCGTATCCAGTTCGGCCCTCAGCCGAATACGATTCCAGAGGCCCATATGGCTCCGGAGTCGGGCAAGCAGCCCCTTTAAAGGAGGGGGTGCGCCACTTCCGCCGGTGGCCCCCGTCCATCCGGGGGCGCCGGATATCCTGATGGAGGCGCTACGAGGTGCCTCCGTTATGGACGAGCACCGTGTTCTTATGGGCGCGGTGATCGAGAAGGTTCAGTCCGCCAAGAGTGGACTGAACGAAGCCTGCAACAACCTGTTGACATGTTTCGAGGTAAGTGACATAGAAAGAGAAAAACCCCATGTAGTCAGTAGCCCCTGAGACACTGTCCGGCGTTTGGCGAGGAGAACCGGACAGAGGATCAATCTTCTGTTGCAGGAGACTAACGCAATATGTATGCATAAGCAGGCGTTGCTGTTGGCCGCAACCTCGCATGCTGCCGAAGTCTCTGAATTGAGGCAGAGGCTGGAGCGGACCGAGAACGAGCTCGGCGAGGTTAAGGTTTGGCTCCAGGAGAAGCAAGGTGAGTAACGACTTGCTGTGTGTTCGGAAAGCATATGCGCTGTATATTGACTGTAGTGTCGTAATATGTGCAGGAGCCGCGACCGAGGTCGAGGCCCTGAGGAAGGCCCTGGGCGAGGCCGAGGAAAAGGTTGTCCAGCAGCAAGCCGCCCGTAAGAAGCTCAAGGCCCGGGTCAAAGAAATCCAGCAGGAGCTCTAGGATGCGGTGAAAAAATGTGAGACCTTGGAGCATGATGCGTCGGCTCAAGGGGCCGAACTCACCCAGGCTCGTCAGAGCACGGAGACCGCACGGAATGAGACCCAGGCCGCCCTCCAAGAGATCCAGGAGGCCAAGAAGATCACGGCGGGTAAGGCTTTTAAGATGCAAAGCAAGTATGCGGCGAAGCAGTACCTTTTACTAACCCGGGTTCGGAGTTCCCCAGGGGCTTTTGCGGATTTACCACGCAGTGTATCAGACGTCTTGGAGTTCTATCGAGCTGAAGGAGGGGGTTCGACGGAAACACTATTCTGGTCGCAATATACGGCGCCGGAACCTCCCGTGTCCTTCACCGATCAGCTGAAACAGCTGGTGAAGCTGCATAGGGTGGCCGAACTAGCCATGAAGGATTTGGTAATCCGGCTATGGCCAGCCAAAGCTATGCCTGGCAGCTACTTCGGACTCATGAGGCGGATGGTGAACGCCTATCCTCTGCTGGACGTCGTCAAGCACTCTGCCTGTATTGAAGGTGCCCGCGTGGCCTTCGCCCGTTGCAAGATGTGGTGGGCGAAGATGAACACCGTTGAAGTGGCCAGAGGGCCGCCGGAGGGCAAGGAGCACCGCACACCCGAGCGGTATTTTACGGATGTCATAGAAGGGTCTCGACTTGCAGCAGCTGAGTGTGGGCAGGACATTATTTTTGAATGAAAACATTTGTGTTGCCCTTGCCTTGTATTATGAAACAAAGCCTGTTTTGTAATGTAATTTTGATATGCTTTAATTGTTTCCTCCTGTGCGGCCGTGTTGTATGCAATCTGAGGGTTGGCCAGTCGTCGGCTTCTGCCCTCGCGTAGGTAGTGCGGAGGTGTTCGGGATGGGATCTAAACAATCTTGATCCAATTATATGGTCCTTGGAGGAGTTGTTTAGCGCACCGAACAAGGCAATCAGACTATACGGCTTAAACACCCTCACTTAGCCATAGGAGTTTTATAATAAAGCATGGGCGCAACCCCTAGTCCAAGCCAGGGTGCTGTCAGCATCTGATCGAGAAGTGCCGATCCTTCGCATAACACGGAAAGAATCTCCAACGATTTTGTAACCCTCGAACAGCTGACCGGCTCTCGCCGTATCATGACAGTCTTTTCGGCTTTCTCTACTAAGGTGCTCATCCGGTCAAGGCCAGGGCACAATCGTAGTAGTTCTCCATTTACTACCCTAGCCGATGTAGCAGAACGTAGGGTAGCAAGCACAGGAAGCCGGGCAACCCAACTATTGACCAAAGACATGATTCGGAGCCAATGCATATAATGCTAAATTCGAGGTGTCGAACTTATCTATAAGAAGTGTTCGGACTTTGCTGCCTTATTGTGGGGCGACAAGTAGCCCCTGGCAAATATGAAACGTACAAAAGAGTACCGATGCAGCCGATAAGCAGATCGAAATAAAATGAAGTAAGGAACAAAGACCACAGAAACTGGGCCACAAATCATTTTTATTATAACTGGATGGATACGTCAAGGCGTATCTTGTACAGATGGTACGAGAAGTGTCTGGGCTATTTAACATGCCGGAATCAATAGGGCGCAGCGTGCGGGTCCTGAGAAATAAGAATGAATGTCATCAAGAAGAACGTATAGAGGTTACCCTACACACCTGTGCTGCTTGCCTCCGTTGTATGCTAATCCTTCCAAAGGACTTGCGATCAGGCCCGCGGAAAAAGGAACCTGAAACAAGAGAAAAAAAAGTGAAAGTATGTGTGTCCGGGATCGGTCTGGCCGAACTGTAGACCCCGGATTATCTTGTGCCTCCGTCGATGTCCATGGAATTTTGAGTGCGTAATTGTGTACGCGTGGTACGAATGCCACTACCTCATCAGGAATGGGACGGAGGCCGAATTGCTAATCGAGCTCTCGACGAGCCGCGCCGTCCTGTTGCAGTGTAGTCCGGAACCTCTTAATGATGTCCGAGGGCTCGACAGCCGTACTATGGTGCTGCTTGAGAAGGCCGCTCTGTACCTCTGCTGCTAGGGCGGCGGTGTGCTCCTCTGTTCGGAGGGAGCGTTCCATATTGCCATTGACTGTTATGACGCCGCGTGGACCGGGCATCTTGAGCTTGAGATAAGCATAGTGTGGCACTGCGTTGAATCTAGCAAATGCGGTTCGTCCGAGCAGTGCGTGATAGCCGCTGCAGAAGGGGACGATATGGAAGATTAACTCTTCACTTCGGAAGTTGTCCGGAGAACCGAAGACCACCTCCAGCGTGATTGAGCCCGTACAGCGGGCCTCTACGCCTGGTATGACTCCTTTAAAGGTAGTCTTTGTTGGTTTGATTCGTGAGGGGTGAATGCCCATCTTCCGCACGGTGTCCTGATAAAGCAGGTTGAGGCTGCTACCACCGTCCATCAGGACTCGTGTTAGGTGAAACCCATCAACAATTGGGTCGAGGACCAGTGCGGCTGAACCGCCATGGCGGATACTAGTTGGGTGATCTCGACGATCAAAGGTGATCGGGAATGATGACCACGAATTGAATTTTGGGGCGACTGGCTCTACCGCGTAGACGTCCCTAAGTGCTTGCTTACGCTCCCTTTTGGGGATGTGCATAGCGTATATCATGTTCACCGTTTTGACTTGAGGGGGACATTTCTTCTGCCCCCCAGTGTTCGGCTGACGGGGCTCTTCGTCCTCGTCCTCACTTTTTGATCCCTTTTCTTTGTTTTCGGCATTTAACTTGCCAGCCTGCTTGAAGACCCAACAATCCCTGTTGATATGATTGGCTTGCTTATCCGGGGTGCCGTGATTCTGGCACGGACGGTCGAGTATGTGGTCCGGGCTGGAAGGTCCTTCGTTGTTTCCTTTGTAGGGCTTCTTCCGTTGGCCGGACTTGGAGCCACTGAATCCGGCGTTGACTGTGGTGTCATCGGTGTTGTCGCTATTGCTTCGGCGTTTGTGTCTATGGCGCCGGAGCTTGCCGGTGTTGTTCTTGGCCTCAGTGGGGCCTGCCTCGCTGGCTGTGTTTTTGCTATGAGCCAGCCAGCTGTCCTCACCCGCGCAGAAGCGGGTCATGAGTGCCGTAAGGGCTGCCATAGACTTCAGCTTTTCTTGGCCGAGGTGGCGTGCTAGCCATTCATCACGGATGCTGTGTTTGAAGGCTACTAGGGCATCGGCATCCGGACAGTCAACGATCTAGTTCTTTTTGGTTAGGAACCTAGTCCAGAATTTTCTGGCTAATTCTCCAGGCTGTTGAACTATGTGGCTTAAATCATCGGCGTCCGGTGGTCGGACATAGGTTCCTTGGAAATTGTCTAGGAAGGCTTCTTCCAAGTCCTCCCAGCTGCTGATAGAATTTTCAGGCATGCTGTTAAGCAAGTGCCGAGCTGGCCCTTTGAGCTTTAGTGGGAGGTATTTAATGGTGTGGAGGTCATCTCCTCGAGCCATATGGATATGGAGAATAAAATCCTCAATCCATACTGCGGGATCGGTTGTGCCGTCGTATGATTCAATATTGACGGGCTTGAACCCCTCGGGGAATTCATGATCCAGTACTTCATCTGTGAAGCAGAGCGGGTGTGCGGCGCCTCTATATCGGGCCGCGTCATGGCGTAGCTCTGATGGAGTCCGTCTGCGGTATTCGGCCCGGACGTGGTTAGGTTTGTCACGTCCGAATAGGTAGCCGTCGTCGTGCCTCGAGGCACGTCCTCATGATCCGTAGATCAATCTTGTATGTCCTGCTCTATCGTCCAGGATCTGTCGGAGGTCGTACGTGTGACACCGAACTCTTCCATCTCTATTTTTACGGGGTGGTGGGGTAGGCTGCTGTTCGGCCTGAGTTGCCGCTTTATCTCAACTGCAGGGTGGCCGGTCGGCCGCCCTGTCTCGACCACATGGTGGTCGTTCCACATTACGCGAGGGAGATGTGTGCTCCGGCGCCTCCTCATCGAATTGAGGTAGCAGTCTGCATTTCGGGTAGCTCTTGGCTGGGTGCTTGAGGCCGTATTCTTCGGCTGTCAGGACATCAGTCCATCTGTCGATGAGCATATCTTGTTCAGCTTGAAGCTGCTGCTGTTTCTTTTTTGGGACAATTGCATTTTTGTCCCTAGTTGGTTCCAACCCACGGGTTTTGCCCTTACTTTTCGAGCTTGCTCAGTTTTGCCCTTACTTTTTCCGTCGAGGTCCCTCGAATGCCCTTTGACCGTTTGACCAAAACTTTGAAAATTCATAACTAATTCATATGAACTCAGAAAAATGCAAATAAGATATCAAAATGTTCAGATAAACATTACCTTTATGTGCATATCATTTGCATTCAGGACAAAAGCACTCTTTAAACTACCTGAGGTAATTAATGTTATTAACATTATTAAAAATAAAAAGCTATACACAATATTTTTTTCATGAATAAAAATTACATGCAAATGTAGGTGATGTTTTCTGAACATCCTGATATCTTATTTGCATTTCTATGAGTTCGTATCAATTTGTTATGAAGTTTCCAAATAATGGTCAAAGTCGTTAGAACATTCATAACAAGATGATACGAACTCATAAAAATGCAAATAAGATATCTGGATGTTCAGAAAACATTAACTACATTTGCATGTAGTTTTTATTCTTGAAAAAAATATTGTTTATAGCTTTTTATTTTTAATAATGTTAATAACATTAATTACCTCAGGTAGTTTAAAGGGTGCTTTTGTCCTGAATGCAAATGACATGCACATAAAGGTAATGTTTATCTGAACATTTTGATATCTTATTTGCATTTTTCTGAGTTCATATGAATTAGTTATGAATTTTCAAAGTTTTAGTCAAACGGTCATAGGGCATTCGAGGGACCACGACGGAAAAAGTAAGGGCAAAACTGAGCAAGCTCGAAAAGTAAGGGCAAAACCCGTGGGTAGGAACCAACTAGGGGTAAAAATGCAATTGTCCCTTCTTTTTTAGGCTCCTTGCAGTGGCTATGAGCTGAAGCTTAAAGCGCTCCTGCTCCATAGGATCCTCAGGCATGATGAAAGTCTTCGTTGTCGAGGCTTGTCTCCACCTCGGAGGGTGGACGGTAACTATCGTCCTCCGAGTCATCTTCTGTGGCCTATTCATCAGGGTTATCTTGCCTGTTGTCATGTTCCTCCTGTTCAGATGCAACTCCGACAGGGTCTTCATTGTTTGCGGCGTCGCCCGGAGTACTATTTTCTCCGGTGCCAGTGTTGCCATCTTTTGAGCGACGGGCCTTAGAATGGCGTTTGGGCCGCCGACGTTTGGACTGCGTCTCAGAGGGTTTATTCGCATCTGGCTCTTCTTTGTCGTCGCTGGATTCTTTAGGTGTATCAACCATGTACATGTCGTATGAAGAGGTGGCCGTCCAACGTCCAGTGAATGGCGGGTCTTGGCTTTGCTCTTTATTAGCATCGTTGTCCATACCGTCGATGTCTTCGGAGCCATAATCAAGCACGTCGGTTAAGTCATCGACAGTGGCTATGAAGTGGGTGGTGGGTGGGAAGCAAAGTTCCTCGTCATCCGCCTCTAGCTCGAACCGAACATAGTTCGGCTGTGAGTCTTCCTCCAAGGACAAGTTCTCAGAGAGTTTAGTACGTCACCAAAAGGTGAGTGCTGGAAGATGTTTGCGGCGCTGAATTCGAAAATCGATAACCGATCCAGCTCGGTGTCCGTGGGCGTACCTGGTCCGGAACGTATAGCCGGAGACGAGTCCGGAGTTCCATTGACGCAAACATTGCAGGATGTAGAGTCCGTGTGCGGCTCCAACGCCGCGGACTTTGTGGCCTCGGAGGGCACGATCTGCTTTGGTTCTAAGGCCGTTGCAGCAACAGGGACCATCCCCTGGGTGTGATCCGATGACAGATCTAAGTCATGTTCATCAGGGCGAGGGAGAGCAATTGCTGCTGTTTCAAACCTACTGAAGATCAAGTCTCCACGGGTATCCACAATGTAGTTCAAGCTTCCAAATCCGACCTGACGGCCAGGGGCGTAGCTATCAACCTGCTCCAGATGGCCAAGCGAGTTGGCCCACAGCACGAAGCCGCCGAACACAAAAATCTGTCCGGGAAGGGAGGTTTCTCCTTGGACAGCGTCTCGATCGACGATTGAAGGAGCCATCGAACCTTTCATCGACGGCACAGTGGAACTCTCAATGAAAGCACCAATGTCGGTGTCAAAACCGGCGGATCTCGGGTAGGGGGTCCCGAACTGTGCGTCTAGGATCGATGGTAACAGGAGACGGGGGACACGATGTTTACCCAGGTTCGGGCCCTCCCTATGGAGGTAATACCCTACTTCCTGCTTGATTCATCATGATGAATATGAGTATTACAAGATTTGATCTACCACGAGATCGTAATGGCTAAACCCTAGAAGTCTAGCCTGTATGACTATGGTAATGTGTATCTCTATACGGACTATGCTCTCCGGTTTATATAGACACCGGAGAGATCTAGGGTTACATGGAGTTGGTTACATAAGAAGGAATATGCATAGCTGGTCGCCTAGCTTGCCTTCCACGCCAAGGAAAGTCCAATCCGGACACGGGTATAGTCTTCGGCCTTCATATCTTCACAGCCCATCAGTCCGGCCCAATGAATAACAGGCCGGACGCCCGAGGACCACTTAGTCCAGGACTCCCTCAGCGGCGGCCTGCTTCTCCTTCTCGGAGGCCGCCGCGGCCTGGCTCAACGACGCTTGAACCGCCGAGTCAGAGTGAAGCCAGCCCGAGGCCAGCTCCAGGCGCCCAGCTACCAGGTGTGGGTCCGCGCTCAGGAGATCTTCCAGCAGTTGGGCCACCCCCGAAAGGATACGCTGCAAGACGGCAGAGGAAGCGGAAGAACCTGGGGCCAGAGGAGCAGCAGGAGGAGGGGGCCGCGTCGTCACCAGAGCCTGGAGGATCGAGGGCTCCAGAGCCTTTTTTACCTCATCAGCCGAGCCGGGCACCGGCACTTCCGGAGCCAGGCGGGGCCACGGGGGCTGACTCCTCCCGACGATGCTCCTCATGGCCTCGCGAGGGCGACCGGGATGGGGAGATGCGAGTGCTGTCGCCTCCTTTCTCTGCAGAAGGGGGCCGCTGCACCCTCCTTCCTTTTCTTCGCTGAAGACATCAGCCTGATCAACCAAGGGTGAACGTCAGAAGATAGCAAGTACAAGCAGGAACAAGACGAAGCTCAAAGCACTTACTGATCCACCGCGACATAGTCCACCTTCCACTTGGAGAGCCTGTAACCCGAAAGCTTCGGAGACTGAGGAGAGGGCACACGGGCTCCGGGAGCAGAAGACGGTGCAGCAGAGGGGCCGGAGGCGGCTCCAGGTGGTGTCAAGGTGAAGGCATCATCTCAAGAGACCAGCAACGATCTACCCCTTGTCGGGATGAGGGGCAGCTCCCCCCCTTGACGGGCGTCGATCTCGGCGTCATCTGGCAGGGCGCGGAGGATGTCGACCTTGCTCAAGGGAGAAGTCTCCCCCAATCCTCAGGGGTCGCCTCCGAGTCCACCTCCTGTTCTCTGATGTCTACTACTCAACCTTCTTCTTGTAGACGTTGTTGGGCCTCCAAGTGCAGAGGTTTGTAGGACAGTAGCAAATTTCCCTCAAGTGGATGACCTAAGGTTTATCAATCCGTGGGAGGCGTAGTATGAAGATGGTCTCTCTCAAACAACCCTGCAACCAAATAACAAAGAGTCTCTTGTGTCCCCAACACACCCAATACAATGGTAAATTGTATAGGTGCACTAGTTCGGTGAAGAGATGGTGATACAAGTGCGATATGGATGGTAGATATAGTTTTTTGTAATCTGAAATTATAAAAACAGCAAGGTAACTAGTGGTAAAAGTGAACACAAACGGTATTGCAATGCTAGGAAACAAGGCCTAGGGTTCATACTTTCACTAGTGCAAGTTCTCTCAACAATAATAACATAATTGGATCATATAACTATCCCTCAACATGCAACAAAGAGTCACTCCAAAGTCACTAATAGCGGAGAACAAACGAAGATATTATGGTAGGGTACGAAACCACCTCAAAGTTATTCTTTCCGATCAATCCATTGGGCTATTCCTATAATTGTCACAAACAGCCCTAGAGTTCGTAGTAAAATAACACCTTAAGACACACATCAACAAAAACCCTAATGTCACCTAGATACTCCAATGTCACCTCAAGTATCCGTGTGTATGATTATACGATATGCATCACACAATCTCAGATTCATCTATTCAACCAACACATAGAACCTCAAAGAGTGCCCCAAAGTTTCTACCGGAGAGTCAAGACGAAAACGTGTGCCAACCCCTATGCATAGGTTCATGGGCGGAACCCGCAAGTTGATCACCAAAACATACATCAAGTGGATCACGTGATATCCCATTGTCACCACAGATAAGCACGGCAAGACATACATCAAGTGTTCTCAAATCCTTAAAGACTCAATCCGATTAGATAACTTCAAAAGGAAAACTCAATCCATTACAAGAGAGTAGAGGGGGAGAAACATCATAAGATCCAACTATAATAGCAAACCTCGCGATACATCAAGATCGTGACAAATCGAGAACACGAGAGAGAGAGAGAGATCAAACACATAGCTACTGGTACATACCCTCAGCCCCGAGGGTGAACTACTCCCTCCTCGTCATGGAGAGTGCCGGGATGATGAAGATGGCCACCGGTGAGGGATCCCCCCTCCGGCAGGGTGCCGGAATAGGGTCCCGATTGGTTTTTGGTGGCTACAGAGGCTTGCGGCGGCGGAACTCCCGATCTCTTCTATTCCCCGATGGTTTTAGGGTATATGGATATATATAGGTGAAAGAAGTCGGTAAGGGGAGCCACGAGGGGCCCACTAGGGTGGAGGGTGCGCCCAGGGGGGTGGGCACGCCCCCTGCCTCGTGCCCTCCTCGTTGATTCCCTGACGTGCACTCCAAGTCCCCTGGATTGCTTCCGTTCCAAAAATAACTTTCCCGAAGGTTTCATTCCGTTTGGACTCCGTTTGATATTCCTTTTCTGCAAAACACTGAAACAAGGGAAAAAACAGAAACTGGCACTGGGCTTTGGGTTAATAGGTTAGTCCCAAAAATAATATAAAAGTTTTTAATAAGGCCCATAAACATCCAAAACAGATAATATAATAGCATGGAACAATCAAAAATTATAGATACGTTGGAGACGTATCATTCTCCCTCCCCATGGGACTCGTCAGAAGACAGCTCCACCGGCTTCGGCACCGCGGGGCCTCCAGAGGGCATGGGCGGCACCAGCCCGCGTGCGTCAAAGGTCGGCCTGGAGGCCACGATTGGCTCCCAGTCCTTGTGGTGGAACAAAGGAACGAAGGCGCTCGGCGGGTACTCCTGGTTGTCCCCAACCAAGAGGCGCAGGACAGCAGTCAGCTCATCGTCAGGAAGGGCCCCCGGCCTCAGGCAAACCTTGTCTTCTTCATCTCCAAGCCTCCACAAGGGGCGCGCACGCGCCTGAAGTGGAGCAACGCGCAGCATCAAGAATTCCCTCAGGAGCATGGCCCCCGTCACCTTGGCCGCCTTCGCGTTGCCCGGCTTCAGGTCGGTCTTCATCTGCTCCAACACTGACAACGCCCGCTCGTCAGTGAGCTCTACACGAGACCACCCCTTGTCAGAATGGGGCGCCTCCGTCGGCAGTTCCAAGCGTGGATGGACGCGCTTGGCACTCATTATGACCCATTTGGCCCTGGGGTTGTCAACCCTCTTCCCGGTGTTAGAGATCGAGTTGGCCTTGCCGGACGCGATGAAATTGGCGCACCCGGAGATGTGACCATCGCTAATGCGAAGGAAGAAGAAGTGGCGCAGGAGAGCCACAGACGGCATCACGCCCAGATACGCCTCGCAATAGTAGGCAAAGATGGATAGGAGGAGGATGGAGTTGGGATGAAGATGCAGCGCCTGCAGCCCGTAGTGGTCGAGGACCTAATAGAAGAAATCAAAGAAGGGAGGAACCAACCCGATGGCGATGCTGCCCGTGAAGAAGGGGAAGAAGGTGCTTTCCTCAGGCTCCGGCACGTCGGAGGCAAGCCGGAGCTCCGTCTTCCCCCCCTTGTTGCTCTCCCCCGCCGCCAGCAAGCGCGTGGAGGCGAGGCTCTTTTCCAAGACATTGGGTGCATCGAGAGCAGGCTCGTACCAAGCCGGCGACGCCGCGGGCTTGACCTTCCGCGGCGCCATCAGTCGTTGGTGTGGGGGGAGATGGAAGCAGATCTGAGGATTTCAGAAGCAGGGCGCAAGGAAGGGGATCTGAGCAAGGCGAAGGAAAGTAATGAAGGCAGGCACTGTTCACGCCAGCCTTTTTGTAAAGTCGGGCAGTTGCCGAGGCAGCGCGGGGAAGCGGAGACGCCCACGTCCAATCAACCGCCATGCGTCGACCGAGGCCGCAGGCTTTTGGGGCCCGCGACGCTCCGCACTTGACCTTTGGCTTCGCCTCGAAGCCAAGACCGAGCGCGCCTTGGGCCCGGGGGCTACTGTCGGCGTTCTGGGAACGGGGCTCCCCAGACTTGCCTGCCTGCGGCCCACGGCGTGGCTGTGCAAGCAGGTCCGTGCGGCCCATCTTCATCAACAAGGCATTCAAGACCCTCGCGAGGGGCCAAGCCTCGCGAGGCGGGCGACGCAAGACCTCCTCAGGAGCGGCCTCACCAAGCAGGCTCGCGAGGGGCGGAGAGATCAAGGCAAGGCAAGCCTCACAAGGTTCTCGTGACGTGAGCCTTGACGATCGAGACCAGGCGGGTGCCAGGCGGGCGCCAGTGCGTGCAGCGTCCTCGTTTCCTCTTTGGTGCTAAAGGGACAAGCGCAGGCGCAGAGTACCGAGGCATCAAGCAAAGGTTTCCATATCGGTGCAACGAGACCAAGACCTGAAGGACGGCAAGACGGAGGTCACCATGGAGCCTAAGACGGTGTCACCACCAGAGCCTTTTGAAGGCGAAGACTACTTTTGTCAGATAAGCTGTACTAGCTGTCCCCTTTCAAATTGGCCATTGTTGGCTCCCTTCCCGCTCAATATTTAGGAAGAGGACCAGGGCCTCTATAAATAGGACTAGCCACCGCAGTAGGAGGCAACTCAGCCTGAACGGAAGCAAGCTTGAGCTGATCAAATCCACACACACACAAGTTCGCCAAGCACAAGAACACCTCAACCTCAGGAGGCTGTTCTTCCCCTTGTACTGTTCATCATTAGCCCAAGAGGCAATCCACCACCACCACACTGGAGTAGGGTATTACACCACAACGGTGGCCCGAACCAGTATAAATCTTGTGTCCCTTGTGTTGCGAGTTCGTCTAGTTCGTTCTTGAGATCTTAGCTAGTTAGGGCGCGGATCGGTAGGGAGGAAATCTTCGCGCGCACCCCAGTGTTCGAACCTTGAGGGTTTTGTCGGAACCCGTGATCCGACATATGTGATAGTCCATTTGAAATCTTTAAAAAGACAAATATTTAGGAACGAAAGGAGTAATATATTAGGAGTATATCAAAACAAGAGTGATTTCTTTCAAGTTTGTGAACAAGTACTACTGTTCTACTACTTTGGATCCGTCGCAACACACGGGCACATTGCTAGTAAAAGGAAAAGGCCTGCCGCGTTCACGTCGCACTCCCCCCACACGCCCGGGAATCGGGAGTACTCCACGGCCCGTCCGGCACGACACATAGCTTAGGGAAGGCGTTGCCTAGCATTTTCACTTTCATGTGGGACCGCCGTTGAGCAAACCGACTATTGGCAAATCGCACCCCGCCTGCCGCCGGGTTGGAAAATAGAAACGAGGGGAAGATCTAGCTGTAGCACGGAAGCCAAGAAATTTGGTGTCAGATGGGGCTCGTTGATAGAGTAACTAGTACCAAGTTTGTACTATACAACTAGTACTACCACTATACAACTAGTAGGTACGTGCACGGCACAACATCGTAGGAACAAAAAACGGGAAGATCTTGTTTTGGGTGATTTATCTTTTTTTTCAGTCAACGTAGTATGAATAATATGATGTGGGGGGCACCCATGAAGCTTATGTGGCTTGGTTGCATGGCTACAAAAGGTTAGAGAAAAATAAATAGATAATGTGTTTAAAGTGCTGATACGTCTTCGTCGTATCTACTTTTCCAAACACTTTTGCCCTTGTTTTGGACTCTAACTTGCATGATTTGAATGGAACTAACTCGGACTGACGCTGTTTTCAGCGGAATTGCCATGATGTTGTTTTATGTGCAGAAAACAAAAGTTCTCGGAATGACCTGAACTCCACGGAACATCTAGTTAGAAATAATAAAAAATCCTTGCCAAAGATGAAGACCAGGGGGCCCACACCCTGTCCACGAGGGTGGGGGCGCCCCCCTAGGGCACGCCCCCTACCTCGTGGCCCCCCTGGAGCTCCTCCAACGCCAACTCTGACTCTATATATTTGCTTTCGGGGAGAAAAAATCAAGGAGAAGAAATCATCGCGTTTTATGATACGGAGCCGCCGCCAAGCCCTAAAACCTCTCAGGAGGGCTGATCTGGAGTCCGTTCGGGGCTCGGGAGAGGGGGATTCGTCGCCGTCGCCATCATCAACCATCCTCCATCACCAATTTCATGATGCTCACCACCGTGCGTGAGTAATTCCATCGTAGGCTTGCTGGACGGTGATGGGTTGGATGAGATCTATCATGTAATCGAGTTAGTTTTGTTAGGGTTTGATCCCTAGTATCCACTATCTTCTGAGATTGATGTTGCTATGACTTTGCTATGCTTAATGCTTGTCACTAGGGCCCGAGTGCCATGATTTCAGATCTGAACCTATTATGTTTTCATGAATATATGTGTGTTCTTGATCCTATCTTGCAAGTCTATAGTCACCTACTTTGTGTTATGATCCGGCAACCCCGAAGTGACAATAATCGGGACCACTCCCGGTGATGACCATAGTTTGAGGAGTTCATGTATTCACTATGTGCTAATGCTTTGTTACGGTTCTCTATTAAAAGGAGGCCTTAATATCCCTTAGTTTCCATTAGGACCCCGCTGCCACGGGAGGGTAGGACAAAAGATGTCATGCAAGTTCTTTTCCATAAGCACATATGACTATATTCGGAATACATGCCTACATTACATTGATGAATTGGAGCTAGTTCTGTGTCACCCTATGTTATGACTGTTACATGATGAACCGCATCCGGCATAATTTACCATCACCGATCCAATGCCTACGAGTTTTCCATCTACTGGTTTATGCTTATTTACTTTCCTGTTGCTACTGTTACAATCACTACAAAATACCAAAAATATTACTTTTGCTTCCATTACCTTTTATTACCGTTACACTACTATCATATTACTTTGCTACTAAATACCTTGCTACAGATACTAAGTTATCCAGGTGTGGCTGAATTGACAACTCAGTTGCTAATACTTGAGAATATTCTTTGGCTCCCCTTGTGTCGAATCAATAAATTTGGGTTGAATACTCTACCCTCAAAAGTTGTTGCGATCCCCTACACTTGTAGGTTATCAAGACTAATTTCTGGCGCCGTTGCCGGGGAGCATAGCTCTATTCTTTGAGTCACTTGGGATTTATATCTGCTGGACACTATGAAGAACTTGAAAGACGAGAAAACAAAAATTTATCCCTCAACTACGAGGGGAGGTAAGGAACTGCCATCTAGCTCTGCACTTGATTCACCTACTGTTTTGAGTAAGCTTGCGACACCTAAACCTGCTTTTGCTATTCGTTCTGATATGTCGCATGTTATTGATGACGCCACTTCTGCTATGCATGATACTTATGATGAAACTACTTCTATGCTTGATACTACTGTGCCCCTTAGTAAATTTCTCGATGAACAAATTGCTAGGGCTAGAGAGAAAGAAATTATTGAATCCGATTATAATGATCAAAGTGATGATGAAGATAGGCCTGTTATTCCTGAGGGTTATGTTTTTGATAAAGAAGCTTCTGCAGCTATTTTAGCTTGCAAAGATAGTCATGAACTCAAGAGGCTATTAATTAAATGGAACAAGGAATCTCTTAGGGATAGAATGAGGCCCGACCCTGCTTTTGCTACTTCACCTATTTGTGTTGCCGATAAGGATTATGAATTCTCTACTGATCCTGATATAATTACTTTGGTTGAATCTGATCCTTTTCATGGCTATGAATCTGAAACTGTTGTGGCACATCTTACTAAATTAAATGATATAGCCACCCTATTCACTAATGATGAGAGATCTCGCTACTTTTATATCCTTAAAATATTTCCGTTCTCACTAAAGGGTGATGCTAAGATATGGTTTAATTCTCTTGATCCTGGTTGTGTGCGTAGTCCCCAGGATATGATTTATTACTTCTCTGCTAAATATTTCCCTGCTCATAAGAAACAAGCTGCTTTAAAGGAAATATACAACTTTGTGCAAATTGAAGAAGAGAGTCTCCCACAAGCTTGGGGGAGGCTTCTCAAGTTACTCAATGCTTTGCCTGATCATCCTCTTAAGAAAAATGAAATACTTGATATGTTTTATAGTGGACTAACCGATGCTTCCAGAGATTACCTGGATAGTTGTGCTGGTTCTCTTTTCAGGGAAAGAACACCGGATGAAGCTGAAATTCTATTGAATAATATGTTGACAAATGAAAATAATTGGGCACCTCCCGAGCCAGCTCCTGAGCCAGCTCCTGCTCCAATTACTGAGCCTATTCCTAAACCAACTCCGAAGAAGAGAGGTGTTCTGTTTCTCAGTCCTGAAGATATGCAAGAGGCAAAGAAATCTATGAAAGAAAAAGGTATTAAAGCTGAAGATGTTAAGAATTTACCTCCTATTGAAGAAATACATGGTCTCAATCTACCGCCTGTTGAAGAGACATATGATCTTAATCCATTACCTATTGAAGAACCTCCTGGTCTCGATAACCCGACACAGGTAGTAAAGGTAAATTCTCTCTATAGATATGATAAAGCTGAAGTCTCTCCTACTAAAATTGCTAGTCAGTGCTTGGATGAGTTTGATAACTTTATGTTTAAGCAAGAAGACTTCAATGCTTATTTTGGTAGACAATTAAAACAAAATGCTTATATGATTAAACACTTGGGTGACTATATGGCTAATATTAGAGGTGAACTTAAACTTTTTAGCAAACATGCTTCTATGGTTACCACTCAAGTAGAACAAGTACTTAAAGCTCAACATGATTTGCTCAATGAAATAAAGAGTAAGAAAAATGATTATGCTGTTAGAGTGGCTACTAGAACTGGTAGAATGACTCAGGAACCTTTGTATCCTGAAGGCCACCCTAAGAGAATTGAGCAAGATTCTCAGAGAAATAATATTGATGTACCTAGTTCTTCTAAAAAGAAGAAAAAGAAAAATGATAGGACTTTGCAAACTTCTAGTGAACCTATTGCTGAACTACCTGAGAATCCAAATGATATATCTATCTCTGATGCTGAAACACAATCTGGTAATGAACATGAACCTAGTGAAAATGTTAATGATGATGTTCATGATGATGCTCAACCTAGTAATGATAATGATGTAGAAATTGAAACTGCTGTTGATCTTGATAACCCACAATCAAAGAATCAACGTTATGATAAGAGATACTTTGTTGCTAGGAAACATGGTAAAGAAAGAGAACCATGGGTTCAGAAACCCATGCCTTTTCCTCCCAAACCATCAAAGAAAAATGATGATGAGGATTTTGAGCGCTTTGCTGAAATGATTAGACCTATCTTTTTGCATATGCGATTGACTGATATGCTCAAAATGAATCCTTATGCTAAGTATATGAAAGATATTGTTACTAATAAAAGAAAGATACCGGAAGCTGAAATTTCCACCATGCTTGCTAATTATACTTTTAAGGGTGGAATACCAAAGAAACTTGGAGATCTAGGAGTACCGACTATACCATGCTCCATTAAAACAAATTATGTTAAAACTGCTTTATGTGATCTTGGAGCCGGTGTTAGTGTTATGCCTCTCTCTTTATATCGTAGACTTGATTTGAATAAGTTGACACCTACTAAAATATCTTTGCAAATGGCTGATAAATCAACTGCTATACCTGTCGGTATTTGTGAGGATGTGCCTATTGTGGTTGCAAACGTAACTATTTTAACGGACTTTGTTATTCTTGATATTCCCGAGGACGATAGTATGTCTATTATCCTTGGAAGACCTTTTTAATACTGCAGGGGCTGTTATTGATTGCAACAAAGGCAATGTCACTTTTCATGTTAATGGTAGTGAGCATACGGTACACTTTCCGAGGAAACAACCTCAAGTTTATAGTATCAACTCTATTGGAAAAATTCCATCGATTATATTTGGAGGTTTTGAATTTCCTCTTCCTACTGTCAAGAAGAAATATGATATTCTTATTATAGGGGATGTGCATATCCCCGTTGAGGTAACATAGTGTTATTCGAAATTTCTCCGGTTCCATGTTAATCGGAATGAGTTTGTTAACAAGACCTGATCAACCTTGTTAGTGGATTCCTTTTGATGAGCATGAGATGGATGAAACTAGAAGGCACAACCTTCTGTACCCTCTTTATACTTTCTGTTATTTAGTTGAAATAAAGTAAAAATAGTGTTTTTCTGTCTGTTTTCTGACTTATCCGTGCAATATAAAAATACCCCGAAAATAAAAGTCCTCCAAATTCCATGCCAACTTAATATGATTTTTTCGGGAATATTTGAGGATTTATGGTACTGAAAACACCGCGGGGGGAGCTGCCACTTGGCCACGAGGGTGGAGGGCGCGCCCTACCCCCCAGGGTGCGCCCCCCCTGCCTCGTGGGCCCACCGTGGCCCTCCTCCACTTATTCCTTCACCCATCCTCTTCTTCTTCCTCCCACAAACACGAATATCTGGTTCAAGCACGAGTTCTAGCTCATTTTGCTGCGATTTTCGATCTCCTTACTCAAAGCACCTCTCGCAAAACTGCTTGGGGAGATTGTTCCTTGGTATGTGACTCCTCCATTGGTCCAATTAGTTTTTGCTCTAGTGCTTTATTCATTGCAAATTTGTGCTGCATAGGTGACCATGTTCTTGAGCTTGCATGTCAAATTTATATGGTTCCAAGTAGTTCTAATGCATGATATAGACTCTAGGCACTTGTAGGAGTAGTTGCTATCAATTTTGTTGAAGTTGGTTCATTTTTGTTTGAAGTTAATAAAAATTTCAGAATATTTCAGAAAATGATGAAGAGAATTTTGAGGGGCTCGTCGAGCCGAAGCTCGAAGGAAAAGCAAAATGAAGAGGCACAGAGGCCCAAATTTAATTTGCCTCGTACCGCGGAGGTCCGGCCGTGTGAATGGCCTTCCGATGATTTCTTGAGAGCAACCAAGATTTATGATGATTTCTATTCATTGGTTGAGAATTCTGGCCTCACCGACTTCCTCCGCGACCAACGTCATCAGTATCTCTTACTCACTAATACTTTTGTGCAAAACTTCTACTATTTTCCTAAGAAATCACCTCCTTGAGTAGAGTTTCATTTATATGATGTTGTTAAGGAGATGCCATTAGCTGAATTTTGCGAGGTTTGCAAAATACCCTTTGAGGGTACCTTAGATGAACCACACTGTAAAGATGTGGAAGAATTTATTGACACCATCACTGTGGGAGAAACCAGGAAGGTTTCCGATGCAAGAATCACTAGCATACATTTTCCTGTTTTACGCTACTTTGCCATATTTGCTGGTCGTTGCTTGATTGGTCGCGGAAACTGTGGAAACCTTAGTGTTCCTGACATTATCATTCTGTTCCATGGTTTATACCATGATAACACTGTTAGTATGGGCGGAATTATTGCTAAATGGTTAAGTTTGAACCATACTAAGGGCCCCATCTTTGGAGGTATTTATGCTTCGCGCCTAGCTTCAGATTTTAACATACCTATTAGGCTTTATGAGAAAGAAGAAAAATTGCTGCCTAGTGCTTATTTAGATTATAAGAGTATGCTAGCGCATGATTTTATTGTTAAAGGCAGGGAAGGAGAGCTTAAATATAAACTGTATTTTAATAAACATCACCCTGAGACTATTACGTTGCCTGCTCCTTCCTTGTTTAATTTTGAAGGACCGTATCTCGTTACGTGGGCTGCCGTTCAAGCCTACCGGAATCCTGCACCAGCCCCGGAACCGGAACCACAATATGAGCCTCCACGACAGTCTGTTTATTCTTGGGATCTGGAGATGGCTGCCAGCCAGTGGCAGTCAGAGTCCTCTTCATCACAGTACGACCCCAGCTACACCTACGGGTATCCGCCAGGCCATCCCTGGCAATGAACCAACTTAGGCTAAAAGCCTAAGCTTGGGGGAGTACGTATTTCCCACAGACATTACATTTATGTTCACACACTCATTGCTAGATGTCGGTGCTCATACTCTTTCACTGTAATATCCATGCTAGTTTATTTTCTTTTTCCTGCTTTCTTCTTGTGTGTTTGTTAAACCTTAAGAAAAACAAAAAAAATTAGTAGTAGTTTACTTTCTTGCTGTAGTAGTAATAATTAAAAAGAAAACCCAAAAATATTTCCCGTTCTTCTTTTGCTTGTTGGGAGCTTTCCCGTGTAAATAGTTTTATTTCTTTTCTTTTCTTTGGGGGTCGATAGGAGAAGACCACAATTAAATTGTTGAATTGGCTCTTATATGCATTATTGTTGATTTAACCAAGAGCCCATATTGCCTTGTCTTCTCCTGTTTATTGAATGCTTGCAGATTCCAGCTTAGTCCAATGCACGTGCACCCTTATTATTATTCACATCATTCGGTCGTGCAAGTGAAAGGCAATTATGATGATATATGATGGACTGACTGAGATGAGAAAAGCTGGAATGAACTCGACCTCTCTTGTGTTTGTAAATTTGATGAGCTCATCGTTCTTGATTCAGCTTATTATGAATAAACATGTTTGCAATGACAATTAGAGATCATAGTTGCTCGTGCCATGCTTGATTAGCTATGAGTTATAATGGTTTACCTTGTGTGCCAACATGCTATTAAAATGGTTGTGATGTGGTATGATGGGGTGGTATCCTCCTTTGAATGATTTAAGTGACTTGACTTGGCACATGTTCACGCATGTAGTTGAAACAAATCAACATAGCCTTCACGATATTTATGTTCATGGTGGATTATATCCTACTCATGCTTGCATCCAATGTTTATTAATTTTAATGCATGTTCATGGCTGTTGTCGCTCTCTAGTTGGTCGCTTCCCTGTCTTTTGCTAGCCTTCACTTGTACTAAGCGGGAATACTGCTTGTGCATCCAATCCCTTAAACCCCAAAGTTACTCCATATGAGTCCATTATACCTTCCTATATGCGGTATCTACCTGCCGTTCCAAGTAAATTTGTATGTGCCAAACTCTAAACCTTCAAATAAACATTCTGTTTTGTATGCTCGAATAGCTCATGTATCAACTAGGGCTGCCCTTATCTTCCATGTTAGGCGGGTTATTCTCAAGAGGAGTGGACTCCGCTCCTCACTCACGAGAAAATGGCTGGTCACCGGGATGCCCAGTCCCATGCTTTATGCAAACTAAATCAAAATAATTGCAAACAAAACTCCCCCTGGGACCTGTTGTTTGTTGGAGGCACTCATTGTTTCGAGCAAGCCATGGATTGATGCTTGTTGGTGGAGGGGGAGTATAAACTTTACCATTCTGTTTGGGAACCGCCTATAATCACTACAAAAAAAATACACTTCCGTGATGATACGTGTTTGTCACAGTAGGTCGCGTTTTTTGTCATGCATGTACATCCATGACAAATTTATGACAGAATCAAGATAGTCATACCTGTGCTGTCGTAGAAGTGTTCCATGACATTACCAAAATTATCATCACGGAAGTGTCCACTTCCATGACGATAAATCGCGCGTCACAGAAGTGCTTTCGTCAAGGGTGACCGACACGTGGCATCCACCGTAACGGAATGCCGTTTTTTTGACACCTGTAACGGAATGCCGTTAAGCTATCGGGTCGGATTTTGGATCCGATAACCCGTTAACAGCCCTGACCAATGGGAAATTTTCACGTGTAAAATTCTGATTGGCCGAAGGGAACAGCTGTCAGCTCGTCAGTGGGCCAGATGTCGCCCGTCCATTGGAGGAGACATGCCTATGATACGTCGACACGTGGCTGGGCCCAACAGAGGCCCATATAGGTTCAAAAGGACGGCCTAGTCAAAGGCCCGTAGAACTTAATCAGGTACTAGTGGGCCAGCCCAATAACGGCCTGCTTAATAAAGACCCATTTATGGCCCAAAGCCAGATCTGGCCCATTAATTGTTCGCCCAATATTTGGGCCCATTTACGGCCCGAAGCCAGATCTGGCCCATTAATTGTTCGCCCAATATTTGGGCCCAACTACAGCCCAGTGACTTTCGGCCTGTTAGAGGCCTGATGTAGACATGGGCCCATTTCAGCCCGGTGTGACTTTCGACCTGGGAATGGCCCGTGCTACCCATGGGCCAGATATGGTCCGACGGGACATCGGGCACACTAACGACCTGTGCTAAAGGTGGCAACAGTTAAGCCCAACGTGACTTTGGGCCTGTTAAAGGCCTGTCGCGTAATTCGGCCCATTGATGCCTGTACTAAGCTTTCGGCCTCTTAAACGCCCATGATATCAGTGGGCCAACTAAGGCCCGAGATATGTTTCGTCCTGGTAACGGCCCGTGAGCTAACTGGGCCCAAAATGGCTCGGTCTACATTTTGGCCTGCTGAAGGCCCGTCGACGACTAGTGAAAATTGAGGCCCAACAAGCATTTTGGCCTGCTAAAGGCCCGTGGTTTCATCTCGGCCGTAACAGGCCAGTACAATATTCAGCCTGTTAATGGCCCAACGCTACCTGGGCCAAACTAAGTGCTGGGTCGACAAAAGGCCCAACTAAAATATAGGCCGGTGTAAGTTTGGGCCTGGTGCAATGTGTGAAGGCCCCAATCATTCGGGCCCAAGAAAGACGCAGGCCGGCCCAATTGTCGCCCGCTAAAAACCTGGCCCGTTAGAGTCGAATGTTTCGGTCCGGTCGACTACATCTGATTTTTTTTTTCAGATAGCGAATGATGGCAGTAACTAGTCGGAATTAAGAACAAACCTACTCTATACAATAAAGAAATTACGGCATAGTAACTAAGAATAAACCTACACTATACAATAAAGGATTTAAGGTATATTACATCCACTAGGCATCGAAGTTCGCCACCAGTGATCATAAAGCGCAACAAAGAAGCAGATTACAAAAACTGGGCACCATTGCAGCGTAACAAAATAGTACTGAACCGAGACCACTTCCAAGACAGTTCAAGAAAGGTTAGCCTTGCGGGGGAACTGCTGCGCAAGCTGCTGAGCAAGGCTGTGAGACCGGCCTAGCATGTCGGTCATAGCTTCCAGGTGTAGCTGTTTAGTGATGAGGTTCTCATTGGTGTTCTCTGCAATCTTTCTTAGAGATAGGACTTCAAGTCGAAGTTGAGTTGCAGTATGCCTTTCTGCTAGAACTTGGGACTGAAGAAATCGAACTGATTCAGACAACGAATTCTGTGAGCTTGTCTGACTGTTAGTCTCAAGTAACTTGAACACTGCATCAAGACAAGACTTTGGGGTTGTCTCGCTATCTTCAAGATGTGTTGCCTTCTTTGCTGCAATATATGTTGGGTTTGTCTCACAGCCTTCAGCAGACTTGTGCATGCCATCAGGCATATCACCGTGAAACAAAGCAGAGAGATGATAGGTTTGCACGTGTATAAACAAAGATGATAACTGTTCTGTCAATTCTATCCAATTTCAAATTAGAAAATAAAGAGTAAGTTCAAAATATCAATAGCATAATTTGGCATTATTCATAATGCGGGGAGCTTCACCACACTACTGGATTACCATGTCAACATAACAAGCATAGATGAAGGGCAAAGAAAATCATTGTATCTATTTTGGATAATGTGCATGGCATGTTGTTCATATCATCAGCCACATCAGTAAGATAAAACAGGAGATGACAAGGTGCAAACGTGGGCTGCTTCACCACACACTAGATTATAGATCCACAAAAACAAGCATACATATAGGGAGTATTAAGTAATGTGCATGGTATGAATAAGGAATTTGGTTTTACAAGTAAAACTTAGAACTTACGGTTCTTACGAACATGCATTTTGGTAGAAACAACAAACTAAACAGCAGTAAACGATAGGGAGTATGAGCAAATTAAACAGCAGTTGAGGATAAAGGCTTTAGAAGGACTGACTTACATTAACAGTTAACACCAGCTTTATAATGCCCTTCTCCATGTCAAGGGAAGGATAACTCAAGAATTTCAGCGCAGAATGTTCTTCATAAGCATTGCCTGTACTCTACATTTCTAGAGAGTAATTATAGATATGATAATACTGGAAGGGATAGAGGATAATGAAGATAAGATGCAGATTGATGCTACATAATCAACTACCAATCCCTGGAAGTATCTGTTAATGTAAGTACAGTGATAGACCACGTTCAGTCCTTACAAGAGGACTGCAGAGCTAAACCTCTTCAAAAGCATTGGGTTGATTCTAAATTTATGTAAGAGTCCATACGGATCTTATAATGTCCACCAAATGGACAATTATGAGGCTAACATGTGCAGTGATGCTACATAATCAAACAGCTATGAAAGTAAGTATGGTCATACAGGACAAGAGGTACTCACAAGAGCAATGCAGTGTGCAGTATAGTTGCGAGATTCTGTGGTCCCTTGAGAACGGATGTTCTTCTGCTAATAGTTTTCGTACAAGTGAGACATTAAGGCAAATGTAGAAATGTAGTTCAAATTGTGATGTGATATCATAGACAGTACCTTACGCTGCAGCCGAGACCAATGTGTAACAAGATTATTCCAGTCACCGTCGGATAAATGTAGCACCGGAGACTTTACAGAAATTTCGTTCAGAGGCTTGCCATCGAAGTGCGCTTGCCTCAGGTAGGAACGATACTTCGTCAACGAGTGCTTGAAAAGCGCAACCAACCCTTGCTCGTCATCACAATCTAGTTTGCTCCTCGCCTATTTAAAAGAATGAAATCTTGTGTCTTCTGTCAGCAGAAACATATGCAGTAATGACCATGAATAACATTAGTACATTACTTACGCGTAAGTTGCGGAGGAAGACTGGAAATTGTCCTGTGTCTGCGGTATAATCTTTCCATGAAGGAAAGATGCACACAAAGTTCCTGACAACAACATAAGCTTCGTCTTCTAAACTGGGAAGAAATGGAACAGGGGTCCTATTTGCTGCAATTGGGGCTCTCTCTGGTTCGAAAAGGGATTTGACAACTAGATTTGGTGTACTCTTTGCTGGAATGGGGGTTTTGCGTCGTACAGCTGGTGCTATGTCAACTGGCATAATCATACTGTTTGCTGCAGTTGGGGTCTGCTGAGTTGGGGCATCAGAAATGACCAGTGTAGTAGGGCTAGAGTCTGCTAGAGTTGGGGTATTTTGTGGGTCAGGTGATATTGCAACTACACCTAATGGGCTATTTGATTTATCAGGTGCCACTACCTTTTCCAAATACTTTGCTTGTGCTCCTCCACGATCAGCAATCGCCCTCTTCCTTTTGAACGTCTGATACACAAGAACAACATTTTAATGGATAAATATGGTATGATGACAGATGGAATATGTACTGAAAATGGATAGGAAGGGCGTGTTCACATACACGATGTGTAAACTAAGCTAATGGCAGTTCAACAAAGTAGAAGCAATGCAAAGCATCAGTTGCAAGATATGTGCGAGCAATGTAACCTTGGAAAGTTAGAGCAAGTACCTTGATGGGTGAATAAGATAGGACATCTTCCTCTGACTCCTCCACTAGGGAGCTACATTGACTTAGGTCTCCCTCTAGCTCAGAATCACTGTTAGGATCATATTCTGAGCATGAATCTGTAGGTGGAGAGCGTTTGCATTGCATTGCATCTAGACTTGATTTCAGTCACTTAATGCCAAGTTTGACAGCCATGGCATTGTTCTGCTTTATTCTTTTCATGCGCGCAAGCTCATAATCATTATGATGCTGTTCAGAATCTAAGATTCATGAAAACATAAAAAGTAGTCAGATTATCTATGGAATGCATTGCGGATTCAACTCGGAGAGTGTCTCCCTATAAACCCCTGCATATGCAAAGTTCACCTCCCCAACCGTGCTGACTAGACCACACACAGAAATACAAACCCCTTATGTCTCTATAACAGGCAGGCACACATTTCAAAACTGAAGTAGGAACATTAGAATCATATGAAATTCGTATTTGAACAAATAAACTAAGCAATTTGAGTGGCGTAATGTTTAGCTTCAAGGGTGGATTGTTGGTAGTGCGACACAAAGCAAGTAGGCAGATTGTATTCCATGTAAAAGATCGAAACCTATGTAAAAGCTGGAAATGACACTTTCTTTCTATACAATGCAGTGTTTGTTACCCACACATGATGGAAGAGATCACATAGAGAAATACTATTCACTCATGTCTACGGTTCCAGTATTTAGAAACAGGGTGCTCCACCCTAAAAGAATATTGACAACAAATATGACAAGGCAAGCATGGATGTAGTGAATCAATCATTTACTTGTGAGCTTATTAGGACAAGTATGCAGAATTGTAACTGCAGTAAGAGACCGTCCAAAATCTGAATGAAGAAGTTTGTCTAGCACTTATTGTTTGCAACTAATCGATGTGAATAATTGGATATTATATCGAATGAGTAAGAAAGACAAGTAAAATTGTCAACAAACCTGGCTTGCAGTAGTAATCTGGGTCAATGTCACTACGACCAACAATCCAAAATGACTAGTTTCTGTTCCGAGGGCCGGAATTTTGAAAACCCCGACCAACAATCCGAGGTACTAAAGATTACCGAAATACATCTGAACCATTAAGTGTAGGTAGCACTGAGCACACAACAAACCCTAATGACAGTCCTGCCTAATGAGTAATGAATGAATTAGAAAATGGGTGATGAGGTTTGGCTGCTGAGTGTTGAGGACGTATCTCAGGATAAATCGGGTTGGCTTGGTGGGTGATGCACGCCTGAGCCCTGAACGGACTGGGATGGTAGGCACGGCAGCGCGCCCTGGCAGCAGTGACGCTGTTGGGCGAGCGACTCCTGGCCTCCTGTTAGTCTGGCGTCTCCTCCTAGAGTCATGCCGTCCGGGGACGGCAAGTCGCCGGCGAGGCAGGCGGCTGGGGGCGAGTAGAGATCGGAAGCGCGCAGCAGAACAGAGGGGAATCGGGGCCTGGGACGACCCAAAATCCCAGGGTGGGCCGGCCCACCGTGGGCACCCTGTAGAGATACACACCCGAGCGGCGAACATGCATTTTCGAAACTAATTTAGGAACATTTAGCTGACCAATTAAACAACTCTGTTTTAATAATATTAGATTCATATTTGAACAACTAAGCTTGTTTAGCTTGATGGCTGGAGCAGTGTTATTATGACACGAAGCACGTATTCTGATCGTATAGTTTTCATAAAAGGGGGAAACTCTAAGCATATTTTTTAGCAAAAGAGGGTTTCCCCTCCGATTTCTATTAAAGAAACCACCACGGAACCAACATGATCAATTAAACCCTAAGCATGATAATTTAAACCGTATTATGGCTGTGCCATGGCAGATTTGAAGGTGCAAACCGGAGAAATGATATTTAGCATCCATTGTTTGCTTCGAACTAAGAACTAAATTCTAAGAGCTGAAAAGGAAGTAGAGTAACCAAGTTAAGATCTATTTTCTGGTTGAGATCAAAAAGTTGAGGAGATATGAAGTACCACCTCTCTTGCAGGCGCCGTGTAGGCATCGGGGGTGCGATGGCTGTCAGTGGCGTTGAAGCAGATCTGCGACGGTCGAGGGGTGCATCGGGGGATAAGTCCCGTTGCGGTGGAAGAGAAGGTCGTGTGAGCGGCCCCGGCAAAGAGGTCGTGCGAGAGGACGCGATGCAAGGCTATTGGTCCGTCGCCGTGGATGAGAAACGACCATCTCTAGCAGTGGACGATGCGGTCTTGGTAGGCGCTCCGGCATGGTGGAGGACGGTGGCGATGGATGTGGTGGAGGACGGCGGCGATGGATGGGGTGGCGGACGGAGGCTGGTGTGGGGATGGGGTGTTCTAGCGCGGACGGTGTATGAATGGGAAAATGGAGGGAGAGGTACGGGGAACCATGTTTTTGGGACGCGCCTGTCTGAAATATGGGAAAGTTACGAACTTAGCCCTCGTTTAAAATTTGGACGTCTCGTCGGTTGGGGATAGGACGGTAATCTCGCATCTCGCCAATATTTGCCCAGAGCGATTTCGAGCGAGGAGAGGGTGGTTGGCACCCATGGTTGGCGCCCATGGTGTATGAACGGGGCTGACAGGTAGGGCAGTTGTGTCACGTCTGAGTGAAGTTACAAACCTGCCCCTATTGAAAATATTTGCCTACATCGATTTCGGCCGAGTCGAGTTTGTTTTGTCGCCCACCGTGTATGAATGGGGAAATGGAGGGAGAAATAGAGGTCTTTCGGATGAGCTTGAATAAAATGTGTTTTGCCGCCCATGTTTGGCGCCCACCGTGTCGGAATGGGCTCAGAGGCGGTCGTGTCACGTCTACTTGAAGTTACTAACCTACCCCTATTGAGAGCAGTGGAAATCGGGCCGATGGATTGTCTGTGTAAGGGATAGACAGTAATTTCCATCTCCCAAACACTTGGCTTCGGGCAGACGATGTGGGAGTGGACATTTTGTCGCTTCTTTCGAATATTGGGACAATAAGCATCCACGTTTACCCTGGCAACTATATTCGAATCCATTTTGTATTCCTATACGAATCTTTATAAATCATTCTATGTGTTTTTATATATCTTCAAAAGCACGACAAAGATGTATTCCACTGTCATATATGAATATGATTTACAAATGCCGATACTCGAATTCAGAAGCTAGAATCCAGTTTAAGGTGAATTTGAATATTTGGAACACTTTATGTCCAACTCAAATGTCACACGCAGCATAATGTGTACTCCCATTTAGATATGTACACAAGCGATGTATCAAGATTCAAATACCGAGTCAATCAACCAATAATGTACACAACTAACGAACATATAAACACTTACATAGTATATGGATCAATAATATCAACTAACATACATAAGCCAGGCCGCTGTACTTTTTTTTGGCTACAACAGCATCCTTTTTTTAGCCAGCATCTTGGCCCTTTCCGATGCGTGCCACTTATGGTCCATCTATACTACTACTATTGCTGAATGCACATTCAGCCCAATTGGCATATTTGTAGGTCTGGCACAACAATCCAAATGAAATGTCTCCGAGTCTTATCAATTAATACAGACTTGTGCTCAAATAAAATTACAAACCAAAAAACAAAAAAAAACAATTATTACATGATCTCTAAAACAAATGGTTTGATTGATTACATGAACAGACAACACAAAGGTTATTCAACTATGGAAAGAACATTTCACCTATGATTTACCAAGTAGGAATTTAATTTCCTTTTTTCCTTCAGGACCTTAACAATCTGGTCAGTCTCAGCTTGCTTCGTTTTGAAATCCACCAAATATTTAATGGTTGTCTTGAGTACTGCTTGTGATTGTGCTGTTTGCTTCCTCAACATGTCAACTTCATCTCTAAGTGCAGAAGCAGAATCTCTTTCTACCACTAGTTTAGCCTCTAGAGCATCAACAGTTGGCAATTCATAATGCACGATTGGGCCGGTGCCACAACTGTGGGATGATGCAACGTCCATGGGGACCTCGCTCTTTAATCTTGGGCTAACCTGTTTTGCCATTAAAGTTCCGATTGGATTCAGAAAAGTTGAAGTTAGCAAAACATCTCAACTGGGAGTTATAACAGCAAACCAGTTAAACAAACAAGGAATTAAAGAGTTTCAATTGGATGTTGAAAAGTAGTTAATAACATCATTGTAACCCGCTGTTGCAGCAACAATGCAGTTAAACAAACAAGTAGATATTTAAGTTAAGGCAAACAGGTAATTCTTAACAGTAAGTATCAAACACATAGATAGGCGCAGTCTACAATATGATTAACAGGCTGTGCCATTATGTAATCAGTAGCAAACTAAATTAAGCCAAGCAACGTAATTGAACAATTTTGCAATAAGTGGCTAACTAAAATTCCGAGAAGCAGGTAACTGAACTTACGCTAGTTCTTTGTACAGGCACACTGCAACTTCTTTTTCGCTTACAAGGTTGTACGAAGGAGTCCATGGCATCAATTGCTTGGATACGCAGTCCCAATACTTCTTTCTTCCCACATTGCATGGGTAAGTCGAATGGTTAATCTGGTAAGATGGTGCGTCCTTGATATGTTATATGAGGACGTGTAGTCAGACTAGTTGTAGCCAAACACATCACACTGGCTTTTACTGTATATTTCATGCGGTTACTTTTGGCATATCGAGATCTAAGCAATCTACAATAGGATGAAAAGACTGGCATCCTTCACATTATTGGCGAACTCAGTTCATAGAAACAAGCAATTCAACCATTCTGTGGGTAAAACAAAAGCGCCACCAGAATGTTTTTCACTATCAAATCATACACGCAAATAGGGGCGACGCCACCATAGGGGCTGGTATGGGCGGCCGCCTCAGGTGGCTGGAAAGTGTGCACCTAGTTTGAGTCGTCCAGGTTGGCCCATGCTAGTTTTGTTCGTCCCAACACACGAGCAGGCAATGTAAAAAATGAAGAAAAATGTTTCAATTTGGATGGGCCAATAACATAAGTGCAAGGCAGGCCCTATAGCAGGCTCGCGGCCCAAACGAGCGCCTCCCATATCGATCGACAACAGGAAAAATCCCAATTCATTCGCTCCAGCCTCCAGTCTGGTTTGCTCCTAACCTAGCCGCCGCTGGACAGACCGACACAGCACTTCCCCACGCCCTCGTTGGAGGGCGGTCGCTGGGCTTCAAGCGAACGGAAGGACAAGAAGATGAAGATCCAACCCTGGGTGTAGCCTGCGTGGGAGGCAGCGGCGGTAGCACGGGCATGGCATCGAGCTTGCGCAAACGGTCAGTCGCAGCTTGGAAGAGTAGCATGCGCAACGAGCAGGTACATCACATCCCTGATTATATCTAATTCAAGTCTTCAATTTCTGGCCAATAGTTAAACCTGGCGGTGTTGTAAAACTGCTTGTATGTAGGGAATCTATGAGAAAATGAAACCAATTTCTACTTATTTTATAACTCCCCCAATCAATACTGAACTGACTGAATCTGATGTATCTAATCAAGTTTCCGGTGCAAACATACAAGCTCATGTTGTTCTTGAGCCTGAAGTGTCTAATGAACAGACTGCTAATGAAGGATTTGATGCAAACATTTTACATGCTCCTGGTGATGAACATATAGTGTCTAATGACGGATCTAATGCAAGCATTTAGCAAGCTCATTGAAGGATTTAGTGTCTAATGATGATCTACTATGTTGAGAGAGACATATATTTGCAGGCATTGATGACAAGCAAATTATAGTGCATTTTCATAGCTTGAGGAAACATCGAGGCCATCTACCAGAAAGTCCCCGTATCATGACAACATAGCATAAATACTTTTCTAATCTGTTGTTTGAAACTATTGGCATACTTGTGCAGGATAGATATATTGATATGCAGTTTGCGCACTGGTTATACGTGCAATTACACTTCAATATTTTCAGCCAGAGAACGGATAATTCAAGCAGGTACAGACCATGTTTGTAGTCCTTGTACACCATGTTGCATTTTGTGTTTTTTGGTGCTTGCGTCATTTAGTGTTTATAATCTGAACTACTTGGATCATTAGCTGGTTTTCAAAGTGCATGTAGCTTCACATTTCTCAAGTTTTGTTGTTTTCCGGAGTGCAAGTGCCTTCGTATTTTTTAAGTTAAATATTCGCCCCTGGTAACTTGAATTCGTGGATCAGCCACTGCACACAAATCATACACGAATGATTGTACGAATTAAATGAAATGCAGGGACTTACGCTAGCTCGTTGTACAGGCTCACTGCAGCTCTGCTTGCGCTTGGGATGTTCCATGTACAAGTCCATGTTACCACTTGCTTGGATGTGCAGGCCTTGTGCTCCTTGCATCCCTCTCTGCATTTTTGACACGGCGAATGGTTGATCAAATAAGAGGAATCGACCTTGATGTTGTACCGGAGGACAGATACTTACAAGGTTATATGGGTGTGCAGGATGTGTACCAGATCCCGTAGCGCCGTCATGCTTCGCTAAAAAATGGATTTGCTTGTTTCAGATGATATCTCCAGAAGAAATAAGAGTTAAAGTCAGAGTTGCATAGGCGTGTAAGCTAAGAGAGCAGTGAAAGGATATCCAAACATCGTCGGAACAGTGCACAAGGGAGTGATGTGTGGATACCTAGTTCGGGCCGGCGTTTGGGCATGCTCGCCTAGCTAGAGTGCGGGTCACTTCAGAGCCGTTGAGGGTGATGCACTGGCGTTGGCTGGCCGCGCACGGATGCAGATGTTTAGTGGCAGCGGAGCACTACGATGCGGTGGACGAGACCGTTGGTGAAGCCCCAACGGCCTCGGGGGGCGGAGGTGCGACGATGTGCTCGGTGAAGTAGCCCCGGTGAGCTGGGAGACGGCGTCGGTGAAGCGCACCTGATGCGGTGGAACTCGGTGTCTGTGAGGCACGTCGGTTGCGGCGGCCGACGTTGTCGGTGGACCACCCGGTGCGGTGGACGAGGGCGTAGATGAGGTAGCTCGGTGCGGTGGTGAAGCGCGACCGTCGTCGTCGTCGTCCGGCACAGAGGTGGGGAATGGTGGGGAAAGAGACGAGACGAGGGGCGATTCGAGGGTTGGCGGCGAATTAGGGATTTGAGCAATCTGGGGCGGAAGGGGACGGTGGAGAAGAGAGATTTTGCAGGGCTCGAATTGGGGCCGCCAGATATTTCAATCCGAAACGTGGAAGCGCGAACTTATATTGTCGTCGTCCTTTTTTTGGGGGGAGGGGGGTGGGTGGCTGGGTGCTACGCGTCCGTCCGACACACGCGACCACCCCGACAGGACTATGCTTCGGTGCCTTAAGGCACCTGCCTTTGTGTCCATGACATGTGGGCCCAACAGGTTGCTGGCCCACATGTCAGTCACCCAAAGGCAGTTGCCTTTAAGGCACCGAAGCAGCGTCCACCCCGACACGACCCTGGTCTGCCTAGTGCACCTACATTTGAGAATGCAAACGAATCTTCTTTCATTTGCAAACGAATCTGTATGTATTACCATGGCCGTGTTTTCCTTGCAATAATTAGTCATTCGAAACGAGATACTCCATCCGTTCACTTTTGTAAGTCGTTTCAGACAACTTAAAATGAACTGTTTTGCACATTGTCTGAAATGTCTTCAAGGTCTTATAAAAGTGAACAGAGGGAGTACTATAAATTAATTAATGAGGAGTTATTTGAAAAAAATCGAAACGGTACCCATGCTAACGTGGATTAGAGTGTGTGTCACATAATTAGTTATTTGAATTAGAGTGTGTGTCACGTAGTTAGATTTTTGAATTAGAGAGTGTGTCACGTAGCGATCTCAAATTCTGACGTGGATTTCGTATTTCACTGTATCCATGCTACTTTTTTAATACAAATTCATATGTATATGATGAACACCATGGTAGTGAGAAAACTTTTGGATGGATTCAAACATATGACCTACAAAATAGCACAACAAATTGAGTCAATGTCAACTTTTCGAAACGTAGTATGGCACGACTTCAAAATAATTACCCGTATGCCTGGTCCTCGGTTAAAATCTTACAATGTACACCGAATTGAAACATCGATATTAAGTCTCGTACTATGTACATTCAAATGTTGTTTTTAGCCCCCCCCGCACAAACGCTACATACTTCCTGTATCAGTCAATCTTCCTCTCCTAACCACCTTAGGAAGCTATCGGTTTCCAACACACGTTCATTCTTTCTCTCCATGTTTCGATCTCTAAGTCTCTCAACTACACAACCCCTTTTTCCACTCTGTTACCAAATGTATTTACCTCACACACCCGCCATTGCACCCCATGCCGAGCTCTCTCTCTCTCCCCCCTCTCCCTCTCACCCTCTCGCGCTAAATACATGCATTGCCTATCTAGCCCCCCAACCTCTCATGCGCACGCAAGCACGTTGTATATCTAGGTCACTCCCTCAAGACTGTCTCACTCTTTCTTCCGCACGGCGGGCCACACTCGCTCAATCTCGCTCTCTTTATCCGAGTCTCGTTTAACCTCGTTTTCTTTCACACACAAATGATATATCTCCCTCTTCGGGCCTCGATCGACACACTCTATACTCTCTCACGCAGATTGTCTATCTAGGTCAGTCCATCCAAGCCGCCGCCACTCTTTCGACCTCATGGTGGGCCACGCTCACTCAATCTTTCTCTCTCTCTCTCTCCGTATGTCTCGATTGACCTCGCTCATTCTCGGACAAAAACAATATATCACCATGTTTGAGCCCAATTTGACCTATTCACATTGTATACTCTCTCACGCACATCGTCTATCTAGGTCACTCTCTCCAACCCGTCTGACTCTTTCGATCGCACGGCGACCCTATGTGATCGGTTGACCTTGCTTCCTCCCACGCACAAAATATATCTACACGTCTGTGACTGGATCATCTCTCAAGCTCTATCTTACAGCCCTCACCCTTGCCAAAAGCTCAATCGGACAATATCTCTCAAGAGCATATATATTTGTTCAATGAATGTCGGACCACACTCACTTTGTCTCTCTATCTGTATGTCTCTCGATTGACCTCGCTTTCTCACACCGTATCTTCCATGCGTTGAAGCTACTACCTCTCCATCCCTCGCAAAGCCGGAGCTATTTACATTGCGAGGGGCACTCCAACCTTGGATTAATTTGTGTAGGCATTTATTCCGGTCGGTTTAGATTATATTTTCGTAGGATTCGGCCCACAACTACTCCAAACACCGTTGCAACCCACGCAACTCCCCTAGTTGATTTCCCTCCGGCTCGGTCATCGCTCTCTCGCACGTCCTTTCTCGCCTTCAACGTCGCACCATGGTATTATTGAAAAAGATAGTCCACTTGGAATGGAACAATTTTCGACCCACAAATTAAAGTGCTACAAACTACACACCGAGGGGCCCACATGTCATGAAACAAATTTGGACCCATATACAAATTAAAAAATAAAGGACGAGGATCGAACTTGCGACCGGGCCTTCAAGCCGCACGTCAATAGGCAACATACGTAGAATAGCAATGTTTGTTATACCCCCTTTGTTCACATAATGTTTTTATATTACCACAGCCTAATTAATGGATAACATGTAATATTATTTTTAGTACTATTCGCCTTCACTTACTGGTGGGTTCCATGTGTGCTCTCTCTCTCCTCCCCTTCTGCGTTTAGACGCACGGGCAAATAGGAAGAACTCGCGGGCAATGTTGCCGTTGACCATATCTGGACGTGTTCACAAGTCATGGCACCAGTTTCACGTACTAGCAGCACTAGTCAGTGTGTACGTGCAATGCACGTTAATCTGGAAGTATATGAAGTGCATGCGGATATTAACTAATAGGATATTATTTGCGTGTTGTCATGTGATTAGCACTATTTTTGGCATGAAATTAACTGCACGCTAAACGTGTTGAACGCTCGACATTGAAGCAGTCTAGGTCGTTGGATGACAAGGAATACATGTGGCTTGATGACGTTTTATATTTAATTTGATACGGCTCTAGCAGAACATTCAATCGATCAAACCATACATTTCGTTCAGTCTGACTCCGACTTTAAATTATACGACGATCGATATAAAATAAACGGAAATGATAAACGTTCGGATTTTAAGCATGGCAATCCGAACGTTTTTCATGGCAAATTTAGATTACGCGGCGGCGGCGGGGGCGTCTCGCGGTGGGAAGCGGCTCCTCTGCCGTGCTCTATGTGTCGTCGGGCCACTGACCGATGGCGACGGCGGCGTCTTGCGCCGTTGTTGGCGTACTCCTGGACGTTGGCCTAGCTTCAAGGAAGGCCAAAATGTGTTGGACTTCGGAGCGAGTCAACTGGCGGGAGGAGGCGACTGGCGTTGGTGCAAGGAAGCGGTCGACGGCGGCCATCCATGCCGCCGAGGGGGGCACTGGCACCCGCGCGGGGACATGCGCTGTCAACGGCGCGGCGGAGACATTCGTGTGCATGGGCACCGGCACGGGCGCGCACGTCAGTGCACGCGCAGGCGCATGCGCTGGCAGGTGCACGGGCACCGGCACGGCCGTGCGCGTCAGTGCACACGCAGGCGCATGCGTTGGCAGGTGCACGGGCGCGTGAAAGTCGGCGGGGACCTCGTGGAACCCCGTGGCATCAAGCGCGGCGACCATGTGCGGCTCCCAGCCCATCAATGCCACGGGGATGGGCGCTGGCGTAGTCGGGGCGACGGGAGACGGAACGGGAGCGGGGGCAGGCGCGACATCTTCCCGCAAGGCCAGTTCAAGCTCGTCCCAAAGCGCCTTATGTTCTCGAGACTCCGGCTGGGTGTCTTCCTCAGGAAACTGGAACACTAAGGGCAGACCATCGTGATGCGGCATGGCGTACGTTCAGGTCAGGCTAGTTGGAGGTAGACGACAGGAGAATCGGAGAGGAAGAGAGAGAATTGTGGCGATACCGGGTACTCCCTCCGTCTAGGTGTGTAAGTCATATTAGAAGGAGCTCCGCAACCTAGGTGGCAAAGGATTGGGCGAGGCAAAAAAATCAACATGAATACCATCCAATAGTTGTACCTCATGGCCAGCCAAAAATTCAGTAATTAATTCTTAATTAATAGGTATGACTGTTTGGCTAGCCCATGCAAGAATTAAATCTCTTGCATGCAAGCCGGCTTGATTCTCTTGACTAACCGGTGCCTTCTTTCTATGCATTCATAGGTCGTTTATTTAGCAATTAATCCCTAATTAATAGTCAGAGAAGAGAAAGCGTGGGTGGTTAAATGAGGGGGGAAGAAAACAATTAATGTTACGCGCCTAGGTGATTTGGGAATATCTAGTTTTCGTAAAGTGACTTACACACCTAGACGGAGGGAGTAGTGCGGGTTGATTTTAAACTGCGGCGCCGGCGACATTAAAAGTGGGAGCAGTTGGGACGACGGTGGGCGGCGGAGCCTGGTCAAAGGGCTCGCCTCCCGGTGAGTCTGCACAGCAGTCTGCTCACACGCCTCCCTGATAGCCGGCGCAGCGGTCTGCTCGCACGCCTCCCGTCGACTCACACGCTTGCTGGGACGGCACCTGCCGATGAGAAGCGGGGACTCGGGGCGGCACGTAAATGCCCACGGTTTCAATAGTGAAAGCGTTCGCCTTAACGCGATAGGTCTTTGTTCCAAAATACCTTGGCTCTTCATTTGTGCAACTTGTCATAAGCAGCTTGTCTCGAATTGAAGAAAAAACTTACGAAGTAATATTTGTGCCATATCACGTGACCATGCTCAGTTTCAAGAATTTATGCTCACTTTTGGATTTTCCGAAATTTAAGATCCAGGATTTGAAACAATATCATAACCTGCATCATGAAATAAATTTTCAAGCCGTACATCTGCCCTGTTATGTTTCTTAAGAAAGGATTTGGTCAAACATTTTGCTTAGTTAGACTCCAGACAAGTTATATATGCAGAGTAAAAGGATAATCCCTCCGTACCAGTGCATTGCGTGATATATTAACTCAAGTACTAGGCACGAACAAATGGGCTCAATTCTGTGCTCATCCTGGTGTAGTAGTAGTAGTACTAGGCAATGCAGTTGACGGGTGACCTTGACGAGCGGCGACCGAGGGAATTGAACCGTGCTCGGCACGGTAGGTAACGTTGTCTAGTTACTAAAGCATCCCTCCGTTGTTCATCGGTAGTCATTATGGACCGGGGACATGAGGGGAATTTCCTAGGGCTGGAATTCTGGCCGCCAGATATTTTGACTTGAAACGCCGAGGCTCGACTGGTTGGGGTTGACTAATGTGCGTACCACGCACGCCACCGAAGGACACGGGCCCGGTTTTTTTAGGATCAACACGAGCCAAGGTCTGGCTGGTACGCCGTTGGGTCCTACCATTCGAGAATACGAAAGGAACCTTTTAAATTGCCGAACGAATCTATGCGTATTACAATACCCGTATTTTCCTTGCAAATACTAATCTCAACGTGGTAATTGATTTATGACGAGTTGTTGAATTAGAGTGAGTTTGTGATATAGTGATCTCAACGTGGATTTCACATTTCATGGTATCCCTAGTAAGTTTTCCAATGCAGATTCAAATTTAAAAGATGAACAATACGGAGGTGAGAAAACTTTGTATGTATCAAGCATATGACCACACACACACACAAAGACACACACGCACGAACACAACAACAATCCAATAAGTATAGTGCATCTATTTTTCCAAACCATGCATGTATGACACGAATTCAAAAATACTCCTTCTATTCCTAAATACTAGTCTTTTAGAGAGTTCAACAAGTGACTACATAAGGAGCAAAATTGTAACGCCCACGATGCGGCTATATCTCCCACGTGTCGAGGCACGACTTAGAGGCATAACCACATAGTGGTTTTGTCGCAAGAAGGGTCATCTTCACACAATCCCATGTAATGAACAAGAATGGGATAAAGAGTTGGCTTACAATCGCCACTTCACACAGTACATAAATATAATTCATACATCATCCAAAATACACACATAAACCGACTACGGTCAAGATCCAAATGAAAAAAAGGCAACCCCAAATGCTAGATCCCCGATCGTCCCAACTGGGCTCCACTACTGATCATCGGGAAAAGACACATAGTAACGACGACGTTCCTCGTCGAACTCCCACTTGAGGTCGATCCCATCATCGGCACTGGCATCGTCGGCACCTGCAACTGTTTTGGTAGAATCTGTGAGTCACGGGGACTCAGCAATCTCACACCCGTGAGATCAAGACTATTTAAGCTTATAGGAAAGGATGGTGTAATGAGGTGGAGCTGTAGCGGCAATAAGCATATATGGTGGCTAACATACGCAAAAGAGAGCGAGAAGAGAGGCAACGGAACGGTCGTCATCTAGCAATGACCAAGAAGTGATCCTGAACCCCTACTTACATAATTCATAACTCAAACCGTGTTCACTTCCCGGACTCCGCCGAGAAGAGACCATCACGGCTACACACGCAGTTGGTGTATTTTAAATTGGGTCAAGTGACAAGTTCTCTACAACCGGACATTAACAAATTCCCATCTGCCTCATAACCGCGGGCACGACTTTCGAAAGATAATACCCTGCAGGGGTGTCCCAACTTAGCCCATCATAAGCTCTCACGGTCAATGAAGGATAAACCTTCTCCCGGAAAGACCCGATCAGTCTCGGAATCCCGGTTTACAAGACATTTCGACAATGGTAAAACAAGACCAGCAAAGCCACCCGAATGTGCCGACAAATCCCGATAGGAGCTGCACATATCTCGTTCTCAGGGCACACCGGATAAGTCAAGCTACGAGTAAAACCAGACCTCGAGTTTCCCCGAGGTGGCCCCGCAGGCTGCTCGGTTCGGACCAACACTCGAAGGAGCACTGGCCCGGGGGGGGGGGGGTTAAAATAAAGATGACCCTCGGGTTCGCGAAAACCCAGGGGAAAGGCTTAGGTGGCAAATGGTAAAACCAAGGTTGGGCCTTGTTGGAGGAGTTTTATTCAAGGCGAACTGTCAAGGGGGTCCCATAAATCACCCGACCGCGTAAGGAACGCAAACTCAAGGAACATAAAACCGGTATAACAGTAACTAGGGCGGCAAGAGTGGAACAAAACACCAGGCATAAGGCCGAGCCTTCCACCCTTTACCAAAATATATAGATGCATTAATTAAATAAGAGATATTGTGATATCCCAACATATCCATGTTCCAACATGGAACAAACTTCAACTTCACCTGCAACTAGCAACGCTATAAGAAGGGCTGAGCAAAAGCGGTAACTTAGCCAAACAACGGTTTGCTAGGAAAGGATGGTTAGAGGTTGACATGGCAAAATGGGAGACATGATATAGCAAGTGATAGGTAGCGCAGCATGGCAATAGAGCGAACAACTAGCAAAGCAAAGATAGAAGTGATTTCGAGGGGTGGTCATCTTGCCTGCAAGGTTCTTTGAGTTGTCGAAAGCTTGATCCTCGTAAGCGTACTCAACAGGTTCCTCGTTCACGAACTCGTTTCCCGTCTCTACCCAAGAGAAGAACACAAGCAACGGAACCACAATCAATCACGAGGAATGCACAAGCAACATATGCAAAACATGTATGATATGCAAGATATGATATGCGATGCATATGCGTGCTCCGGAAGGAAAATGATGAACAAGGCAGTAACCTGGCAAACCAAGTATGCCACTGGAAAGATGAGATGATTTCGGTCGAAATCGATATAAAGATCACCGGAAACGGATGTACGGTTTGCAAAAGGCAAGCAAAACAAGAATGACACGAATCTGCGATTAACAGCATGATAGCACTTAAAATACAACAAAAAACAATGCTACAGCACTCCAACATAGCAAAAAAGCACATGGCAGTAGTCTACAGGAGATGCTTGACAAAAGATGAACACTGAGCTATGGCTAGTTCATAACATATCAAGCTCAAACAAGCATGGAAAAAGTGCAAAAGATAACAGGTTCACAGACTTGGTGAAATTACTGGACATGGCAGAAAACAGCATCAGGTAGCAATGTTCAGAGCATGAAATCAACATGCTACAGGAACTTAAAATAGCAAAACAAGGCATGGCAGTGTTCTACTAAATACATATGACAAAAGTCCCTTACTGACTATAAGCCAAAAAGGACCAGAAGAAATGATGGCAAGCATGTAAACATAGCAAGTTTCGTTAACAGGTTTCAGACTTGGCAGAAAACAGAGCATGGCAGAAACAATAATATGAGGGCATGTTTGTGAGCTTGATGCACTCACTACAGAGCAATTCATGACAAAACAAGAATACCTACAGCAAGATGGCATGTTTATGAAGCTATCCATGGCAAGAACAAAAGCATAGCATGTATGGATCAACTACAATAAGCTTGGCAAAATTGAATAACACGTAAACAATCTGCCGGAAATATTTATAGCAAAAGTAGAGCAATATTGAGTCATTCTATGGCACTCCATAATTGCAAAAAAGGGCAGGAATGGATCAATTACAACAATAGCTACAAAACATCCTTACTGCACATCTCCAAAATATGCATAGATCTCTCTATAGCATCAAGTTTACATGCCAACAAAATAACAGCAGACGAGGACTTAGAGAAATCACCAAGTCCCTGAAATCAGAAACATTACGGGGCCTAGTTTGCATGCATGTGCTAGTCACCACAGAGATCACAAAAATACATGGCATACACCACTGGAAAGATGGAATGGCATACAACAAAACACATGTAGAGCTCATGCCCATAAGATGCACAGATTAAATGATACAAAAATGACAAATCTCCAAGTTCTGATAAGAACCAGCAGATAACAGCAACTAGCCCTCTTGCAACAGAGATTGGGGCATCAAGATGGCCTCTAATGAACATGGTGCAATTGAACAAAATGTAGAGCATCACGAGGCGAACAAATTGACATATTACACACGTGAAACGGAGCTACATGCAAGAAGTTATGCACTGATAAACAAGAGCACTTATCATCAAAATCAAAAAAACTTGGGAAAAAAGGGGGCTCGGGTCAACCTTGCTATAGTACCCGCACGGATCTGGATCGGGACTGCTCGAGGGGCTCGGGCTCGATCGTACAGCACCATCATGTACAAGGCTGTGCACATGACATACGAAGCGTCCTCGAGTCGGCATAGCCATGGACTCTTTAAGACACTACGAGACCACTGTAAAACCAACCGTGGAAAGGCGGACCACTAGACGTCGAACCCCAATCTCATATCATGCGTCTGTCGGAAGGATATCCTAAGGCTACTAGAATTCCCACTTATAAACTCCCGAAACTTTCTGGTTATGCAATCTGGTGTTGGGGATACAGGGGACACAAAATATATCACCCAAACTAACAATACCTAGATCCAGCTGTATCCATCCGTCAACACATAACCAAGAAATCTTCGAAAATCGTTTACCTCAACCTTCGAAAAACATCCGTTATACAAGTTATGGGAATACTCCCGAACTCCTGCCCCAGTACTGGGTGGCGTCGAGGTGATCTCACCAACAACTGCATAAAAGAGATTTCGATGTCGGCGAAACTCAGGTATTCCAGAACTGCAACGATAAAATTGTGTCGACAACACCTCGGAGCTCAACTCCCCGGGACACTGCCACAACCCCTAAATGTCAGGAGGCACCAAGAACAATGTTCTCGTCACAAAACCATCGGAACGATTCCAAGATACCCGCGTGATCCTAAATTTTTTATAGTGAAATTTGAGGAGAGAAGAGTCAAAACTTCTACGTCAGGAGACCTCACCAGAGCGACGAAGGGACTGAGGAGTAAAAAGAATCCTACTCTCCGATATATATAATCCTAAGACTCAAAACATTTTTGTTCTAGACTCAACAACGCCAGCGATTCGATCAAGCAGGGGGCTCCTAAGTCGGGGATGGCTCTGATTACCAACTTGTAATGCCCACGATGCGGCTATATCTCCCACGTGTCGAGGCACGACTTAGAGGCATAACCGCATAGTGGTTTTGTCGCAAGAAGGGTCATCTTCACACAATCCCATGTAATGAACAAGAATGGGATAAAGAGTTGGCTTACAATCGCCACTTCACACAGTACATAAATATAATTCATACATCATCCAAAATACACACATAAACCGACTACGGTCAAGATCCAAATGAAAATAAGACAACCCCAAATGCTAGATCCCCGATCGTCCCAACTGGGCTCCACTACTGATCATCGGGAAAAGACACATAGTAACAACGACGTTCCTCGTCGAACTCCCACTTGAGGTCGATCCCATCATCGGCACTGGCATCGTGGGCGTTACAAAAATGAGTGAATCTACACTCTAAAATATGTCTATATACATCCGTATGTGCCAGTCCATTTGAAGCCTCTAAAAATACTAATATTTAGGAACGAAGGGAGTAAAATGTAAGACATCCATGGTCCTCAGTTCAATATTTAAAATGAACATGAAGCTGAAACATGAATATTAAGTCTAGTACTATAGTACATGCAAATGTTGTGTTTAGGCGGAGCTATGATTGTTGGGGGTCAACCCCTTGACCTTCGATAAAATTGTGGAGCTCTGTTTAGGGTTGTTTAGATTATATTTGTCCCCACCCTCCCAACCACCGATTGGTTGTGCACCCCCACCCCTCCTCCCCGGGAGAATATCATGTGCCCCCATACCTTAGATGCTATATGCCGATACGAGTTGCTTGGAGCGTGTAGATCTGAGATATAACAGCTCACATGATGTGTCTTAATATTTTTGCAGGAAACCTTGATGAGTTTGAGAATTGCACACAATTTGTACAAAAACTACTTAGATGCCCTTTGATCCCATATCCAACGACCTCGAAGCTCGTATAACCGTAGCATCTAAAATGAAGGAGGACATCATATTCTCCTGTATGTAACAATATCATGTGCTACCACACCTTAGATGCTTTGGTGATACAAGCTCTTCGGAGGCGTTGGATTTGTGACCCAACACCTCCTCGGTGGTTTGAATGGTTTTTTGCAGAAAAGCCCCAAAAGAGTTCGGCCACTGCTTACAAGCACAAAGACTGCTCAGATGCCATTGGATCTCAGATCAAACGACCTCCAAGCTCGTATCACCGTAGCATCCAAGCTGCGATAGCACCTTATGTTTTCTCGCACGGGAGAGTATGAGGTGCTCCCGCTGTCGGTGTCAAAACCGGCGGATCTTGGGTAGGGGGTCCCGAACTGTGCGTCTAAGGTCGATGGTAACAGGAGACAGGGGGCACGATGTTTACCCAGGTTCGGGCCCTCTCTATCGAGGTAATACCCTACTTCCTGCTTGATTGATCTTGATGAATATAGGGTTACAAGAGTTGATCTACCACGAGATCATAGAGGCTAAACCCTAGAAGCTAGCCTATGATGATTATGATCGTTGTATCCTGTCCTACGGACTAAACCCTCCAGTTTATATAGACACCGGAGGGGGCTAGGGTGACACAGAGTCGGTTACATAGAAGGAGATCTAAATATCTGAATCGCCAAGCTTGCCTTCCACGCAAAGGAGAGTCCCATCCGGACATGGGACAAAGTCTTCAATCATGTATCTTCATAGTCCAACAGTCCGGCCAAAGCATATAGTCCGGCTGTCCGGATACCCCCTTATCCAGGACTCCCTCAGTAGCCCCTGAACCAGGCTTCAACGACGATGAGTCCGGCGCGCAGATTGTCTTCGGCATTGCAAGGCGGGTTCCTTCTCCGAATACTCCATAGAAGATTGTGAACACAAGGATCGTGTCTGGCTCTGCAAAACAAATTCCACAAAACATCGTAGAGAGAATATATTTCACAAATCTAATCTGCTGACAACTTTTCATAGCGTGACATCACGCCGCGGCCCGGTCATTATTCGAACCGTTTTTCTTAACCAGCTGCTGCACATATTGCGAGGCGGTTTCATTGGCACATCTTGTCGAAGCAGAAATCGTGTCCCCTTATCATGGGATTCTCATCAATACGGGTGTGGGTAACCCAACCGCGCCGTCAACACGACGCTTCCGAGCTCCAATGCCGGAAAGTATCCGAGCTCCAACGCCGGACTCTGTCCAAGCTCCAACGCCGGACTATATCCGAGCTCCAACGCCGGATTATATCCGAGGTATCATAGATCACCTTGGTTCAAAAAGTTGAAAGAATTTAGCTAAGCTTAATACCGGAAATGCCCTCTATGGAGCCAGCCACTGGCGCCCGAGCTTTATGCCGGACCGCTGCCGGGGTGGTGCACCACCTTGGCCACGGGCTGATTTTTAAGAATTTAATTCCGAATTGTGCAATGTAATCTCTGACGAGATGTATAACCAGTAGTAACCCTCAAGGTGTGTATTAGTCTGAAACCCGAGATGCACCTGAAGGAAAATATGAAACCGCTGATCTTAGTAGCGCCTGAGACTCAGGCCGATGCGCGAAATCGGCCCGAGGATCAACTCCTAGCTCGGCAGCATACATAGGGATAGGAACGCAGTGTATTATATCAGAGATAATAGTGATCGGCGAACGGGCCCTTGAGAAAGGGTCTTGGGAAGTTGCCATAATATGTTAGCTTGATGCCGGATAGGTCCAGATGGTACCCATTGTCGTCCGAAGACGCGCTTGTGCATAGTTCGGTCAAGCCGAACACTGAGCACTGCAATTTTTCTGCATTGAATAGACAATGCAGTAGCCCCCGAGACACTGATCGGGTGGCAACACCAGATCAGGGGATCGACGTACCCCTTTAATATTTGTAAATGATAAGCAGAAGCCCAGTAGCCCCCGAGCCTTAATGTGGGCACGGGTGGCCGAATTAAGGATCGATATCCAGAGTAAAATCACAAAGTATGTGTAATGATTCTATGTACCCAAGTACTCTACATCATTAATGCTCTGATCCGCATTGTACAAAACTTTGTTGACCGACCATCGGCTTCAACCTCTTTGGCCAGCAGCCGAGGAGTATTGTCCTACTTTATAAAGCCTTTATAAGGGCAAAGATTTACGACAAACAAGGCAATCCGGCCATACGGTTTTATAAACAAAGGTACGCAGAGAGACATGTTATATTATTGTTTAACATAAGAAACATTGTCCAAAGAAAATAGTCCCACTATCGGTTCCTTTCTTTGGATTGTCATGCTAAGCATGATCATGAAACCTTAGCTCCGATCAATGTGGGAGGAAAATACTGAGGATATAGTTCGGGGAAAGCTTCCAAACTCTGTGGTCTAAATGAACCCAAATTTTCACTTCCGTCGCGACCTTTTATAATCTGAAAGTGGTCCATCGTCGGCTTCTACCCCCTTGTAGAGGCTACGCGGGGTGTTTCCGAAATAACAAAACAACCCTTAGCCGACGTCTCGGTGCCCGAAGGCGGTTGTGTTAGTGGAAACGAGGCAATCAGATATGCGGGCTTTATTACTTTCACTTAGTCATAGGAGCTTAAAGTTGGGAGGCCAGCAAGTGGCCCCCGGTAAGTGTTCGGCGACAGCCGAAGTCAAGCCGTAAACACTTCGGCCAATGTTATGAACGGCCCCTTATTTAATACAGTCATCGGACCACTGACCAGTTTACGCTTATTATGACAATCAGTTTTCGGCTTTCTCCACTGCGGTGCTTAACCATGCGAGCTGGAAGCACAATCGCAGTGGTTCTCCCTTTGCACACCTAGCCGAACAATGCGGAACATAGGAGGCAAGCGCAGGAGCCGGGCAACCCAACTATTTGACCGAAGATACAATTCGAAACTGATGCATATATAGCAGTATCCGAGAATTTTTGCCTGTCCGGCGCTGCACGGCGAGACTTATGCGGAAAACACACAGATAGTTGAAAAGTGCCACAAGATTGGAAAACCAAAAAACGTCAGGAAAAACTCGACACCCGAACTAGATCAATTGTTCGGTGCCAATCAGAAAATCGGTCTTAGAAAAAAAATTGTGCTTCTGTCGTGCTTTAACATGACACATCCTATCTCAAGACTTCAAATGGGTCAGCCTACGGCTTCAACCTCCTATCCCGAAGGCGGAGTACTTCTCGTTAGGCCAGTTTAGCAAACTTTAGCGGCTTTGAGAGAGAAATTAGGCTCCCCGGCTATTGACCGCACACTCATGTCGAAAAAAGGAGTGATAGAAAAAGACTTTGCAACGACTAAGAAGAAGAACACTTATTATAAAACAGCTCACATAAATTTAAGAGCCCCCAAGTGACTTGGGTAAAAGAATGATTGTATGTACCGAAGTACTTATATCATATCTATGTTCACCCGAACTTTAAACGCGTCTTAAGCGACCGTCGGCTTCTCCCTCTTCGGTCAAGGACCGAAAAGTGTTATGTACTCCACCTGTCGAGAATATCGACGGTGTTTCCGATAACCAGGCAATCAGGTCATAAGGCTGTAACAGACAAAGCGCGCTCAGGGAACTTATGCTATATTACTGACAAAGTGTAAGAAGCATCTTCGAAGAAAATAGTACCCCCACCGATACCTTTCTTCGGTGCTCATTGTTAATATGAGACTTGTGCAATAGATTTTTTGTACTCATGAGTTCCGTTGTGTGCCGACCATTATTGAAAACAGTAAGAGCGCTAGCTTCGGCTTCACCCAGTCTGAGGTCCGGCTCGGATGAACTGATCGTGACAATCACAGAGGTGCTCCCTTTACTCCCTAGCCAAACAATCGGGAACGTAGGGGTAAACACAGGAGCGAGGCAACCCAGCTTGCAAATCGCTTAAGTCAATATGGTGCATATTGTGGCATAATACACGAACAAGGAACGAAGCCGTACAAGTATAATCATATGCAAGAGGAAAAGCTTCACAAAGGAAGCCCCCAAGTAAACGGGGTATTTGAATATGTGCGTCACAACAAAGTTTTGACAAGGAACTTTGTCACAAACAACTTTGTGCGAAAAAGTAAAATGCTTGGTCGAACCGAACAAAATTTAAAACTGAAAGTTTTTGAGCATGAAAGCAACTTAGCTGGTTAATGTGTTCGGTGTTGATGACGCGATTCGGGCTTGTGGCGGGACGAAGACGCCCATTGAACCGACAACATTCGCAGTCCTCGGCATGGCCGAGGTCCCAGCCCCCAGGCCCGAGGTGTCCGAGCGAGGAGTTCGGCATTCCAGAGTAGTGGTGACCGCGTAACGCAGTCAAAACCGATTACCTGCACACATAAAACAGTGCGGTCCAGGAAATAATAATAATAAAATATATAATCCTTGCATAGCTGATTTATGCAAAAATAATTTAGTTAAAGAGATGTGGCCTGGTGCCGAAGCCAATGTCGATGCAGGGCGTCGGCGTGACGCACGAAGGCGTGACAAGGCCTGAATTTGCAGGGCGGTCTGGGCTCCAGATGCGGCGTTCGCCAAACTACAGATGGGAGACGGACCGAACCATTGCGCCACCATCGTTAATGCGGCCATCATTTGACAGACCTGTGTACAGATGATGGAACAAACCAGAGTAATAATTTTTCGAAAAAATAGACCCAAGCAAGAAAATATTACTAGGATTAATAGCACCTGGTTCATTTGTTGTAGTAGTCCGAAGGAAAAGGGACTCCCAAACTTGGGACTCGATCCGCATACCCATTGCCTGATGGGCGGTGAAGCGATGGCATGGCGACGCTGGTAAAGGTTGACTCGTCAAGGCAAAGCCCTCGGTCCAGCTGACTTGATGAAGCTGGTCGGCTGGTGTCGCCGGAGTGTGCTGGCGAAAGGATGACGAAGCCCCCGGTCCGGACGGGGAGACGGGCAGATCGATGAGGAGATGTTGCAGCTGCCATGTCAGCCGAGGTGTTGAGGTAGTTCGGCGTTGGTGGACATTGGCTCGACGAAGCAACAGTTCGGCCATGCCGATGCAGGTCGTAACTTGTGACGTGGTCAATGCGGGTTTGATGAAGTGACCGTGCGGCGATGCAGGGGTGCCCGCTCCGTGTAATCCGTGGGGCGGCGATGTTGGTGACGATTTATCCTCCGCGATGCCGAACTAATGTTCGGCTGGCCGAGATGATGATCCGAAGAAGTTGAGCTCGGCTCAACAAAGCGACGACGTGTCTAGCGTAGGTCGGCCGCCCTGGAGTGATGTTGTCGGGCCCATACAAAAACTTCCTTCAAAAAGGAGGTCCGAAATCCCGTTCATAAAGAAGACGAACTCGGGTCGGATTCGTTCTCGCGCAGAAAACAGATCCGAAAAGTGATGCACTAATCGGAAGGTTCCCGGAGTTTGGGCGGTCGGATCGAGCTGAATTTTGGACAGGTGGTAGATATAGGAATTCCGCAGCCGATCAATGGTTGGATCTTCCAAATGACGTCCGAGCTAGATGCTGGACACCATGCCCCAAACTCGTCCGGATCTCGTCCAGATTCAATACGGCTCCGGTATATCGGAGATTGCCGGAGATTCCTCCATCGGAACTCGACGAAATTTTGCAGCGTTGTTGTAGACTCAATTCCGCACAATTCCACCGAAGCGATTGTTTAAGCGACACTCGAGGAGGCGGTGGCGGCGGATACAAGTTTGCTGTCCGGAAAAACAGCACGGTCGCCCGAGGGCAATGTTGACGTTGAGCCCCCGAACTCCATGGATGATTCCTCCGTGATCTTGATAGAGATCGGAGTTGGTGTCAACGAAGGCCCTCGTCCGAACATGACGATCGGAGGCGGGGCATAGTCTTTGTTAAGCCAAGGTGACCAGTCGAGCCGGTGACGAAGATGTCGACATCGCAGTTAACCCGCAGACGAGCCATTGATCCTTTTGTCGATCACACAGCGGAACTCTCAATGAAAGCACCAATGTCGGTGTCAAAACTGGTGGATCTCGGGTAGCGGGTCCCGAATAGTGCGTCTAAGGTCGATGGTAACAGGAGACAGGGGGCACGATGTTTACCCAGGTTCGGGCCCTCTCTATCGAGGTAATACCCTACTTCCTGCTTGATTGATCTTGATGAATATAGGGTTACAAGAGTTGATCTACCACGAGATCATAGAGGTTAAACCCTAGAAGCGAGCCTATGATGATTATGATCGTTGTATCCTGTCCTACGGACTAAACCCTCCGGTTTATATAGACACCGGAGGGGGCTAGGGTGACATAGACTCGGTTACATAGAAGGAGATCTAAATATCCGAATCGCCAAGGTTGCCTTCCACGCAAAGGAGAGTCCCATCCGGACACGAGACGAAGTCTTCAATCATGTATCTTCATAGTCCAACAGTCCGGCCAAAGCATATAGTCCGGCTGTCCGGATACCCCCTTATCCAGGACTCCCTCACCCGCACCGTAGATTCTATGGTGATACGAGTTCACTGAGATCTAACGGCCCACAGTAGGAGGTTTGAATGTTTTTGCAATATACGGCTGATAGAGTTTGGGAAATGCGCAGAAAGTACAAGTACTACGCATGTGCCATCTGATCACTGATCATACGACCTAGATGCTCATATCACCGTAGCGGGTAATTAAGCTACGGGGAGCACCTAATATGAGCACCGGGGAGCCGTTGGATCGAAGATGCAACGGCACAGACGAGGCCTGAATGTTTTATTTGCAAAAAAACCTTTGGAGAGTTTGGAAATTGCGCATAATTACAAAGACTACTCCCAAGCCATTGGATCTCACTTCCAACGGTGTAAAAACTCGTATCACCATAGTATCTAAGCTGCGGGGTGGATGTGATATTCTATGCCGCTGTCATTTTTCTTCGTAAACTTGCAAAATACGTGTAACTCGCGCCGTTACTTGTCTAACCGCGCAAAGTGTTTGTTCAAAAAAACCATCCTACACTGAAATATCGGAACAACACACGGGGGTCCCACTTGTCATTAATCTAATTTGGACCTAAAACTAACAAATCTGAAAGACGAGATTCGAACTGGCAACCTGGACTACAAAGCGTAAGTCGATAGCCTGAAAAAACAAATGGTTGTTGGCTTTGTCCCATAACTTGATTTTATACAGTACTTGCGTTGAGTAGAGTAGAGGGAGTGCCTCGTCAACACGTGCATGACCGTTGTCTCACTTACTGGTGGGTCCCAGGTCTGCGATCTCAATCTCTCTTCTCTCCATCTCTAACCTTTGCACGGGCACACACGAAGAGTGGCGCTAGCTTGCCGTGGTGTTATTACAACTAAAAAAAAGCTTGGAAAATAGAAGAATCGCCTAGAACAAGAGACGTTGTGGCTGGTCGAGACGGAGCTAACCACATCTATCCTCCGTGCCACGTTTGCATGATGAAGCTGTGTGGCTAGTGGGGTGTTTTTGACCGACTGGCTGGATCCCGAGGTCGAACCATAGGTACTACGTCTGATACAGTATATTTTTACACGCACATTTTTCCTCCGTGCCTTGACGTGGCACACCCTACCGCGCGGTTTCGGGGTCCTCCCGGGTGGTGCACGCATATATTCTTCCTGACGTGGGACGCCCTACTGCGCGTTTTCTGGGTCCTCCTCAGTCGTAGCGCCGAAGCAAGTAAATGAGTCGTCAAATCACGAAAGACCACCTTTCCCGCCGAGTACATCAGTGAAGCACGCTGGCTAGCTAGTTGGGCTAGTTCGACCGATTAGCTAGGCCGCCGCCACATTTGTTTTTTCACCCCTTTTTTTATCTACTTGCCGGCATGTAAATTTAAATATCCACCGCGGCGTTGCTCTGGTGTTTGGGTGCGGCAGGATTTTTAATTTTTTGATCGACGGGAGCAGGCGCGACAGGATTTTAAATTTTTTGATTGACGGGAGCAGGCGCGGCAGCAATTAGTCACGATGACTCCACCTGTAAAAACCCACTGCTCCCTGATGTGAGAAGTCGTCGACTAGTGTTTTACCGTGGTGAAAACCAAAAGATTCCCCGCTCCCTCCGCCTTCCCGTAGATTGCATTGCCTTTCAGCCGTTTCGCCCCCTTTGCTTCCTCTCTCCATTGCTTCTACCTGGTGCCATGGCGGCGCAGCAGATCACGGAGTCTGAGGTGAGGCGCCTAGCACAGGAGCTCCATGCCAAGGATGCGGAGCTCAGGGCCAAGGACGTGGAGCTCCGTGAGCTCAAGGAGGAGAGGAGTGCCATGCTCCTCTGTTATGTGCGGGAGTTCACGGAGCTTCAAAAGCGGCAGGCGTCCACCACAAAGATGCTCGAGGCATCGGCGGCGTTGCTGCAGAAAGCGGGAGATACGATAGGCCGTCAGGGGAGCCGGCTGGAGCGCGAGTGGGCCGATCGTGATGAGGTCCAGGATCGCCTCAGCCACTTGGTGAACCAAGTTGCCACGCACGTGTTGCGGCTGCGTGATGCCTACCGTCGTGCCAGCGCGACGATGCCGGCCGTCGGGCTAAACCCGTTTGACCATCCGGTCGACTTCAACGAGCTGCGGCTTCCTGACCTGGACTCCTTCTTCACCTATATCTCCGAGGAGCTAAGCCGTCTCCGCGCGATGGTGGGGGCTGAGCTGGACAAGGAGGGGTTGCGGGCTGCCGTCACCGTTGCCGGGCGAATCCTTTCAGGGCTCCGTCACCGGAATCCATTCGTGCCATTGGACGCCGTCTTTGACGAGCTGGCTCCCGTTCGACCGGGAGCGGGCTCTGCGGGCGGTTCCACCCTGCATCACCAACGTCGTGCACCTCGAGAAGCAGAGGGACTTCGGTGGTGTTTAGGCTCCCTCTGCATGGGCATGTCCATGTCTCGCCGCAACATGACCGTTGGATCAAACTCAGACGGTGCAGATCAGTCACTGTAGCACAAAGCGTGTGGGTGTGTTTGGTTGCATTCTCATCTCAATATAGTTGTTTCCTCTTCGTGTATTTTTGTCAACCTACTAGTGTGGACTCCTGCACCCTTCATGCACTCTGCCAAACACCCAAAAGTGTGTCAAGAAGGGAACTTTTGCTCCCATCCCGTGCACCCTTCATACACCCTGCCTAACAATATTCGTGCTTCATATGGTTCATGTTTCGTGGAGTACTGTAGCACCGTACTCTCCATGCGCTGTGGACATAGTTCTGTTAACATTGATCTCACCGTTCATTCTCGACCGGACAGTCAAAAAAGCGGTACTATGTTACATATAGGAGTAGTTGACATGCGCACAACATCATTTGTTATCGTCATATCTTACTACACTAGCAACAAGATTGTGTAGTACTGACGTATGAACCACTGGACATGCCTAGTAGTAGGAGCACTGTGTATGTTCAAGTGGCTGCCGTGTTTCGCACTCCTCCGTCGTAAGAGTGGAAACGCTTGCTGTAATCATTTTTTCTTCAGAATGAAAAACAGTGGGCACGCTCTACCATGCGGATCCTCCTCTAGCCATGCACTAAATTACTCACTTTCGCCGACGTGTGGGACAACCAGCACCTGGGTCCACCAGCCATGCACTAAATTACTCCGTAGTAGAGTGACGGTAGACTACCCCGATCGAACCGCCCCAGTAATGCAGCCGTCAAATCACAAAACCTCCTCCTTTCCAGCAGTAAGTTGGACGGACGAAGCAACCATCATTTCGCTCTTCTCTCTCAGCTTCCTCTCTTGAAGAAAATCCCCACTCGCTTCGCTTCTCCCTCATCTCGTTCCTCCTTTCACTCTTCTCTCTCAGCTTCCTCTCTTGGATGGACGCCGGAGCACCGGTCGACGTGATGTCTATGGCTCTGGCCAAAACCGTCGAGGCTCATGGTATGAAGAAGCGCAAGCACCCCGTCGAGACTACTGCAGACAAGCTCAAAGCCATCGCCCTGTCCAAGCCCCCCTCTCCGGGATCCCTCATTAAGCAAGTCCAGGTAATGTCTCTTGTTGACGATCTTTTTCTCGATCTTGATCGTGTTTTTTCATCTAACACGCAGTACTAGTACTGGTAGTACAACTTTCTTGGTGATCTTGCATGTGATTTTAGTGTGCCAAATGACAGTTCTAAATTCCTCTTTTGACCAAAACATGCGAGAGGTTGACACTGATTTCTTATAGATTACTTTCAACTACTCCCTCTGTCCCAAATTTCTTTTCTTAGATTTGTCTAGATACGGATGTATCTAATACTAAAATGTGACTTGATACATCCGTATCTAGACAAATCTAAGACAAGAATTTTGGGACGGAGGGAGTACTTTATGAACATCAATGCTACCTTTTAAGAGGGTATATTTGCCTCAGTAACTTGTGTTATGGATATTGCATGTAATCCATCTGCTCTCATGCCTTTGAAGACATGTTCTAGTGTCTTTGTTCACTCATTTCTGTGCGTATATGTAGTCATATATGGAGTATAATATCGAAAATCATCTTATATTGCTGAACGGAGGTAGTAATAAAATATGGTTTCTGTTTGAATTAGAACCAGGCCCGCGGTGGAGATGAAGTTCTCAAAGTCATGCCGTGTGAATTGGAAGACCTGATGACGAGTTCTACTGCTGAACTATCCAGCTGCTGTGTCCTTGTCGCCACGTGTCCTGAACTAGTGTTTTCCTCTAGCATTGTTGTCAGGCGTGTTCTCGAGGCTGTACTTGACCACAAGAATTTCCTGGCTGTGCCTTTGATTACGAAGGGTGTGGTTCTTGTAAAGCTTCCCAACAAATCTGATGTGGCCTGTCTTCATCATCATGTTTATGAGTGGAAAGACCACTCTGTTAGGTTCTCCAAGGTTGACAAGATGGTGATGGTGCATGTAGACATCTCACACGAAGTCCATGGCCTAGTCAGTTATGCGGGTTTCATCCCGTAGGTCGGTGGCAAGAAATAGTCTGTAGAGTTTAGTTAGTGCAACTTTGCTTGTCTGTAGTAAGTACTATTGTTCAGTACTTGATTTGTGTTTGTGAACCCTGTATTGTTTATTAGTACTGCCGCTTTTGGTGTGTGGTCAGTCCTGAGAACGGTCTATGTTAATGTCTGTCCACTCAATTCAGTGTGTATATTTGAAGTATCCAGATCATATTTTTTGTGAGGACGGTTTATCAATTATGGTTACACTCCAATATCTGCATGCATTGTAGGGTTTATCGCACCCACTAGGATTTCTAGTCCCATGGATGTTCGGTCCATACGATTTGTCATGACCTTTGGACTGTCCTGCTTGTGGGAGTAGGCGGGCCCCCTGCATGCCACGCGTAGTTGGACGATCAATCTTCTGTTTAGTACTTCAACATTGTGATTTCCTGGTAAGGATTCGCTCGTGTCACATCAAGTAAATCTTATTGATTTACTGTCTAAATCTTATTGATTTAATGTCATGTTTTCTTTCTTTTCCTGCAATTTTACGATGCAGGTTTTGCCATGTGACATTCATCACAGAATAAACCGTTTGGTTTGCTCTACGATGGCTATTTTTGCAGGTTTCACTTCTTATGTCGTGTCAGTAACGAAGTCACTGTCCATCACTTATATTACTGGAAAAAATTGGATCAGTCTGTTGTCTGAGTACAAGCTGAATCCCTATGATGAACTGCAGTTTGGTTTAACAAAAATGCCACAATTAGTCCTTCTCACATTTAAAAGAAATGAAGAAAAAAACTGGATCATGGTCACGGATCCTAGTCAAGTTAGAAAGCTGATCATAGCAGACCAGACACGATCACCGCTGTCTCGCACAGATCGATCACCAGCAGTTGCTCTAGCACTGACAGCGGCAGCAGCTCAGTCTGATCCAGCTGAGGATTGGGCACCGACCGCGTCAGCGGATCAGTCTGATCTACCGGAGGATCGGGCTCGACACCGGCACCTGCTCCGACACCGGCACCAGCTCTACAAGGAGCACCATCTCCGGCAGCAGCAGCGGCTTCGGCACCTGCACCAACACTTGCACTTGCATCTGCTCCGGCCCGTGCAGTTGCACCGGCAACAGACTGGGCTTTAGTTTGCACTTCGTATACCAAAGTCCTTACAAAAACCGACATGTCCACCTTCTTGGTAAGCATTGGCCGCCCAAGTGCTTCGTTCTTTTTTCTTTCCATGTTGTTTCACATGATTCACTATGTTGATCTAACTGTTTGGGTATGTCTTCTTGTTTGCAAACAGAGAATTCCTAGAGCAACGAGGGAGTCATTCAACAATCCGGGTGACCGCGGCCAAGTTTCTCTTACCATGCGCAGCCTTGGTGTGAATGAACCTGCTCAATATACCATAAGTACAAAGGATGGTCGCATGATGATTGATGCTAAAGGATGGTCAAGGTTCAAATCTAAATCATATCTTGCGGTAGGGGATGATGTCAAAATCGAACTTTCTCGGCAAGGAGAGCTGGTCCAAATCAACTTTGAAATTCTTCAGTAGCAGCACGCAACTGCCGAACTGATCTATCCTCCGAGAGATTTTGATGTAATAATCTGGCATGGTGAAACAAGTGTCCTGTGTGTATAAGTAGTACGACAGTATTATTTATCACATGGTATATCGTTGATAGAATTGCAACTCTGATTGCTGGTTAGGAACTGTCGTTCGATTTCATTCCAACAGCCGCCGTGCTTTATTCAATTTTGTGTATTCGCCTTGCGACAGCATCTAAAACCAGCGCCGTACCGATCGCTTGCAATATGAAAAGCACTGAGGTAGAACACATGGGCCCCCAAACATGCAGGGTCGGCCTGCGGCCCAAAGTCCAGAACCGTGAGCCTATCTGAGTATTATATTCTCAGCCGAACCCCCATAAAAAAAGCTGAACCCCAATAGTGCTCGTGCGTTGCAGAGGGAGTATATTTCTCGACAAGGTGAGCCTGTGATATAAAAGATTTGTATATTTCTTTACAGAGGGAGTATCTCTCTGTCAAAAAATATATTTATGTGTAACTAGGTACTCCTGTCTTTCTACTTCCTTTCGCTGATATGTGGGGCAACCGGCAACGGGGTCCACGTGCCATATGCACAAATTAGAGTGCACAACTTCACGGTAGACACAGCCCGGTCGTAGCGCCACAGTAATGCCCAATGAGCCATCAAATCACACCCCCCCTTTCCAGCTTAAGCAGTAAGCTGGACGGACGAAGCGGCAATATTTCACTGGGCCTGAATCCCCTTCTCCCTCGTCTGCTTGTTCAGAGAAAACCCCTCTCGGCGATTGCATAGGGTTTTCTCATGGAGAACCAGGTACGAATTCTTCATCCATCCCCGATAAATCCAAGTCCCTTGGTCGCAGGTAATCCTAGGATGGCAGCCGCCGCCGTTGATGCATTTTTCTTCCTACTGAATCTAGTGTGTTTCATTTGCAGTGCCCAAAGTGCGAGTACCCTACAGGTTTCTGCGCCCTCGGCGAGACGCCACACTTGTTCCTTCTCATCCTAACACAGCATTTTGAAACGCGCACAGCATGTTCCTAGAATCCTCTTTTCTATCCGGGAGGGTGGGGTTTTTTTGAACATGCTGTGTTCTCATATTATTTTTCATGCAGTGTATTATTTGCTCTGCCAGAACACATGTACTCAAGATGCTCGGCCTTGCCATAACTGAATACACTAGTTTAATGGTCACAGTGAAGACAAGCCATGGATATAAGTTTCGAGTTGGGTTCATGAACCAAGAAGATCGATGCTTTTTTTATGGCCGAACTTGGATAAACTTTCTCAAGTGTTACGGACTGAAAGTTGGCGCACGAATGTTGATGGAAATAGCAGAACCTGGTCTCATCTTCACTGCGATCTTCCACCCGACGTCGTTCCAATTGTTCATCCATGTTAGTTTTGTATCTGGTTCTTGCTTGTTTCCTCGATTACTTCTTAATCCACCTATTCTGTCTAACTAATCACAATTTAACTTTAGAAGTAGCAACGAATCTCTCACGAAGATGCTACTTCCAACTAATATTTTCTTATAATTGGTGGCACGTGTAGGTTTTTTCAGAGTTAAGCAGTCTGCTCGTTTGTTACTCTGTAATAACTCGGCTATTACTAATGGCACTGAAGTTGACTGGATCGACATCCACAAGTTCCTACACTTTATTGATCGTCTTGAGGTCCTTGTGGGGCGTTTAAATGGTGGAAGGCCACGTGGGATATGTGTGCCACTGCTGCACTCGTTGAACAGGTCCAACTGTGTCGAGAAACTTATGGTACGAGATGTTTTCTGTTATATATGTTGTTCATAAACTATTGCTTATACACAATTTTACAGCTGTGATCTTCTTGAAATAGGAACTGCCGAGTTCTATTATTCCTATACAGATGCCTGACCATGGTCGGGTCAGACTTGCGCTTGGTCACAACATGATGTTTATGTCGACCTACTCAATTCCCCTTCGAGGTGAAAAGATACTTATTGATGGGTGGTCTCAAATAATGAAGGCCCGCCATCTTGGAGAATAGGACAGAAGATTATGTTCATGCTTTTCCATGGCTCTAAAGCGAATATCCTGTTTATTGACCACGTTGCGAGATGAAGCCGCTTTTAGAAGGTTGTGGATGCGCGGTGTGGCGCCTGGGCCTTGTCCTGGGGCTTGGCGGCCTCACCCTTGGTTAACTGTAGGCAAAGTAGCACTGTTCGAGGCGTGCTTTGTACGGTTGAACCTGTATAAGTACTCATACTGCTTTCAGCTTTGGTTGTTAAGTGCCCCTGCTGGTTTCAGTTAAGGTTGTTAAGTACTCCTGCTGCTTTTACAGTCTGTCGTGTTTCTTCAATTCTGTCTTCCTCCAGCCGCCAAAACCAAACCAGCGCCGGCGGGGCCGCCTGCTTCCGCCTCCCACGGCTGGCTGCGCCTCAGCGCACGCATCGCTGCCCCACCATCTCCTAAATCGTTAACGCCGACGTCCTCCGCGCGCTTTGGTGCGCTTGCCGCGGTGCCGCCCTCTCGCGTTGACAACATGGTCAACAAACAACAGGAATCGGCAGAAGTACGTGGAGAGGATGACAGTAGGGGCCCACCACGTCAGCGTATGGAAAAATAAAATGCTTCCTCCTAGTGTTTTCCTGACATCTGGGACCCACGACATTGTGAGCGTATATAGTCAATAGACAAGAGAACAACACAAGATCGGCTGACACCTGGGACGTAGCTACTCGAGCAGTATTTTTTTTGTTTGGTATTGTTGAGACGGAGCAGGTTTTGAACTGGGCTGTGGCCCGTCTAGCCCAGGCTTATATTTTATGTTCACCATGTGACCAGCCCAGCTATTTTTTCTTTGTGAAAATGAGCCCAGTTTATTTTTTTCTGAAGAATACCCAATCCAGGCCTACTTATTTTTCTACGCCCTGATGGGCTGCAACTCTTTCAAGACGCCTGCAAATCTTGAAAGTAATATGAAATGGGTTGTAAATATAAAAACAGATGACAAATTGGCAATTACTTTATAATTTCTGATTTTTTCACATTTTCAGATTCCTATTCACTGGGCATTAACCTAATTTAAATATATCTTCAAAGTACTTTAAATCTGGCTCGACATTTTGGTATTAAAAATAGTTTGGAACCCACAGAAATATGCGAAATTGGCCCTGGCCAACCAAAAAAAATGACTGCAATAAATTGCATAAGAAGTTGCCATGAGCTATATATAAATTATTAAAAAAAAGAGGGAGTGGTCTGACTTGTGGGCCTGTTTAGTTGAGGCGTATGCAAGATTTTTTTAGTTATTATATACGTCAACAAACGATTCTAGCAGACGTAACCGTTGGATGTCACTCCAACGGCCGTCGTGTTTCTTCAATCTCTGATCTTCTTGCTCCAGCCGCCAAAGCAGCGCCGGCGGGACCGCTTGCTCCCGCCTCCCGTGGCCGGCTGTGCTGCCGCGCAGGCCTCAGCGCCCCTACTACTCCCACCGCTAGCCAGGGCATCCCTCTACTCACCCACACCCCCTGTTATTCTGCGGCGATGGCAGCCTCACACCGCAGCCGAACCGGTGAACCCTCGTACTCCTCTCCACGCGTGCTTCCACTGCCGCGCCTTCCCCGGCTCCGCGTCGTCCCCTTCCTAGGCCTCGCCGTCGTCCACCGCCGTGGTGCTCTCGGCGCGGTGTGGTCAATGTGGTCAACGACCGACTTCCATCGGAAGAGTACTGTACGTGGAGAGGCTGACAGCTGGGTCCACAGCAGCCGCAAGGAAGTGCCTCCTTATCATGCGGATAGCAGGGACCCACCGGACGGGCCACCAATATTTTGCAAAAAAACGTTTGCCCCTGACTGCTGGGACCCACAGGACGGGCCATCGTATTTTGCGAAAAAAACGTTCCCCCGGCTGTCAGCTCGGACCCACCGGAAGTGCCTCCTTATGACGCACAAAAAAATGAATACCCCCTGCTAGCTGGGACCCACCTTGGTGGGAGGCTGACTTGTTGGGATACTAAGTTGACTGGGACGGATGCCTTTTTCAACTTTAGTCAATATATGAACGATTCTAGCTCCAGTGACCGTACGATGTCCATCCAACGGCCATAGTGCTTCTTCAACCTCTGGTCTTCTTGCTCCAGCCGCCCAAAGCAGCGCCGGTCGTGCCGCTTGCTCCTGCCTCCCGTGCCCGGCTGTGATGCCACGGAGGCCTCACCGCCCCTACTACTCTCATCGCTGGCCAGGCCATCCCTCTACGCACCCACACCCCCTGTTATTCTGCGGCGACGGCAGCCTCACACCACAGCCGAACGAGTGAACCCTCATACTCCTCTACGCGTGGGCATCCACTGCCGCGTCTTCCCCGGCTCCGCGTCGTCCCCTTCCTAGGCCTCACCGTCGTCCACCGCCCTGGTGCTCTCGGCACGGCGTGGTCAACGTGGTCAAGGAATGGCTTCCATCGGACATGGACTGTACGTGGAGAGGCTGACAGCTGGGTCCACGGCCGCAGCAAGGAAGTGCCTCCTTATTACGCGGAAAATAATGATTCCTCCACCTGACAGCTGGGACCCACCGGACGGGCCACTGTATTTCACGGAAAAACGTTTCCCCCTGACTGCTGGGATCCACCAGCTTCATCTTCGCACACAAGGAAGTGCGTCCGAAAAAAACAATTCACCCCCCCTGACACCTGGGACCCACCAGCTACACCTTCGCATGGAAGGAAGTGCGTCCGGGCAAAAAAAACCCAAAACTATTCGCCCCCCTGACTGCTGAGACCCACCAGCTACATCTTCGCACGCAAGGAAGTGCGTCCGGGCAAAAAAAAAATGATTCGCCCTCTTGACTGCTGGGACCCACCGGCTACATCTTCGCACGCAAGGAAGTGCGTCCGGGCAAAAAAACACGATTCATCCCCGTGACTGCTGGGACCCACCAGCTATATCTTCGCACGCAAGGAAGTGCGTCCGGGCAAAAAAAAAACGATTCGCCCCCCTGACTGCTGGGACCCACCAGCTACATCTTCGCACGCAAGGAAGTGCTTGACAGTCAGGACCCACCTGGTCGAAGCGTACGTAGCGTTGTCATTCTGGTCGCGAACGTGCACGTACATACTGGTCGTTGTAGAGGCGCACACGTGTCGTAGTAGAGGCGCGCACGTAGCATGTACACGTACGTAAAGTGGCCAGGGTGCAAGAAAGAAAATACGGCCACGTATGTGTACATACGGGCGGGGTCTCGAACGCCTACTCGCGCATACGTACGGCCAGGGCTCGTGTACATGGCTGGGTCGGAACGGAGAAGCAGCGTCGTCGTCGTGTTCATGAGGAGGCAACAGAGTGCGTCGTGTTCATGGGGAGGCAACGGAATGCGTCGTGTTCATGGGGAGGCAATGGAACGCGTGGGAGCCAACCGGCTGGGTCGGAACGGAGTGCATGGTCGTGTTCATCGGGAGGGCTTGGACGGAACAGGCGATGGAAACGAGGCCTGGCGTACCGCACAACGGAGGAAACGGACCTCCTACGTTCGGAACGGGGTCCTGTTGACCGGGAGGGGTGTGGCGTACCGCAAAACGGAGGAAACGGACCTCCTACGGTCGAAACGGGGGTCCTGTTGATCGGGAGGGGTGTGGCGTACCGCAAAATGGACGAAACGGACCTCCTACGATCGAAACGGGGGTCCTGTTGATCGGGAGGGGTGTGGCGTACCGCAAAACGGACGAAATGGACTTGTGTTGGAGCGCTATGGTCGAAACGGGGGTCCTATTCATCGGGGTGTGGCGTACCGCAAAACGGGACTCCACGGGATACTGTTCATCTCCACCGTCGACCTCCTCTAGCCTCCACGGGCTTCCATCGACCTCCTCCAGCCTCCACGGGCTCCTGTTCATCCAGCCTCCACCGCGCGCTACTCCACCGGCTCCTGTTCAACCAGCCCTCCACGGGCACCCCTCCACCGTGTACTGTTCATCCAGCCCTCCACACCACGGGGTCCTGTTCAACCACCCCTCCACGGCCACCCCTCCCCCGCCTACTGTTCATCCATCCCTCCACCACACCATGGGGTCCTGTTCATCCAGAGGCAACACCACCGCTCAGTGTTCATCCAACCCCCCTGCAACGCTCACTTTTCATCCCAGAGGCAGCATCGATCGGCTTCAGTTAGCAGCAGTAGCGAAGGAATCGCTCGATCGGGTTCAGTTCACAGCCATCGATCGATCTCTCGGGTTCAGTAACACGTAGCCTGCAGTGCAATCACTCGGGTTCAGTTAGAGCCCAACGCCTTGCTCGGGTTCAGTTAGAGCCAATGCCTCGCACACACGCGCGTACGTGTATGAGAGAAACGCGCATCGCTCGGCCCCGACCTCCCACCGTAACCGGGAACTCCCCGAAACTTTCCTCCCCCTCGCTTCTACCACGGTTTTTTCCGTCATGGACGGCCCAAAGAATGTCATGCAGCTGCGTCTCCGGCCCGCCCAGGACGAAAAGCCCATTTTCTGTCATGATTTTTTGTCATAGAAGTAGGAGCCCACCGCATCTATGATGATACCGGGTTTATTCACAATTATCGTCATAGAAGTGTCATATGTATGACAGAAAAAAATTTCGTTCGGCCCAAAATGTCACGGATGAGTCTTTTTTTTGTAGTGAATGTGTGTAGCATGGAAGATATCGCCATCTGTTTTGGAATTGTCACGGCAGATGTCCTCGGGTTAGGACTTAGTCGTGGAGCCATCGCAATTGGGAAGCTTGAAGGGGTTAAGTGGGACAAGGAACACGAGGGTTTATACTGGTTCGGCCCCTTACGGTGAAGGTAAAAGCCTACGTCCAGTTGAGGTGGTATTAATCAGGGTTTCGATAACCAGGGAGCTAAACAGCTATGCCCGGCTCTCGATCAGATTGTTGTCGCCCTTGAACCGCTGCCGGGTCCTCCCTTTATATAGGGAGGTTGGCACCCAGCGGCCCTTAGAGTCCCGGCCGGCTCATAAGAGTGTCCGGCTCGGACTCTCAACAATACTTGCCTTACACTACAAGTCTACTATAACAATGATGATAACTATGGGCAATAAGCCATCGCCGGGTCTCAGCCCATCTCTGGCCCATTATCTTGAAACTTAGCTCCGGGCTTCTGGCAATGACCCTTAGTGTAACCCGGCCCTCCTGGCGGGTGACTCCCAGGTCTATATCCTCAACATTAGGCCCCAGATTGACTTGAGCCGGCTCGTGTCAATCTTCAACTCTGCCGACAGAAAAATCTCCGGCTTACCGTTCGTGTGAAGGCCATAACCCGGAGTGACGTCATTCTCCGGACTCCGGATAATCCGCCGTGACGTCATCCTCCATTAAGTCCGTTTTTTACTCCGCCAAATCCGCAACGGATCTCTGCTTTTAATGTCTTTGCGAAAATCGAGGCGCTGTGAGGGGGAGATAACCACGCCGTGGTCTCCTTGAATCTCGCGCCCACTTATGACTTACCTTATAAATAGGCCGGCCCGACACTCTCTTCTCACACTCTCCTTCTTCTTCCTCGCGCTGTCGTTCCTCTGCCCGAGCTTCTGCCGCCGCCGCCGCCGTCGCGCCCCTGATCTTCATCGACCCGGCCGCTGCATCACCCTGACCCGGACCAGATAACGGCGGCGACCTTCGCTCTTCCTCAACTCCGGTGAGTCTTCTCTGCCTTGCTAGAACAGATCTGTGGTAGGGTTCCTCCCGTTCTTCGTGTTCGTCACCTTTACCCAGAAACTCGGCAGTCCTCGTCACCACTGTAGTCGGTTGATCTTTATCCTTGCGTAAAACCACTGCGGTAGACGTTCGGAACTCATTTCATCTGCAAGAAATCCTCTTTTTACTGCATAAGAACTGTGTTCAACCTCAAGAACTTCTCCTGCCTCTGTTTTTTAGGTCTAGAAAATTTTCTCTGCTCCGAATGTCCGGTTTAAAGAGAACCATGCTCTGTAAAATCCTCCGACTTAACTGCAGTAAGCCGTAGATGACCAACTTAACCTGAAAGCCCCGACAGCTTAGATAACCCACCATATCAATATATATCATTAGTCCCCTTCATAAGCCGTCACTGTAGTTTGAATGATAATCCCCGGCTTATAATTAACCCGAACACTTTTCTCTTCCTCATAGACCACCAACCGTCACCATGCCTCCCAAGGCTCCCATCACTTGCAACTGGATGAAATCCAACGTCACCGAAGAGACCCTGGACAACTTTGTTAAGTTCGGATATCTGCCCAAGAAGGAAGTGATGTCCTACCGTGCCCCTGACCCGTCCGAAGAAAGACCTCAGCCGAGGGACGGGGAGGTAGTGATCTTTGCAGACCATATGAGCCGGGGCTTCGCACCGCCCGGCTCAAAATTCTTCCGGGACGTGCTCAACTTCTTTGACCTTCGGCCTCAGGATATAGGACCCAATTCCATATCCAACATCTGCAACTTCCAAGTTTTTTGTGAAGTATATCTTGGAGAAGAGCCGAGTCTGCTGCTCTTCAGAGAGCTGTTTTATTTGAACCGCCAAACCGAGTGCGCAAACGGTCCAAGTCTAGAGTTAGGCGGCATCTCCATCCAACGGCGCAGGGACTGTCTATTTCCTTACGCAGAACCGCCAAGTCACCCCAAGGACTGGAACATGACTTGGTTCTACTGCCAAGACACGTCGCCGGCTGATGAGAGCCCGCTGCCCGGCTTTCGCCCAACGCGCCTGGAGCCGACTCATTCGCTATCCGACAAGCTGACTGCCGCGGAACGCCAGCCTCTGCTTCCAACAATCAATAAGATCAAGGCCCTACTAGGCAACGGTCTGAACGGAATAGACCTGGTCCGGGTCTGGATCTCATGGCGGGTGATCCCATTGAGCCGCCGCCCCGGCTTAATGTGTGAGTACACCGGGCGAAAGGATGACCCGCAGAGACACAGTCGCAATGATCTTCCAGAAGACGTTGCTGAAGAAGAGACCAAGGCTCTGTTAAACGAGAGCCTGGCAGACTGTGGAAGAACCGGGCTAGCCCCGTTCTGCAAGGCCAATCCAGCCCCAGCGGTAGGCCGCTGACTTTAACCTTTCCATTTTTTTTACCTGTCATCTTACTAAGAACTCATTACTGTATTTCTCAGGCTGATGATAAATTCTGGCGGGTCAAGTATGACCATGAGGCGGCCAAGAAGGCCAGGAAGGCGAAGAAAGCCGCCCCTCGCAAAAAGGGAAACAGACCCACTGCTTCGGAGCTGCTGCAATTAAGCGATAGCTCCGAGTCAGAGGTAACCCTTAAACCTTTAAACTCTTGCCATATTTATTGTTTGCTGCTGTCCACTTTACCATCATTTTGCTTATTGACAGGATGACACCGGCGCCAGTAACCCGGTGATTGAAGAGGTAACATTACTCCCCTCCGACTCGGAGCCTTTGCCACAGCTGAAAGTCCGAAGGGTAACCCGGAAAGTAAGCTTTTCTCATCCATTAGCTCATCAAGACCCTCAATTTCTTTTGAAGCAGCAGGTTCACGAAAGCCGACGTCACACCCGGGCCCGCAAGGACACCGACCTCTCCACCGGGTTACCCGACGCAACAAGGAAGCGCCGCACTGAGGTTTTTTCTCACTTGTACCCTTTTCATCCGTTGGCGGGTGTCATCCGTCAGCCACTCAACTCTTCTGACTCCAATTACCAGGAGATCTCCCCCTCTTCGGGTGACTCCATGCAGTCAAGTCTGCCGGCCTTCAAGACTGCACCCGGGTAATAACAATCTCCTTACATTATCTGTCTGTACTTACTTTTTGTATACCTAACACTTCTGTCTTTTCAGTGCCCAGGCAAAGCTCACCAAAAGAGCAAAGAAGACCAGGTCAGCCGGAGTGCCATACTTGCCTGAGCCGGAGACAACAGCTCAAGAGCCGCCAGCCGCCTCCGAGGCCACCATTCCCATGGATACGGCGCCTGAAGCCCCTGCCCCGACCACCAAGAGAACAACCGAAGCGTCAGCTAACCCGGAGGCGTTCGGCTCAGCCCCACCAGCTAACGACCCGGGCGTGGTAATTACCTGGACGGAGTATGTTGAGCCGGGGAGGCCGACCGCACTGTCCAAATGCTCCGCGAAGGGGGAGTTGCTGCAACCCCATCGGGTGAATCTGGATCTCTCCAGCTACACCGATTTAAGCATTGGAGAGCTTGTCTCAGGCTACATCAGCCAAGTTCACAAGAGCCGAGACACCGAGATCGCCATGGTCAACCAGATCCAACAGAAATCTGAGGTAACCTTCTCCTGTTTTCTTATTTCTGCATAGTGATCCTTGTCATCCTAGCCCCCAAGTCTAGCACTTATACTTGAATATGTTGTAGACTTAGATTCCGGCTTACTGAACTGAGCCGGCCGTACATAGATAGATACGTTCAATATGCATTAGCCCCCAAGTGCCAAGTGTCTTTGCTTGGAAAGCGCTTGGGACTTTATAGAATGACTGTTAATAACCCGGAAATATATGCAGGCTGTTGGCAAGAAATTAGAGTCGGACCTGGCGGATCTCAAGAGCCGGCTGAAGGCACAAGAGATGGAGACCCGGAAGGCAAACGCCAAGTTTGTCTCCAGCATCGCTGCTCAAGAAAAGCTGAAGACCGAATTTGATGCTGAGCGGAAGGCCTGGGCTGAAGATAAAGCCGCACTGGTAACCCGGGCGGAACAGGCGGAGAAGGCACTCTCTGAAAAAACCGCCGAACTCTCCAGCCTAAAGCGCCAAGTGTCCCAAATGGTAGCTGCCATCTTCGGTAAGTCGCCTCACCGGCTTTCATTCATGTTAGAATGTTTACATCTCCTGATTCATCCTTATCACCGGGTCATCTGATGTTGCTAAATAGGTTCCAGAAGCGCCAACTTGAACCAGAGCGTGGTCACCAAGCTAAAGGCCGTGTACACCCTGGTGGAACAACTCTACACCGGGTCACAGCGCGCTTTAGCTGTGGTGGCCCTATCCAACAAGGTGCCAACCCATCTGGCTGAAGTCCTGCGCCGGCTCGCTATTCTGCCATAGCGGATCCAGGAGCTACGCCGAGCCTCCGCAAGATCCGGAGCAATTGCCGCGCTGAGCCGGGCCAAAGCATTCCTGCCGGAGCTAGACCCGGCAGACATCGCACTGGGTTACCCGAGCTTGAAGGAAGACGGCTCCGCCTTCGACCAGCAGGACTTCGCGGCATGTGTTAAGGCTGTACGCCCGGTGGCCACCATCATCGGGAACGACACCGACTTAACCAAGTATCAGCCGGGGTACAACACGGAGAATCACAGGATTCCAACCCCTCGCTATGAAGCTACAATCTGATTCCTCCGGCTCGCCAGCACACCTTCGCCCCGGAGATTAACCCGGCCGGGTTAATCGACGAAGAAGCTCAGTTCGAAGCTCTCCGCGGCATCGACTGGAAGTCGTCAACCTTCGAGGTCTCGGGATCAACCGGAGCAGAGGACGAGCCGGGGACTTCAACCCAGCAGGCATCGTAAAGCGGCTGGCGGTTCATCGAACAACGCTCCAACCTTGAGACTTGAGGAATTTTGTAATAGACTAGGTGCAACATTTTATCTCTGCCGTGCCATCGTGCACGTAATGAACGCTGAAATCCCTTGAAATTATCCTTTGTGTTCTTCCGGGTCGTAATTATCCCTTTGTCCTTCTCAACCTTAAAAGGTGCCTTTAAGTATCTGCATAGAAAGGTAAATCACAAATCGCAAGGCGGCTTACCGCCCTGAGAATCAGGTGTTTGAGATGGATAACCCGGAATACGAACCGAAAAGACTGGCCCTTAACTATACTCTGAACATAGCTGTGATAACACACTTAACAGCCTGTAAGCATACTTCCGGTTTAAATAACCCGGGTAGCACGGTTGGTACCTTAACTCGAATTCACTTGTCTTGATGACATCCATGATGTTCAACTAACAAGATAAACCAAAATTAAGCCGGTAAGTGAGACCCGGCAGTACATACTTTGACATGATCAGAGTAGGCTTGTGATAAAATATAAAAACTTAGGGGCTTCCGGTTCGAATACGACCAGAAACTCGGTCCAAAGGGGTTAAGCTAAGATTCGGATACGATCATATAGCCCCCAGTGGGTGTGGCGATGCCAATCAAGAGGGTATCGACAGCTATGTTCTCTTTGGTTCGAATACGACCCATGTTTGAACAGGAAGCCCCCAAGTGATTCTGAAAATTGTTTAACGACGTTGATTCGAATACGATCCACGTCGGTTCTCAGAGGGGTTACACTATGATTCAAATATGACCAGAGGCAACTTCCCAATGAGCTCGGCACTTTGCCAATCAAATGGGTATCGACAGCTATGTTCTCTTGGGTTCGAATACGACCCATGTGTGAACAGGAAGCCCCCAAGTGACTTTACTGCTTACAGCTAGATTCGAAGATGATCATAAGCCGGATCTTCTGTAAGTCAGCAACACACATATTTGGAAGAGAGCAAAGGACAGAGGCCTTGCTTTATTGCTTTATCATGATATATACATGGCTGAGATAAATATATACACCACAAGAGCCGGTAGCTCAAGTGTAGTAAGGCCGAAGCTGAGCTATGTTCCACGGCCGACGGGTCTCCTCCTCAGATTTACGCGAGTCTTTATGCTCCCGGATATCAATGAGGTAATATGACCCGTTGTGCAAGTTCTTACTGACCACAAAAGGCCCTTCCCAAGGTGGGGATAACTTGTGTGCATCTGTTTGATCCTGGATGAGCCGGAGCACCAGGTCGCCTTCCTGAAAGACCCGGGACTGCCGGCTCAACAACGTTCACAGTCCTCTTGCGAAGCTTCTGATCTCGTTGCACAAACTAGTGGTAAACACATGATACTGCAAACCGCTAAGCTGCTTTGGGTTGGTCTGATAACCCCCCTGCTGCTGTTGATGACCCTGACTAGACTTGTTGATTAAAGCCCCCTTGACCGTTCTGAGGACCGGGGTTTGAGCCGCCTCCCGGGCCATGAAAGCCGCCAGCGCCGGAGCCGCCGGCGCCTGAGCCGCCGCCCGGGCCGTTGTAGTTTTTAAAGGCCTTCATGATAGCACAATCCTTCCACAGATGAGTCGCTGGCTTCTCTCTAGAGCCGTGTCTCGGACAAGGTTCATTCAACAGCTGCTCCAGAGAAGGTCCTGACCCGCCACCTCGGGGAGGGGGCCTCCCCTTGCGTCGCTGGTTGTTGCCTTGGGTGTTGGCTATGAACTCCAGGCTGCCATCGGCCTTGTGCTTGCCTCCTCCTTGATTCCCCGGGTTAAACTGAGGACTCTTGCCATTGCCGTTCTTCTTTCCCTTCCCTGTCCTTTCATCATCTGAAGGGGGATCCTTGGTACCATCAGAATCGGCGTACTTGACAAGAGCCGCCATTAGCGTACCCATATCCGTGCAGTCGCGTTTAAGCCACCCAAGTTTCATCTTTAGGGGCACAAAGCGACAGTTCTGTTCCAACATCAAGACTGCAGAGCCGGCATCCATCTTATCCGATGAATGTATGATCTCCTTGACCCGGCGAACCCAATGGGTCGTGGATTCACCCTCCTGCTGCTTACAGTTAGTCAGATCCACGATTGACATAGATTGCCTGCAGGTATCTTTGAAGTTTTGAATGAACCGGGCTTTCAGCTCAGCCCAAGACCCAATGGAGTTCGGCGGTAACCCTTTCAACCACGTGCGGGCAGTTCCATCTAACATCATGGTGAAATATTTGGCCATGGCCGCCTCACTGACTTCCAGTAATTCCATAGCCATCTCATAACTCTCAATCCAGGCTGCAGGCTTTAAGTCTGCTGTATAGTTAGGCACCTTCCTAGGTCCTTTGAAGTCCTTGGGTAGACGTTCATTATGGATAGCTGGCACCAAACAAGGGACACCCCCGGTTCTAGTAGGGATACCCGCATCAACGGACATCGTCGGATAAGCCGGGGGGGTCTGGTAAGCTGTAACTTGAGGCGCCTGCTCCACCTCCTGGCGTGCTTGGTCTGCTACGTAGAAGGCTCCATTATGAGCCGGGCCATGACCAGGGGGCGGGTCATGGCGTCGGACATTACTTGAGCCGGTCGCCGAGACCATGTGCCGGCTGTAACTCGGGCTCTGCCCTGGACGAGGGGTTGAATGGATCCTATCCCGGCTGTAGGAGTACGCCTCTTGCTGCGCCAGCGCTGTCTGGAGGAGTTCTCTGACCCGGCGGGTCTCAATAGCCGTCGGAGAGTCGCCATCAACGGGCAGAGCCGCCAGCCGTGCCGCTGCGGCGACCATGTTCTCCAGCGGGTTATTATAATGGCCCGGGGGTATTGGCACATACTGAGGCGGGGCGGGGGGCCCCTGGGGAGGCCCCATCACTCGTGGTTGAATAAGGGGTCCAGACCCGGGTGCTACGACCCCTGGCGAGTGACTAGACCCTGCACCTGGCGTGTTGAAGAGGTTGCGCGGATCGTAGACCGGCGGGAGTCGAGATTGAGCCTTTTGATGCCTCCTTCTCATGACCTCACTGGCCGCGTTCTGATCCATCGTGAGTTGGAAGGACTGCGCCTGAATCAGCTGGGTCTGGGCATCGAGAGCCGCCCGCTCCGCTGCCAGCCTGATCCCTTCCGCTGCAAGGTCCTCTTTAGCTTTTATCCGATCCAATTTTAGCTGTGCCACCGCCGCATCATGCTGAACTTGATCCGCCGGGTCGACCGTGGCGGTTAACAGGGCCGTTATCTTATCCGTGAGATCCATCAGCACCTGAGCCGGGGAAGGCACCGGGTTTTCCGATCCGGCAGCGGGGTTCTGAACAGGCTGCGCACCAGCCATAAAAACTCCGACCTGACTTGGCAGCTCAAAAAGGTCCGGAATACTGTTGCCATCGGAATAACTCATGAGCCTGCCATCTTGAAGTTGGTACAACGAGTTTGACTCATCAGCGGCCGACTCGCCGTCAGAGCCGGCGGCCGCCTCATCACCAGACCCGGATGGATCAGAGGGCCCTCCGTGGATGCATCCCACAAAAGCGCGCCTTAAGGTAGGCCGGGCCCGGGCGGGTCGTGCGTGCTGAGCCGTTTCGATGAGATCGGCGCGGGGATCCGGCTCGGGGCCCGGCTCACCAATCTTGCCGATGAAGACATGAATTCCACCAAAGGGGACCCGGTACCCGTACTCCACTGAGCCGGCGTCGGGGCCCCAGTCCGCATCGTCGATGTAGAGCTTGCCGCGACGACTCTTGGTCATCCGGCCCACAGCGTATCCCTTGAGCCCTTCGAAGCTGCCCTTCAAGAACTCAAATCCACCGTGCGCCAGCCCCACGGTGGGCGCCAACTGTCGTGGAATTGTCACGGCAGATGTCCTCGGGTTAGGACTTAGTCGTGGAGCCATCGCAATTGGGAAGCTTGAAGGGGTTAAGTGGGACAAGGAACACGAGGGTTTATACTGGTTCGGCCCCTTACGGTGAAGGTAAAAGCCTACGTCCAGTTGAGGTGGTATTAATCAGGGTTTCGATAACCAGGGAGCTAAACAGCTATGCCCGGCTCTCGATCAGATTGTTGTCGCCCTTGAACCGCTGCCGGGTCCTCCCTTTATATAGGGAGGTTGGCACCCAGCGGCCCTTAGAGTCCCGGCCGGCTCATAAGAGTGTCCGGCTCGGACTCTAAACAATACTTGCCTTACACTACAAGTCTACTATAACAATGATGATAACTATGGGCAATAAGCCATCGCCGGGTCTCAGCCCATCTCTGGCCCATTATCTTGAAACTTAGCTCCGGGCTTCTGGCAATGACCCTTAGTGTAACCCGGCCCTCCTGGCGGGTGACTCCCAGGTCTATATCCTCAACACCATCCCTTAGTTGTTATGTTGACAATGAAAGTATGCCGCTCAAAATATTATTTATCTCTATTTCAAAACCGAGCTCTGGCACCTCTACAAATCCCTGCTTCCCTCTGCGAAGGGCCTATCTATTTACTTTTATGTTGAGTCATCACCCTCTTATTAAAAAGCACTAGCTGGAGAGCACAGCTGTCATTTGCATTCATTACTGTTAATTTATATTGGGTATGACTATGACTGGATCTCTTTTACCATGAATTACAATGTCTAGTCAGTCCTTGATCTTTAAAGGTGCTCTGCATTTATGTTTTGCGGTCTCAGAAAGGGCTAGCGAGATACCATCTTGTCAAATTATATCATGATTGTGCTAGTTGATTATGCTATTGATATGAGTAATCATGAGACTTGAGAATTGTTGCAAATGTGGTTAGTTATAATCTTTGCTGAAAACTTGAATGCTGCCTTTACATATTTACAACAACAAGAGCAAATAGAGTTTGTAAAAGTTTTTCTTTATCACTTTCAGTTTTGTCAACTGAATTGCTTGAGGACAAGCAAAGGTTTAAGCTTGGGGGAGTTGATACGTCTCCGTCGTATCTACTTTTCCAAACACTTTTGCCCTTGTTTTGGACTCTAACTTGCATGATTTGAATGGAACTAACCCGGACTGACGCTGTTTTCAGCAGAATTGCCATGATGTTGTTTTATGTGCAGAAAACAAAAGTTCTCGGAATGACCTGAAACTCCACGGAACATCTAGTTAAAAATAATAAAAAATCCTTGCCAAAGATGAAGACCAGGGGGCCCACACCCTGTCCACGAGGGTGGGGGGCGCCCCCCCTAGGGCGCGCCCCCTACCTCGTGGGCCCCCTGGAGCTCCTCCGACTCTATATATTTGCTTTCGGGGAGAAAAAAATCAAGGAGAAGAAATCATCGCGTTTTACGATACGGAGGTGCCGCCAAGCCCTAAAACCTCTCGGGAGGGCTGATCTGGAGTCCGTTCGGGGCTCCGGAGAGGGGGATTCGTCGCCATCGTCATCATCAACCATCCTCCATCACCAATTTCATGATGCTCACCGCCATGTGTGAGTAATTCCATCGTAGGCTTGCTGGACGGTGATGGGTTGGATGAGATCTATCATGTAATCGAGTTAGTTTTGTTAGGGTTTGATCCCTAGTATCCACTATGTTCTGAGATTGATGTTGCTATGACTTTGCTATGCTTAATGCTTGTCACTAGGGCCCGAGTGCCATGATTTCAGATCTGAACCTATTATATTTTCATGAATATATGTGAGTTCTTGATCCTATCTTGCAAGTCTATAGTCACCTAGTATGTGTTATGATCGGACAACCCCGAAGTGACAATAATCGGGATACTTCTCGGTGATGACCATAGTTTGAGGAGTTCATGTATTCACTATGTGCTAATGCTCTGTTCCGGTTCTCTATTAGAAGGAGGCCTTAATATCCCTTAGTTTCCATTAGGACCCCGCTGCCACGGGAGGGTAGGACAAAAGATGTCATGCAAGTTCTTTTCCATAAGCACGTATGACTATATTCGGAATACATGCCTACATTACATTGATGAATTGGAGCTAGTTCTGTGTCACCCTATGTTATGACTGTTACATGATGAACCGCATCCGGCATAATTTACCATCACCGATCCAATGCCTACGAGTTTTCCATCTACTGGTTTACGCTTATTTACTTTCCCATTGCTACTGTTACAATCACTACAGAATACCAAAAATATTACTTTTGCTTCCGTTACCTTTTATTACCGTTACCACTACTATCATATTACTTTGCTACTAAATACCTTGCTGCAGATATTAAGTTATCCAGGTGTGGCTGAATTGACAACTCAGTTGCTAATACTTGAGAATATTCTTTGGCTCCCCTTGTGTCGAATCAATAAATTTGGGTTGAATACTATTCCCTCGAAAGCTGTTGCGATCCCCTACACTTGTGGGTTATCAAGTGCACTCCACTAAACAGATATACTTTGGATCCATTGCAACGGGCCGACACATCTATATCTATACCCCCTATATAGTGTGTGAATAACTTTGAAAGTTGGTTGTTGGATGAAGCCAATCCGACGGTACAAAGATGGCAAATCCGAGCACTACTGGCCGTTGGATATCATCTACATTCCACCAGATTCTGCCACATGTAGAATCTAGATGACTCCATGATTGAACTTCATTCATGACTAAATTTGCCACAACTAAGCTTAGGCAAAGTGTGTCTGCCACAAAAAATGTGGCTAAAAAAATGGCCACCACAAAGTGTGGCAAGATTTGGCAAGAAGTTGAGTCTATGACATGTGGACCATGTAGCTAGAAAAGTGTGGCAAGCCACAAGTATAGCAATGAACCAAACACATGCCTGGTGTGTTTGGTAGGGTGTTTGAAGGGTGCGTGATCCCAAGAGTTCCCTTCTCGACCTACTTTTGGGTGCTTGGTAGAGTGTATGGAGGGTGCATGAGTCCACACTAGATTAGCACAAATAAACTAGAAGCATGCATGAAGAGAGCATACATGAAGAGGGGTGTTGAGTTGAGCATGCATGAAGAGGGAACAACTATGCTGAGACAACAACGCAACCAAACACACTTGTGGCACGCCTAAGCTTAGGCGTGGCAACCTTAGGCTACAAACCAAACATCTATACCCCTATATAGTATGTGAACATAACTGGTCTGATGCCAATATTTGGCAAGCCAACATTTGGCAAAATCAAAATTTGCCAAATGTTGGCAACTTTTTGTGAGGTTGAGAAGAAAAGTTGGTAGCCAACCAATCACTAGCAAATATTTGGCATTTGCCAAATATTGGCATGCCAACTTTTGGCATCAAACCAATCATGCTCTAACTTTGAAAGTTGGTCGTTGGATGAAGCCAATCCGATGGTACAAAGATGGCAAATCCGGCACTACTGGCCATTGGATATCATCTACATTCCACCAGATTGTGCCACATGTAGAATCTAGAAGACTCCACATGTAGAAGCATAATGCACAAACCACCAGAATCTCATGCGTGCAATTTACGTGTACCTTACTAGTAGTTGGTAGTAGTAAGAAACAAATTCCGGGTTTGGCACGAGCTCGTACTGCAGGAGCACCACAAGGCCTGCCGCAGGAGTTACATTTCCCTCTCGGGGCCCACGAGACCGAACTTCAGTGGCTTAGTGCCCGACCTATGAGTCAATGACATGCGGACCTTAAATGCGGCTGGCCCACATGTCATTCTCATGGTGGTGGTGTGGTTCGCGACTGACTCATTCGAGATGAACCGGCTAGTGGTGGCGTGGCCGTCGCGAGGGTGCCACAGCTGGGCGTTGGGGCATTACGAGGCGTAGATGGCCACACCGGCGGGTACTACCTGTAGTACAGAAGTACTCTAGATGAGGATTGATACCCGGGACGAAATGTGTCACAGCCGCTGGATGAAAATTAGATGGTGCGGGAGTACGGATCGGAGCACAGCAGCGGAGCAGGCAAACCGCGTCCAATCGGGTCTGGCTGTGGTAGAAAGTTGATGGTCGCCGCAGTTCAGCTGGCCTGCATGTCATGCAAACAAAGACAGAGGAGCGATTGGGCCGAGAGGGATGATGCACACGTCGGGGGGATGAGGATCCCCTGACGTGAAACAATCCTACCATTCTATCACTTACACATGGGACCCGCAATGTGGGTCCCACCAGTCAGCGAAGGAAAGGCAGGGTAAGGCAGTGATAGCCACGTTAGAGGATCCATGTCAACGTCGGGGGACGTCGTGCTTACAGGTAGGGTTGGAGCGGCGTCGTGGGAATCGCGTGTGGGTGTGGCAATGGTAGAAACAAGAAACGTGATGGTCGTCGTGGTTCAACTTCCATGGGCAATCTGTCATGTCTGCTGACACATGTATATGAAAACTAGAGTGTTTATATTTCAAGCACGTGAACAAGTATTATTCTACTACTTTGGATCCATTGCAACGCACGGGCCAGCACATTGCTAGTAGTAGTGTCTATCTCTATCTCTAGAGGCCTTCCCTCGTTCATCCTTTCCTCTCACAAGATAAACTACTCATACAAATGCATCTTCGTGTTTCGTGGAACGCACGAGGATGTTTCCATGGGGGTCTCTCCAGCGCGGCGTGGCCGTAGTTGCAAGTTGACGCCCCTTGAGATGCCGACGTTGAGGGGCACTCGGATTTCGTCCGATGAGCAGGTAAGATGAGTTTGATCACGTAGTAAATGCATTCTAAAGACTACTTCCGTGTCCATTTCCTAATTCTCCCCCTGCCCACTGTTTCACAGGTTAGGCTCGGTGCGAGTGGAGATTGGCTTGCATATGTACGAGAGGGTACCAACCTCAATTTGCACAACATTTACAACGGTGACACAGTTCCCATAGAACCTTTGTCCAACATTGGGATCAGCCATGCAACGGGCCACCGCATGAATTGGTACGATAGAACCACGGTGAGATTGAATAAGATAGCATGAACCTTGCACATGGCGGTCAAAGGTGGACCATGCTGTCTGCGGCCGATTTTTTGTCGTACGAGTACGAAGACGTTGTGCTCCTTTCTAACCGCATCTTCGCGGTGACAAACCAGGGGACTTGTTTTTTATGGGACACATCCTATGATATACTCCCTATCTCCCAGTTTATTTGGTTTGAATCTTTTCATTTTATAAGTTTCAAATTCAAATTTAGAGGGGCAGTGGGGCCAAGAGGGGTGAGCCGCAGGTCGGGAGACGTGTGGTGTCATGGGTTCGTGAGGCGTCGTGGGAATCTCGTGTGGCTGTGGTAGAAAATTGGTGCTCGCCGCATTTAAGGTGGCCCACATGTCATGCACACAAAGGCAGAGGGGCGGTGCGGCCGAGAGGGGTGAGGCGCACGTCGGGGGACGTGGTGCCGTGGGTTGGAGCGGCGTCATGGGAATTGCGAGTGGCAGTGGATGAAACGTGATGGCCGCCGTAGTTGAACTTCCATGGACAAGCTGTCATGTCTACGGACACATGCATTGCATACCGATCACTGGAAGGAGTAGTAGAGAAAGCTAGGCGGATAAATAGTTCCTTATAGTCAAGCGAACCCACGCTACTACTTGTTCCAAAGACATGCACACCATCGAAATAGTCCATCTATATCAATATACATATGGAGGGAATATTTTTTTTACAAGAGTGGAAATAGTTCATCCATCCATAATGCCCTGCTGCTGGTGCAGCATCTTCTTCTTCTTCTTCTTCTTCTTCTTCTTCTTCTTCTTCTCATTTTCTGTGGGAGACGGCTTCACAACAAGCTCTCTGGACCTTGCAGCTATCTCGAAACTCACACGGGCATCGAGGGCAGCATATTTTATCCACTCATACGTCAAGGGATAATTCTCCCATCCAGACGACCTTAATGCCAGCGTCTCGTCACCCTTCTGAAGATTTGTTCCTAGCACTAAATTTCCTACGTCGAATAGGGATGGTGTCGGTTTATCACAATCTTCTACAGGAATTTTTATTTTGGTTTGTAGGTCAGCGATGCTTTTCAAATCAAGGCTGTACGGCTCCAACTTCTGTTTGTCCCCTGCTATGGCTGCCCCACAGAAGTATATGTCCTCCCGAGACAAGAAATCGTGAAGCTCACCTGGTATGGAGGGCGCGTGTATGATGTAGTACACCAAAACATCATCTTCGACGCACAGCTCAAGGACAACGGCGCGTTGGATCTTCCCAGTCGCACACTCCGTGTACTCTGCGACGAGACCGATGACATTCATCTCCACCTTTTGGAGGGAGTGGGATACATTGTTGATCCACTTCTGAACAACCCTTGGGTGGTCGATGACTGTGGCAACTATGCTCAACGATCCTTCGACGAGGACATGTTGGACACTAAAAACCTGCATCTCGATCTCTTTCGCCATTTGGAACCGCTGGACCGGAGGGCTATCGTTTGGAGAATTAGGATTAGATGGCTAGTCTAACTGAAGAAGATGATTATTTATAGGGGTTTCGGAATTACTCTAGGAGGATGTGAAGAGGTTAAAACAATGTGAATGCAGTGTGGTTTGGATGCAAATGAAGATCAAGGAGTAGTGAAAAAGCCGAGGAAAATCGGTTCCCGATGGAGAAGTAAATGGGAGAAGTTATGCGCGTGCATGAGGAGAGCTGCGGTGGTTTGACTGCTGCCTGCAATGGATTGGACGGGCTCTTCGGTTGCCTTTTCTCTCTCCCATGCGCACAGAATGGCCCACTTGCATGCTGTAGTTTATTGGCTGGAGTCTGGCTGCTGCTCATGCGTATGCTAATTAATGTTGTGAATGCGGGGCATGGAGGGAAATGGGCGCATGCAAAAGGGTATATACGCAGACTAATTAGAGAAATACTGAAAAAAGTTATGCGCAGACAAAAGAGGGCCGAAGGGAGTACTACTCATGTTCCTTCTACGGTTAAGGAATATGCGGTTATCCTCAAAAAATAAAAGTCCTTCGTGCTTCTGCATGCACGAGAATTTGGTTCTGCTCGCAATATGGATGATAGCTGAAGGATGAAGTGAACCTAGAGGCATGCTAGCACGGGAGTACTACTCATGTTCCTACTACTCCTACTAGTAGTAGTAGTACAACTGTAGTACACTTGATGGTAAAAATACTATTATTCATCCGATCCTCACAGTGAAGTGACAAGACCCTGCGCCCGAGGTGACACTAGTCCAGACGGCGTGTCAGGGTTACCAAAGTCAGCCTCACCTTGTGCACTGTGCAGTCAATATCACCGTCGCTGTATAGCATGCCTCGCCTCGTATCCCTCTCCCCTAGCACCACTCCATCTCCATCTCCGTCTCGCCGGAGATCCTGAGGTCACTCTTCATCATCTCACTGTGCCCCCGCGTACCCTCGCCTTGCTCGCCTCCCCTACACTACAAAAAAAATACACTTCCGTGATGATACGTGTTTGTCACAGTAGGTCGCGTTTTTTGTCATGCATGTACATCCATGACAAATTTATGACAGAATCAAGATAGTCATACCTGTGTTGTCGTAGAAGTGTTCGATGACATTACCAAAATTATCATCACGGAAGTGTCCACTTCCATGACGATAAATCGCGCGTCACAGAACTGCTTTCGTCAAGGGTGACCGACACGTGGCATCCACCGTAACGGAACACCGTTAAGCTATCGGGTCGGGTTTTGGATCCGATAACCCATTAACAGCCCCGACCAATGGGGATTTTCCATGTGTAAAATCATCATTGGCTGGAGGAAACACGTGTCGGCTCATTGTTGGGACAGATGTCATCCACTCATTGGACATAAGGCGCCTATGATACGTCGACACGTGGAACGGCCCAACAGAGGCCCATTCCTATGAAAAGGCCGGCCCGTTTGACTTGGTCAAAAGGTGACGGGCCAGTCCATGGAAAGCCTGTTAACGGCCTGTTCGCATATAGCCCATTTACAGCCCGCTAACCCAAGGCCCGTTACGCCCTATCCGAATTAGGCCTAGTAGCGTCATCTGGGCCATCCAATATGATTCCAGCCTGTTTTCACTTCTGGCCCATGTATGGCCCATGACGTCTTTCGGCCCATATGAGGCCCTATGTAACTCTTGGCCTATTAACGGCCCGTGGTGAAACTGGCCCGCGATGAACAGCGTACTACTTTAGACCCATTAACGGCCCGTGGTGAAACTGGCCCGTAATGAACAGTGTATCGCTTTATACCCATTAAGGGCCCGTTATTCAGTTGGGCCGTTTACATCCCATGTTATATTTCGGCCTTCTCAGAGCCCATTTATTCTTGGGCTTATTTGCAGCATTCGGTTACTTACGGCCCGTTACTGTCATTTTCTGCTTGTGGGCCAAATTCAGCCCGTCGTTACAATCGGCCCGTTTGTGGTCCGTTCGTCTGTTGGGCCATTTTCATAGCATCACCAAATACGGCCTATTAACGGCCCGTTATGGTCAGCCAATAAAATGTACGATTTCCATTATAGGCCCGTCTACAGCCCATTAAAGGCCAGTACAAGACCCATAAATGAGTCGGCGGCCCATGGATCCTACGTGACGTAGAAGGCCCATGGATCCTGCGAGACGTAGAAGGCCCATGGACACTACGAGACATAGTAGGCCCATGGATCCTACGAGACGTAGAAGGCCCATGGATCCTCCGAGACGTAGAAGGCCCATGGATCCTACGAGACGTAGAAGGCCCATGGTCGGGCGAGTTGGCCCCCGTTTGAACGATATAGCATATTCAAAGAATTATCCTACTCAATACTATCACCTCTAAAAAGCATACACTATACAACAAAGAGATCAAGGCATAGAAAGGTAGAATAATCCTACACTATACAATAAAGAAATTACAGCCGATTATACCCACTGGGCATTATGGTATGGCACAGGTGATAATAAAGCATACACAAACAGCAAATTACATACACTGGGCAAATACGGCTCATACATCATGGACGCGCATCAACTTAACTCCATTTGAACTATAATCTCTTCAGAAAATAGGATTGGCCGGATTCAGATAGCACAAATTTCAGTCTGCAAAATCTCCAATTCCTTCATGGTTACCTCGGTGTCTTGTTTCATTTTTTTGACTCCTGCATCTAATACCTGCATGTCCAGTCTCAACTTGTTGATTATACGTTGACAATCATGTACACGTTGTCTTGCCACCTCTAGTTGATGCTCGAGAACATCAGCACATTCCAATTCCAATCCATAATCATTCGGTAACGGCCATGCCACACTGCTCGCAGATTTTTGTGTTGATGTCACTTCATCCTGAAATGTTTCTGTAAGTACACATGACTAGGGCAAAAATATAGTTACAACAGTGAAGCGAACAAGACACTATTTTGTACTACATGGCAAAACAGGACTAACAATAATGTTACACGTCACTTTCACACAAAAATGTTACACGTCATGAAGCATAAGCATGTGATATTTTAAAAATTATTAAAAAGATAGTCTGTGCAGCCTGCATACAGAAATCCCTCTTAGCTCACCAGAGGAGCATGATGTTGGGGCCCAATCGAAAACACAGACAAGTTACAAATTTAGACAGCACGTTGCGTATAAGTAAGCAAGCAGTTGGCCATTCTGTACCTCAATTAAAGTCTTAGGGAGCATAATGAACATCAGAGGGTTTCATACAAACATACTACAGCAGGCAAAACTATGCAATCATTAGCATAGTATAAACTAGATTGTGAGCCTCATGCAATAATAGTTGGTTAATAGACTTCAAAGCTTCAGGCACACTTCGGCAGAGTAATTAAATGGTAAGGCCTTTAATTATGTCAACTAATAGTGATACAAGTACCGAACATCAGGCATAATTATTTGGGCATCTCATTAAGTGAGGACAAATAAAGCAATTGAAAAGAGAAAATTAACTATGCCTGAAACAAACAAGGAATTGAACTGTTGAGTTGCATACAGTGACTTACCTTAGCAGGTTGAAGAGGCTCAGCGCAGCTCCTACTTCTCTTGCAAGGCTCCTTCCTAACATCTTGTACTTGGAAATCCTCAATCTTATCTTCATTGCACCCCCTCTACAAGGTGACACAAACTAGTTACTCATCTCCTTGGAAGATAACTATGCACACTTTCCAGTCTGTGAACACAAAAGGATGAGATTATAACAAAACAACACCACATAATGTAACATGCCACATCTCTTGCACTTGCACACAATGAAATGAGCATTTACTATGTCTGCACTATGTAAAATCTAGGCATACCTTCGAACTGGATCTCCAGGTACTCTTGGAGAGCCTACTATAGTGTACAGCCAAACCTTTATGTCACCTATGAGTTAGACAAGGCCCCACTACAGCAGCCCTTAGTGTTTAAATTGTTGACAAGCTCTGTTAGAGTGTTAGGTCAAGAACAACAAGTAATCAAAGCAAACAGTCCTAGTATGGCTGGCTGATGCAAACAAGCAATTGAACAGATGTTTGAGCAAATCTTACATATCACGAAAAGAAGCAAATAAGGAGGCTTAAAGACCATCACTTGACTGACCAGATTTAAGGGGCATTTAAACATCATGTGCAACGTATGAACTAACATAAACATTGCATATTCCAGATTCTACAATGGAATGCACATGTATTAGGTTATGCCATGTATGATGATGCCTAAATGTACAGATAGCAGGCAGGAGTGATTCATCATTGCACGCACAATTGAATTGCAGGTTAAGGGCCAGTTCGATTCCGCCTTTTCAGGGAATATTCTCAAAATAAGCCATAAAAGATGTAAAGAAGTCATTTTTGAGTTATGGGCTTGGGCTTAACTAAGTTCGCTTTGGAGGGGGGTGTTTCTGGTAGAACCTCACTAAAAATTAAAGGGAAGGGGAATAGTGAAATGACTCTGTTGTCTGCCTATATTACACTCAAAATGCAACTGCTGACGCCCGTGTCACACCTGACCCTCAAGTAAAAACAAAGACGCAAGCATTCATTGCCCTGCCCGCTTGCATCTCCTCTCCCCTTTCCCTCTACCTCGATCCCCTGCCTGCAGCACTAGGGTTCCTCCAGCGAGCCGTCGCCACTGGTCCCATCTGGCCTGGTCCTCGACGATGCTATGTCTAGCTAGGCTACATGGCCGGCGGGTAGGGGCAAATCTCCCTGGCTGCTCCTCCCTCTGGCGCCGCCCCTCATTCTCATGGTCTCCAGCAGCTGCTCCACTATGGTTCGTCCAACGCACTACTCCGGCGGGCGCTGCACAACTACGGCTGATGCCACACTGCGGCATAAGGCACCTTGTTCCCCCTCCCCTCCTCCCAGGCCATGGCCTTGAGGTGCTGTTGAAGGATGAGCTCATCCAACAAGGTGAGGATCTCCTCTGATTTTTTGCCAAATTTTCATTCTGATCCTCTATACGATGAATTGCTATGAGCTGCTTCTGCTGCTGCTATATGATGCATTGCTATGAGCTGCTCCTGCTGCTGCTATATGATGAATTGCTATGAGCTGCTGCTGCTGTATGATGAGTTGCTATGAGCTGCTTCCGCTATATGATGAATTGCTATGAGCTGCTGCTGCTATATGATGAGTTGCTACAAGCTGCTCCTGCTGCTGTTATATGATGAATTGCTATGACCTGCTCCTGCTGCTGCTATATGATGAATTGCTATGAGCTGCTCCTGCTGCTGCTGCTATATGATGAATTGCTATGAGGTGCTGCTGGTATATGATGAATTGCTATGAGCTGCTCCTGCTGCTGCTGCTATATGATGAATTGCTATGAGCTGCTGCTAGTATATGATGAATTGCAGACTGCTGCTGCTGTATGATGAGTTGCTATGAGCTGCTGCTGCTGCTATATGATGCTTTCAGGTGCTGCTGCTATATGATAATAACCAGCCACTTGGACCATCGAATTTCAATAAATAATTGTTCTTCATTTAAATGTGGGTCATGCGTTCTTCGTTTAAATTAGGCAATGGGATCTCTATGGAAAAGATTGACCAAAGTAGATTGTGCCAAGTAGATGGTATCTTTGTATTTGCATTTTGAGCAAATAGTGATGGTCTGTTTTCCTATCATATTAATTACTGCACTGGGTTCAATTTGTGATGTTTGCAAGTCAAATTAATTTCCATATGGGCAGCAAAATGAAAAATATATATAATGCGATCTAGACTTTCCACTGATCATACCAAAGATAAGCTGAAAACGCAATGAAAAGAACTGGTTGGCGTATTACATGGAGCTTATATTCACAGGTGCTTATTTTCTTAGGATAACTCGTAATAACTGTCCCTAAGAAACTTGGCTAATAGAACTGGCATACAAATAACATGTCACGATGATTGCAATGGAGGAGTGACGTACCATAGCACACTGTATAGGCTCACTGCTGCCTCTCCTTTTTTTGCGATGTTCCATGAAATTGCCACATACATCTTGTACTTTTTCATTGTGTAACCCTATCTGCAAGTTGACACGGCTAATTTCAGACATCTCTACATGATACTACATTGCATATCCCTTGCGCATATTTAAACCACCAATTAACGATTGTGTGCGTACCATAAACTAGCCATGACTCTGTATGCTGGACTAGCAGGCACTCTAAGGGAGCCTAATGTAGTGCACTGGAATTCCTACATGCCACCTACGATTTTGTGTAATGTACTGCCCCTGTTCCTAAATATATGTCTTTGTAGAGATTCCAGTATGGACCACATACATATGTATATAGATGCATTTTAGAGTGTAGATTCACTCATTTTGCTCCGTATGTAGCCTATAGTGGAATCTCTAGAAAGACTTATATTTAGGAACGGAGGTACGAGGTAGTATCATGTATGACATCTACATATCTAATTTAGCAGCCAGTAGTAGAAATCATTGTCTGCACAGAGGGATTACTGGTCGAAAATCCTAGCAAAGCACGCTGGCAGGCACAGAACAATACAAGAGAGAGAGACGCGCTTACAAGATCATAGCAATGCCTCAGTCCAGGATCTTGGTTGGCCAAGCTGTTAGATCCAGAAGAAACATCGTCCTTGTAGTTTTTGCCAGCTGCATAACAGGTAACAGCGACCGGTTAGTATATTTGAAGTACATCGGGCAGGTGATGCTGGACGGGTTTAAAGGTGACAAGTACGTAGGCCGTGGCGGGTGCTTGGCATCTCTCCAGACTGTGGGAATCAGGTTAGAAACATCGAGGGTGATGACGCTGCGCTGGCTGTCCGGGTCCAGTAAGGAGATCTAGAACCGTCGAGTAGGGTGTTTGTGGAGCGGCTCCGGTAGGGTGGACTACGGTGTGGGCGAAGCGGATCTGTGGCCGTGGACGAGGGCGTAGGTGAAGCTGCTCCGGTGGTTGGGTTAAGGATGGTGTCGACGACGCGGATCTGCGGCCGTGGACGGGGCATCAGAAGCTGCTCCGGTGGTTGGGTTAAGGATGGTGTCGACGATGCGGATCTACGGCCGTGGACGGGCCATCAGAAGCTGCTCCGGTGGTTGGGTTAAGGGTGGTGTCGATGATGCGGATCTGCGGCCGTGGACGGGGCGTCAGAAGCTACTCCGGCAGGTTGGATGAGGGTGCGAGGAAGCGGATCTGAGGCCGTGGACTTATGAGTTGGCAAAGCGGCCCCGGTAGGGTTGAGAATGGTATAGGCGAAGCTACTCCAGTAGGGTTGACGCTGGTGTCGGCGAAGCGGCTCCGGTAGGGTTGAGGAAGGTGTCGGCGAAGCGCCTCCGGTAGGGTTGAGGAAGGTGTCGGCGAAGAGGATCAGAGGCCGTCGACGGGGGCGTCGGTGGGGCGTCTCCGGGGGGTGTGGACGAAGCGTCTCCGGTGGAGAGTACGAATGAGCCGCTGCAGATGCGCGGCGGTTGACGAGAGTACTGGCGAAGCAGATCCGGCGCCGTGGACAAGGCCGACACTGAATGGGCTGTGGTACAGTGGTGGATGAGCAGTCTACTTGTTTCTAGCGGAGGTGGGAGGGGTAGATGCGGCCGCAGAAGTAGATCCAGCGAGGTGGACGCCGCTGGCAGTGAATGGGCCATTGTACGCCGGTGGATGAGCAGTCTAGGGTTTCGAGAGGGGAGGGGAGAAAGGGCGATGAAGTACAGACGGCGTGATGTAAGATGCTCTGGTGCTGTGGAGTTAGTCGTTTTTGCGGGAGGAGGGGAGAGGAAATGGGGGTGGCGTGTAGTGGGGGGAACCGGAAGTTACCAAAGCAGCCCCGACCTATCATGTAGATGAGGGCGGTATTGTAACTGTTGGTCTCCGTGCACCAAGGACAAAGGGGGATTTCGCATGCTAAAGACTAAGGTGGCGGAAATTTTAGAAGGAGGCGGGAGATTTTGCCGCCCGCGGGATCGTTCGTATCCAGTTTCAACTAATTTTGGACCGTGCTAGCGGGAAGGTCATGCTAGACTGTGTACACGGGGCACGCATCAGCAGTTAATAACTGGTGTGAAGTCCACCCCAGAAAAAAAGACAATAACTCGGGATGATGCGCCGATAACTTGGACGTTCACACGGGCGCGGCCAATCGTACGGGTGTAGTGGCGCGTTCACAAAAAAAGGGATCAAACGCTCAACCTATGTATTTCTCGTGTAAATAGACAATTTAGTGCCATTGGTTATTTACTTTAAACATAATGCATTGACGTGTTAGTGTAGAGGCGCACAAAAAGAAATGGATATTGTAGTTAGCTACTTAAAAGTGTTACCTCATATGATTACATAGCCTCCATTTCATAAATTGCGTAACCGTTGAATTCATATATGAATATTACATATATATTACTTCAAAATAGAAACTTAAATCATCCACGACTAATGAATTTGAATGCAAGAGTAACAATGGTGCATGTGCATGATAGCTACATTGGTTGTTTGAAGAAACATCATTGTAACTTTGGCATGCACAACTAAAAAAGGTTTATTTAAATAGAAAAAAATTGTGATATGTGAGTGTCCAATCTTTATACCGTTGAATCGATATTGTACCTTTGTCCACGATACGAAGTAGATATTGACTAATGTTCAAGCGATGCACGTCCACGGTCGCTAGATAGTGATACGTGAATGAATTGTGCAATCTCTCTCACACACATACATATCTCATTTCCCTGTGGGCATCGGAATCACACACGCGCACTTCATGTATTTCTCTCCCTCCGTCAGGGTTAAATTCGTCTTTCTACCCCGTCCTACAAGTCTCTCACACAGAAACACACACGCTCTCTATATCTAACACGCCCACCCCTTTAATTCCGCCCACCCACATCCACTAATGTCTCAAAGTATAATAATGACTCTGACACATATGCTATCTACCTATCCCTTAATATAGCTAGATATGTGTCACACAAACTCCTTCTCCCTACTAGCAAGATGCCCATGTGCGTTGCACGGAACATCAAGATGCATTTGTATGAGAAGTTTATCTTGTGGGGGAAAAGGATGAACAAGGGAATGCCTTATTTGCAAATGCAGAGAGGGGTGTGTGTATCTTTTTGCAAAATTGCCATATTTTCCTTCATGTCCGTCGGATATAAATCGGATGGCCTATATTGTAGGATGGCAGGAACACCATCATCACCAACTTGTTTTTTTATAAGAGTAGAGATATGTGAGTGTCACTGCCCCCTCCCCCCCACACACACACTTCCCGACACCGAAGGAGTAGGGTGACACCTCGATCTTGATACTAATCTATCGACTGGCTTCTCTCTCAAACATACACACACACACACTACCCGGCACCGAAGGAGTAGGGTGACACCTCGATCTTGATACTAATCTATCGACTGGATTCTCTCTCAAACATACACACACACACACTACCCGGCACTGAAGGAGTAGGGTGGCACATCGATCTTGATAATAATCTATCGACTCCTCTTTCAAACACACACACACACACACTCGCTAGTTGTGCCTCTGTGCCTACCGCGCACACTCTCGATACCTCTTTCTCTCCCTCCCCCCCTCAACAATGACAGCAGAAGGGTGACAACTCGATCTGATCATAATCTGTCAATTGGTTTCTCTCTCAAACATTGTGTCTCGGTGCCTCGCTCGGTAGCCCCCTCGATATGTAGACTTCTCGCGCGCGCACAACTGTAGTGACGATGACACTGAACCCAGTGTGCCTTGTTTTTACCGGCCTCATGTGATAGTATTCACCCTGTTTTCTGTTAATTAACAAGGCAACCTTTTCTTTGTTACTACTCCCTCCGTTCCAAAATAGATGACTCAACTTTGTACTAACTTTAGTATAAAGTTGGGTCATCTATTTTGGAACGGAGGGAGTACTAGTGAATCTGAAATCATTCGGGGCAGACATAAAACATATCACTTCAACCAAATTATCGCAGCAACTACTTTAAAAGAAATTAGCTAGCTGCCCGTGCGTTGCACGGAACATCAAGATGCATTTGTATGAGTAGTTTATCTTGTGAGAGAAAAGGCTGAACGAGGGAAGGCCTTATTTGCGAACGTGGAGAGACGTGTCGGTATATTTTTGCAAAATTGCCATAGTTTCTTTCCTATCCGTTAGATATAAATCCGACGGCCTATATTGCAGGATGGCACGCACACCATCATCACCAACTCTGTTTTCTACTCCCTCCGTCCGAAAATACTCTTCATCAAAATGGATAAGAATAGATGTATCTAAAACTAAAATACGTCTAGATACATTTCCTTTTATCCATTTTGATGACAAGTATTTCCGGACGGAGGGAGTATTTGTCTTTTTAGAGATTTCAACAAGTGACAATGACCGGACCTTACCAACATACTCAAAAAAGTAGTCCATAATTTTGATGTTACCCTCTTTTCTTGGCGGTGCAGTGCCATCTGGATACCTCATAAATAAATCAAGGACAAATCTGACCCCTTCCTGAAAAGACATACATAGAAAAATGAGTGAATCTACACTCTAAAATATGTCTACATACACATCCGTATGTGGTAGTCCATTTGAAATCTGAAGAAGACAAATATTTAGGAACGAATGGAGTATATATAAGAGTAGACATGGAGATATATCTCCAGCATGGTCTACAACAAAAATGTGCTGGGCTGGTTAGCGCCGGATGCTCGCAACGCGATGACATGAGTTTGAATTCTGTCTTTTAACTTTAGATTTGTATATTATATATTACTCTACTTATTTAATATATACTTCTTTCGCTACTGTACTGACAGTGGAACCCACAGAGTACTTAGAATATTAAGGATGGACTTGTTTCTTTTTAACTTTCTGTACGAAGCTGTAGCCACCCTGCAAGTCACGTGTACACTGTACATGCAATTAACTTTTTATAGAGGGACAATCATACAGGCAATTAACTCAAATGGATTGGATGTCACTCTATTATTTCCAGCATAAAGAGCATCTCCAACGGCAGCCGGCAAATTTCCTCCCGCTTCCTTCCGCGGAGGACGACATCAAACGCCAGCGGCATACATTTTTACAACTCTAACCAACCAGATGAAATTCGAGCAAACACGGACTGATTTCATATAAGCATGAAGGATTTCGTATAAAAAAGACGGATCTTCATATAAACATGATGGATTTCATTACATTTACATGAACTAAGAGGTGCCAATCCGGCTCTCTTGTATAATTAATACTCCCTTCGTCCGGAAATACTTGTCCTAGAAATGGATATATCTAGACTTATTTTAGTTCTAAATGGCCGCCCGCGGATCCCTTTGTCTTCCTCATGTCCGTCAGACACTTGCGGGGTCGACGAAGGTCCTCGGAAGAGACGAAGCAGCAAAGAAACCACCTGAATCCGCGGTCGTCGCCTCGGTGGTGGCCTTCATGGGTCCCAAGTGGCGGCAGCCTCCCATGTTCTACTTCTCCTCAATGATGGCGGCGGACAGGGAGAAGCTGGCCACCGACTGGTCGCTCCCCACGCACCCGGCTTCTGTCTCTGCCTGCATGGCGCTGCCGCAAGCACGGGAGGCGCGCCCACGGACTCGGGAGGCGCGGCCACCGCAGACACTGGTGGCGCGGTACGACGCGGCAGCGACGACGCTCGTACCAGCGTGCTCGCCGGCGTGCCGGCGTGGAGCAACTCGCCACTCCTCATCGAGCTGAACTGGAGCGGCGAGTTGCTGAACCACGCGCCTGCTTGGGGCGGCAACTGGCTCCGTCGGGCCAAGCGAGGTTGGTGAAGCACCGAGCGGCCTCGCCCGTATCCGGAGGGCTCGGCGGGCCACCCAGCCGGGTAATATGCCGGAGAACGGCTCATCGGAAGCCATCGGAAGGGTGGAGAAAATGGTGACGGAGGAGATGGGGGAGCGGCGGAGGGGTGCGATTCTTGCCCGCTGTCTGTCTGGCCTCGTGTAAATAGAGGGCGGACGGTAGGAGCTTGGCTGGCGTCTGGCCTCGCTTAAACTGAGGGCGGACGGGAGGAGCTTGGCCGGTGTTGCGTTTAATTCCGGCCCACTCATGAACGGACGTGTGGCCGGAGTAGGACTCTTGGTTTGCATGCGGGTTTAGCAGAGGGGTTTAATGGAGGCGCCGGGCGTGCAGCGGGCGGCGTAGTACTATTCGATTTGACAACATTAATGAGCCGTCAAATCACAAAGGACCTCGCCTCTCGTGAAACTGACCGAGCTAGACTACCCCGCCCTCTAGCCTTTTAAGAAATGAGCCGTTAAATCACAAAGGAAAAGGCCTGCCACGTTCGCGTCGCACCCCCACACACCCGGGAATCGGGAGTACAACACGGCCCGTGCGGCACGGCACATAGCTTAGGGAAGGCGTGTTGCCTACAGCCTAGCATTTTCACATTCATGTGGGACCGCCCGTTGAGCAAACCGACACCCCGCCCGCCGCCGGGTTGGAAAACAGAAACAAGGGGAAAATCTAGCTGTAGCACGGAAGCCAAGAAATTTTGTGTCAGACGGGGCTCGTTGATAGAGTAGGAGCATTCCGTATTAGTACCACTCCTACCAAGTTTGTACTCCTAATACTATTATATTACTAGTATTACCACTATACAACTAGTAGATACGTGCACGACACAACATCGGAGGAACAAAAAACGGGAAGATCTTGTTTTGGGTGATTTATCTTTTTTTCAATCAACGTAGTATGAATAATATGATGCGGGGGGCACCCATGAAGCTTATGTGGCTTGGTTGCATGGCTACGGAAGGTTAGAGAAAAATAAATAGATAATGTGTTTAGAGTGCACTCCACTAAATAGATATACTTTGGATCCATTGCAACAAACCGAGACATCTATATCTATACCCCCTATATAGTGTGTGAAAAACTTTGAAAGTTGGTCGTTGGATGAAGCCAATCCGACGGTACAAAGATGGCAAATCCGAGCACTACTGGCCATTGGATATCATCCACCAGATTCTGCCACATGTATAATCTACAAGACTCCATGGTTGAACTTAATTCATGACTAACTTTGCCACAACTAAGCTCCGGCAAAGTTATTAATAAGTTCTTCAAAATGAGAGCCACAAGTTGGCAAGCCTAAGGGAATCTTGCCACATTTTTTGTGTGTATGTCATGTGGGGCCAGTGTGGCTTGCCTAAGGTGTGGCTTGAACCAAACACTCACCTAAGTTAATCAAACTTGCCTAACCTTACATTCCACCAAATTTTGCCACAAGTTGGCAAGCCTAAGGGAATCTTGCCACATTTTGTGTGTGTATGTCATGTGAGGCCAGTGTGGCTTGCCTAAGGTGTGGCTTGAACCAAACACTCACCTAAGTTAATCAAACTTGCCTAACCTTACATTCCACCAAATTTTGCCACATGTTAGAATCCAGAAAACTCCACATGTAGAAGCATAATGCACAAACCACCAGAATCTCATGCGTGCAATGCACGTGTACCTTCCTACTAGTACTACTAGTAGTAAGAAACAAATTCCAGTTTTGGCACGAGCTCGTACTGCGGGAGAACTACAAGGCCTGCCGCAGGAGTTACATTTTCCTCTCAGGGCCCACGGGACCGAACTTCAGTGGCTTAGTGCCCGGCCTATGAGTCAATGACATGTGGGCCTTAAATGCGGCTGGCCCACATGTCATTCTCATGGTGGTGGCGTGGTTCGCGACTCACTCGTTCGAGATGAACCGGCCGGTGGTGGCGTGGCCGTGGCGAGGGTACCATAGCTTGGCGTCGGGGCGTTACGAGGCGTAGATGGCCACACCGGCGGGTACTACCTGTAGTACATAACTACTCCAGCTGAGGATTGATGCCCGAGACGAAATGTGTCACAGCCGCTGGATGAAAATTCGATGGTGCGGGAGTACAGATCGGAGCACAGCAGCGGAGCAGGCAAACTGCGTCCAATCGGGTGTGTCTGTGGTAGAAAGTTGATGGTCGCCGCAGTTCAGCTGGCCCGCATGTCATGCACACAAAGGCAGAGGAGCGGTGGGGTCGAGAGGGATGAGGGGCACGAACAATCCTACCATTCGGTCACTAACATGTGGGACCCATAAGCGTGGGTCCCACCTGTCAGAGAAGGAAAGGCAGGGCAAGGCAGTGATAGCCACGTCAGAGGATCCATGACCACGTCGCGGGACGTCGTGCCGTGGGTTGGAGCGGCGTCGTGGGAATCGCGTGTGGGTGTGGCAGTGGTAGAAACAAGAAACGTGATGGTCGCCGTGGTTCAACTTCCATGGACAAGCTGTCGTGTCTGCTGACACATGTATATCAAAACTAGAGTGTTTATATTTCAAGCACGTGAACAAGTATTATTCTACTAGTTTGGATCCATTGCAACGCACGGGCCAGCACATTGGTAGTAGTAGTGTCCATCTCTATCTCTAGAGGCCTTCCCTCGTTCATCCTTTTCTCTCACAAGATAAACTACTCATACAAATGCATCTTGATGTTCCGTGGAACGCACGAGGATGTTTCCTTGGGGGTCGCTCCAGCGCGGCGTGGCCGTAGTTGCAAGTTGACACCCCTTGAGATGCCGACGTCGAGGGGCACTCGGATTTCCTCCGATGAGCAGGTAAGATGAGTTTGATCACGTAGTAAATGCATTCTAAAGACTACTTCCGTGTCCATTTCCTAATTCTCCCCCTGCCCACTGTTTCACAGGCTAGGCTTGGTGCGAGTGGTGATTGGCTTGCATATGTACGGGAGGGTACCAACATCAATTTGCACAACATTTACAACGGTGACACCGTTCCCGTAGAACCTTTGTCCAACATTGGGATCAGCCATGCAACGGGCCACCGCATGAATTGGTACGATGGAACCACGGTGAGATTGAATAAAAGATAGCACGAACCTTGCACCTGGCGGTCAAAGGCGGACCATGCTGTCTGCGGCCGATTTGTTGCCGTACGAGTAGGAAGACACTGTGCTCCTTTCTAACCGCATCTTCGCGGTGACAAACCAGGGGACTTATTTTGTATGGGACACATCCTACGATATACTCCCTCTCTCCCAGTTTATTTGTTTTGAATCTTTTCGTTTTATAAGTTTCAAATTCAAATTTAGAGCTCCCCATCACATGTTGAGATTACAATGTCCATTAAATCATTGCGTGCATGTATAGTACAGAAACAAATCTCGAGTTTGGCACGAGTTCGTGCTGCGGGAGCACCACAAGCCCTGGCGCATGAGTTACATTTCCCTCTCAGGGCCGTCGGGACTGAGCTTCAGCGCCTTACTACACCTACCTTTGAGTCAATAACATGTGGACCCGATAGGTGACTGGTCCACATGTAATGCTCCCGAAGGCAGAGGGGCAGCGGGGCCAAGAGGGGTGAGCCGCACGTCGGGGGACGTGTGGTTTCATGGATTCGAGCGGCGTCGTGGGAATCGGGGCTGGCTGTGGTAGAAACTTGATGCTCGCCGCATTTTAGGTGGCCCACATGTCATGCACACAAAGGCAGAGGGACGGTGCGGCCGAGAGGGGTGAGGCGCACGTCGGGGGGCGTTGTGCCGTGGGTTGGAGAGGCGTCGTGGGAATCGCGAGATGAAACGTGATGGTCGCCGTAGTTGAACTTCCATGGACAAGCTGTCATGTCTACGGACACATGCACTGTATACCGATATCTGGAAGGAGTAGCAGAGAAAGCTATATATGTGGATAAATAGTTCCTTATAGTCAAGCGGACCCACGCTACTACTCTGTTGCAAAGACATGCACACCATCGAAATAGTCCATCTATATCAATATACACCGAGAGGGAATAATTTTTTTACCAGAGAGGAAATAGTTCATCCATCCATAATGCCCTCCTGCTGGTGCAATGTTTTATTCTTCTTCTTCTTCTTCTTCTTCTTCTTCTTCTTCTTCTTCTTCTTCTTCTTCTTCTTCTTCTTCTTCTTCTTCTTCTTCTCATTCTCTGTGGGAGACAGCTTCGCAACAAGCTCTTTGGACCTTGCAGCTATCTCGAAACTCACACGGGCATCGAGGGTAGCATATTTTATCCGCTCGTACGTCAAGGGATAATTCTCCCATCCAGACGACCTTAATGCCACCGTCTCGTCAACCTTCTGAAGATTTGTACCAAGCACAAAATTTTCTACGTCGAATAGGGATGGTGTCTATTTAGCACAATCTTCTACAGGAATTTTGATTCTGGTTTGTAGGTCAGCGATGCTTTTCAAATCAAGGTTGTACGGCTCCAGCTTCTGTTTGTCCCCTTCGATGGCTGCCCCACAGAAGTATACGTCCTCCCGGGAAAAGAAATCGTGAACCTCACCTGGTATGGAGGGCGAGAGTATGATGTGGTACACCAAAACATCATCTTCGAGGCATAGTTGAAGGACGGCGGTGCGTTGGATCTTCCCAGGGGCACGCTCCGTGTACTCTGCGTCGAGACCGATGACACTCGTCTCTACCTTTTTGAGGGAGTTGGGTACATTGTTGATCCACTGCCGAACAACCCTTGGGCGGACGGTAACGGTGGCAACTATGCGCATCGAGCCTTCGACGAGGACATGTTGGACGCTAAAAACCTGCATCTCGATCTCTTTCGCCATTTGGAACCGCTGGAACGGAGGGCTATGGTTTGGAGAATTAGGATTAGATGGCTAGTCTAACTGAAGTAGTGGATGATTATTTGAAGAGGTTAAAACAATGTGAACGCAGTGGGGTTTGGATGCAAATGAAGACGAAGGGGAGGTGAAGAAGCCGAGGCGAATCGGTTCCCGATGGAGAAGTAAATGGGAGAAGTGGCGTGCAGGCAGTTGATTAGACGGCTAGGTAGACTAAACGAAAAGACTATGCGGGTAGACTGAGGAGTCATACCTGTTCGTGTACGTGCCCATCCTTCCTGATAGGTGGGACCTATGCAAACAGATAAAAAAATGTGTCGTAGCTTTTTTTGAGCCCGTGAGTCGGAGACACAACATTCTCTGGTTAAGGAATACTCCCTCCGTTTAGGTGAGTATAAGTCACCTTATGAAAATCAGGTTTTCCCAAAACCTTTAGGCGTGGAGCATTAACTTCCTGCTCGATCCCCTCCCAGCCTCGTTAGCCAGCGTTCTCTTCCTCTGCTGCCGCATTCTACCTTTCCATTTTTCCTCTTCTCAAGTGTGGAACGATCTGCATGCCGTCCTTAATGCACCAGAACGACCACTGCATGCATCGCGGCAGGGCGTTGATTGGGCATGCACGAGAATTTGGTTCTGCTCGCAATATGGATGATACCTGAACGATGAAGTGAACAGGCATGCTAGCACGGGAGACCTATTTCCGCTATACAATACTGGAGTACTCATGTTCCTACTAGTAGTAGTAGTAGTAGTACAACTGTGGTACACTTGATGGTCAAAATACTATTCATCCGGTCCTCACAGTGAAGTGACAACACCCTGCGCCTGACACTAGTCCAGGCGAGGCGGCGTGTTCGGGTTACCAAAGTCAGCCTCACCCTGTGCACTGTGCAGTCTGTCACCGCCGCTGTACAACACATTGGCGCCTCGCCTCGTCTCCATCTCTGCTCCCATAGCACCACTCCATCTCCATCTCCTTCTCCGTCTCCGTCTCCACCTCACTGTGCCCCCGTGTACCGTCGCCTCACTCGCCTCCCCCAGTACCACTATTCGCTCGATAGCCGCTCCAGCACCGACATCCTTCTCCCCCGTAAATCAAGCCCCCTTCCAAACTCCACCATGGCCGAACGCGAACCCGCAGCATCCATATGAGCCACGATTGGAGCAATCTCCCCAGTGACATCCTCGACCTCTGTTGTTCGTGTATGGATATGTTGACCGCCTTGCGGCTGGCTGCATGCTCGAGGGACATGCACACGGCCATCGTCGAAGCGAGGCCTAAGCTTTTCAAGACACCCTGCTTGCTGCTATCTGGTCTTGCGAAATTGGCTCACCATGATATGGAGGCATGCATGATGCCCCTCGACTTCAATCCGATCTCCATTAGCCGAAACTTCTTTGGAGGTATGTAGTGTGTCGCCGTACATCATTTCCCTCGACATCGATCCGATCACCATCGCCCGAAACTTCTTGGCATGTATGTACTGGGTCGGCATGAACTCCCACTGGATGGCTGCCTTCAGAGAAGACGGTAAAAAGTTGGTGCTCGCGAACTTCCAGACCTCCCATGAGATTATCCTTCCTCCGTTGGATTATATAGAGTATTACCATCGCGGTCCAAGTCATCTAGATTACTACGTCAGTTGGACGGACCTTGTTTTGCAGAAGATTGTAATCTGCCAAGTACCCACACGACATGCGAATTACGCAGACTTCAAGCTAATTGCCTTGTTCGACCGCGGACTCGCCTATCTTTACGCCGGTACCTTTTTTAGCTGGAGACAACTCGGCTCGCAGTGGATCATCGTCAAAGCTGATACACACTTCTGTGATGCTATTGAACACAATGGAATCATCTACGTGATCGACAAAGCAGATGGCACCACGTATTGCTGGGACGGCGCGTGTAAGTTGTTTCCGTATCATGTTAATGATGACGCCATGACACTGTTTGAACTTTTTTTGATGATTGGCATATCCCTGTTTGAGCAGAATTTGAGTAGAACTATGGCAATATATTAGAGACGCCGTAAATCAGATATATTTGGAATGAGTTAATTCATGTGCTTGTGACCATGTCATTACAGCCAATTTGTACCCTGAATAATCAAACGGTTACGAATATATGGATATTATCCTTATATTACAGTAATCTATATACTACTACTAAATATGAGTGTGTATCAATGGCCATGTTAGTTTCCTCATTTTCATGATGTAGAAACATGCACCACACTGTTGGTTTCATCTAACCATACATTAGGGAAGCAAATGTGCATATGGAGAACTCTATATTTGGAAGTAGTGAAATCCTGCAATGCTTACCATGTGTACATACCTATATTCGCCCTTCAACAATCAATGACTAGAATAATATCCTCACAAAATTTTTGCCCACAGAACACGAGTATATAACAATGCATGGTCTGTTAGTTACCTTGAAGAATTTGTTTGTGAGGACAGAACATGATTACATAACATGCATGACATGGTAGTTTCCTGTGAAGAATCGATTGCGAGATAACATGAGTATAACCATGCATGGCACTTCTATATTTTCGAACCCAGTATACATTTCCCTGTATTTTCCTCCCAGTTCCAACAGGGACATATCAATGTTGTTTCTTGCATTATCCTACTCATACTCTGAACAATGCTGATCTTACATTAACAATGCCTGTCCTTTTTGATATGATGCAGTGTCCCTACAGTTACTGCCCTTTGTAATTACACCACCTTTGCCAAAAACAGGGAAGCACAACTGGTTCCTCGCATGATCAGACGACGGCAAAAGACTGATGTTCATTCGGACACATGAGCCGGAAAAGTTATATTGCAAAACCCCACTGTATACAAGCACCGTGTAATACGTGAGTATCCGGACAGTGGATGTTACGTCAATGAGCAGGATACTAGCTTGTTGGGGACTTTAGGATTTTTTAGTTGGAGGCGGGTAAACAGCCTTGGTTCACACTCTCTGTTTCTCGGACTCAATTATCCGATTAACCAGGAGATCACCGTTGGCAAGGACCTTGATGGCAGAGAGGCTCTGTTTGCTATGGAAAACCGTGTCTACACGGTGAGCCCTAGGAGTTTGGGAGCATACTCCCCGGATTGTCAACGATACAACCTGCAGCCAAAAGAAGGTGAGAATGAAAAAGGCATCCGGATTAACTTTGATCCTTGGATGTCTCAAATACGACAGGCAGTGATGTGGTTCAAGCCTTCTGGTTGATAGGTAATTGGGCTATTGTATCAAAAGGGTGGAGTACTGGTGTCTCCGAATCACTGGTCGCTGAAGCGGGGCTGCAAATTATGATGGTGTTGGATCATCTCTTCGAATGACTTTGTTGTCTTTGCTGCTGGTTCTGGATGGGTAGTTCTTTCTTTTATTATGCATATTCCTTGTCATTTGGTCATCCTCGTCTATGTCACTCTTTATATGTAATAGTTGCTTCTGTTTAGAATGTCATTCTTGTCTGGATCACGAGAGTCTGAGCGCTGCAGATGGGTACGTTTTGGTGGTGTAGCATGACTTCTTATGAACTATCATGTCTTGCTGTTTATGTCAGTAGTAGTCACTAGTCAGTGTTTGAATGTTGTATATATCGTTGTTTCAAACTGTTTATTGTCTCAAACTACTGGTGGGCTAAATGAGGGCATCACCATTCTCAAGTGTTCAGAGTATATCTCCTTTTTTCAAGTTATATAATTTGAGCTCACTATCTTTGCGATGATGTACACTTGTTTGGGCCAGTGAGGTGTCATTGAATATGGGCCGAGTAGTAACGCAATGCCAAACAGGTCAATTATGACTCTCGGGCCGGGCTCTCAAAAGATCCTGAAAAAAGGCCGGGCTCTCCAAAAAAGAAAGAATAAGGACTCTTAGGCCGACATGTGGGCGCCACCGGTGTTTTCGTGCGCTTGCGCGCCGAGAGCCTATTGGCGCATGCTCGAAATTCATGCTACCTTTTCATCCCCAGTCTCCTGCCCCTCCCCCACCTCTAGAATCTCGATTCCTACTCCAGTTCCCCCAAATCCCCCTCCTGTACTCCCTGTACTCAAGCGCACTATCATGTCGCCGGTCAACGCGGATCTCCGAGCCGGAGATACTGAGGTTCGTCCTGCCTTCGGTCGCTACGTGCTGTCGCTCAACAGTGGCATGGCGACGCTTGACGACCAGTTTGCCGGCAAAGTGCTGATGGTAACCATAAACGGCGACCGGCTGTTGGGGAACGTAGTAATTTCAAAAAAATTCCTACGCACACGCAAGATCATGGTGATGCATAGCAACGAGAGGGGAGAGTGCTGTCCACGTACCCTCGTAGACCGACAGCGGAAGCGTTATCACAACGCGGTTGATGTAGTCGTACGTCTTCACGATCCGACCGATCAAGTACCGAACATACGGCACCTCCAAGTTCTACACACGTTCAGCTCGATGACGTCCCTCGAACTCGATCCAGCCGAGTGTTGAGGGAGAGTTTCGTCAGCACGACGGCGTGGTGACGATGATGATGTTCCACCGACGCAGGGCTTCGCCTAAGCTCCGCAACGGTATTATCGAGGTGTAATATGGTGGAGGGGGGCACCGCACACGGCTAAAATATCGTATATCAAGTGTGTAGAGAGGGGGGAGGCCGGCTGCCTATGGGCGCGCCAAGGAGAGGGGGGGAGTCCTCCTCCTAGTAGGAGTAGGACTCCCGTTTCCTAGTCCTACTAGGAAAATAAGGGGGAAGGAAAGAGAGGGAGAGGGAGAGGGAAAGAGGGCTGCGCCCCCCTCTCCTAGTCCAACTAGGACTCCTCCTGGGAGGGGGCGCGCCACCTCCTGGCTGCTGCCCTCTCTCTCCCCTCAAGGCCCACTAAGGCCCAATACTTCCCCGGGGGGTTCCGGTAACCCTCCGGCACTCCGGTTTAATCCGAAACTTCTCCGGAACACTTCCGGTGTCCGAATATAGTCGTCCAATATATCAATCTTTATGTCTCGACCATTTCGAGACTCCTCGTCATGTCCATGATCACATCTGGGACTCCGAACAACCTTCAGTACATCAAAACATATAAACTCATAATATAACTGTCATCGTAACTTTAAGCGTGCGGACCCTTTGGGTTCGAGAACTATGTAGAGATGACCGAGACACCTCTCCGGTCAATAACCAATAGCGGGACCTGGATGCCCATATTGGCTCCCACATATTCTACGAAGATCTTTATCGGTCAGACCGCATAATAACATACGTTGTTCCCTTTGTCATCGGTATGTTACTTGCCCGAGATTCGATCGTCGGTATCTCGATACCTAGTTCAATCTCGTTACTGGCAAGTCTCTTTACTCGTTCCGTAATACATCACCCGCAACTAACTCATTAGTCACAATGCTTGCAAGGCTTATAGTGATGTGCATTACCGAGTGGGCCCAGAGATACCTCTCCGACAATCGGAGTGACAAATCCTAATCTCGAAATACGCCAACCCAACAAGTACCTTTGGAGACACCTGTAGAGCACCTTTATAATCACCCAATTATGTTGTGACGTTTGGTAGCATACAAAGTATTCCTCCGGTAAACGGGAGTTGCATAATCTCATAGTCATAGGAACATGTATAAGTCATGAAGAAAGCAATAGCAACATACTAAACGATCGGGTGCTAAGCTAACGGAATGGGTCAAGTCAATCACGTCATTCTCCTAATGAGGTGATCCCATTAATCAAATGACAACTCATGTCTATGGCTAGGAAACATAACCATCTTTTATTAACGAGCTAGTCAAGTAGAGGCATACTAGTGACACTCTGTTTGTCTATGTATTCACACATGTACTATGTTTCCGGTTAATACAATTCTAGCATGAATAATAAACATTTATCATGATATAAGGAAATATATAATACTTTATTATTGCCTCTAGGGCATATTTCCTTCAGTCTCCCACTTGCACTAGAGTCAATAATCTAGATTACATAGTAATGATCCTCACACCCATGGAGTCTTGGTGCTGATCATGTTTTGCTCGTGGAAGAGGCTTAGTCAACGGGTCCGCTACATTCAGATCCGTATGTATCTTGCAAACTTCTATGTCTCCCACCCGGACTAAATCCCGGATGGAATTGAAGCGTCTTCTGATGTGCTTGGTTCTCTTGTGAAATCTGGATTCCTTTGCTAAGGCAATTGCACCAGTATTGTCACAAAAGATTTTCATTGGTACCGATGTACTAGGTATGACACCTAGATCGGATATGAACTCCTTCATCCAGACTCCTTCATTTGCTGCTTCCGAAGCAGCTATGTATTCTGCTTCACATGTAGATCCCGCCACGACACTTTGCTTAGAACTGCACCAACTGACAGCTCCACCGTTCAATGTAAATACGTATCCGGTTTGCGATTTCGAATCGTCCGGATCAGTGTCAAAGCTTGCATCAACGTAACCTCTTACGATGAGCTCTTTGTCACCTCCATAAACTAGAAACATATCCTTAGTCCTTTTCAGGTATTTCAGGATGTTCTTGACCGCTGTCCAGTGATCCACTCCTGGATTACTTTGGTACCTCCCTGCTAAACTTATAGCAAGGGACACATCAGCTCTGGTACACAGCATTGCATACATGATAGAGCCTATGGCTGAAGAATAGGGAACATCTTTCATCTTCTCTCTATCTTCTGTAGTGGTCGGGCATTGAGTCTTACTCAATCTCACACCTTGTAGTACAGGCAAGAACCCTTTCTTTGCTTGATCCATTTTGAACTTCTTCAAAACTTTGTCAAGCTATGTGCTTTGTGAAAGTCCAATTAAGCGTCTTGATCTATCTCTATAGATCTTAATGCCTAATATATATGCATCTTTACCGAGGTCTTTCATTGAAAAACTCTTATTCAAGTATCCCTTTATGCTATCCAGAAATTCTATATCATTTCCAATCTGTAATATGTCATCCACATATAATATCAGAAAGGCTATCGAGCTCCCACTCACTTTCTTGTAAATACACGCTTCTCCAAAAGTCTGTATAAAACCAAATGCTTTGATCACACTATCAAAGCGTTTATTCCAACTCCGAGAGGCTTGCACCAGTCCATAAATGGATCGCTGGAGCTTGCACACTTTGTTAGCTCCCTTTGGATCGACAAAACCTTCCGGTTGCATCATATACAACTCTTCTTCCAGAAATCCATTCAGGAATGCAGTTTTGACATCCATTTGCCAAATTTCATAATCATAAAATGCGGCAATTGCTAACATGATTCGAACAGACTTAAGCATCGCTACGGGTGAGAAGGTCTCATCGTAGTCAATCCCTTGAACTTGTCGAAAACCTTTCGCAACAAGTCGAGCTTTATAGAAAGTAACATTACCATCAGCGTCAGTCTTCTTTTTGAAGATCCATTTATTTTCAATGGCTTGCCGACCATCGGGCAAGTCAACCAAAGTCCATACTTTGTTCTCATACATGGATCCCATCTCGGATTTCATGGCTTCAAGCCATTTTGCGGAATCTGGGCTCACCATCGCTTCTTCATAGTTCGTAGGTTCATCATGGTCTAGTAACATGACCTCCAGAACAGGATTACTGTACCACTCTGGTGCGGATCTTGATCTAGTTGACCTACGAGGTTTAGTAATAACTTGATCTGAAGTTTCATGATCACTATCATTAACTTCCTCACTAATTGGTGTAGGAGTCGCAGAAACTGATTTCTGCGATGATCTACTTTCCAATAAGGGAGCAGGTACAATTACCTCATCAAGTTCTACTTTCCTCCCACTCACATCTTTCGAGAGAAACTCCTTCTCTAGAAAGGATCCATTCCTAGCAACGAATATCTTGCCTTCGGATCTGTGATAGAAGGTATACCCAGCAGTCTCTTTTGGGTATCCTATGAAGACACATTTCTCCGATTTAGGTTCGAGCTTATCAGGTTGAAGTTTCTTCACATAAGCATCGCAACCCCAAACTTTAAGATACGACAACTTTGGTTTCTTGCCAAACCATAGTTCATAAGGCGTCGTCTCAACGGATTTCGAAGGTGTCCTATTTAGAGTGAATGCAGCCGTCTCTAAAGCATAACCCCAAAACGATAGCGGTAAATCAGTAAGAGACATCATAGATCACACCATATCTAATAAAGTACGATTACGACGTTCGGACACACCATTATGTTGTGGTGTTCCGGGTGGCGTGAGTTGCGAAACTATTCCGCATTGTTTCAAATGTAGACCAAACTCGTATGTCAAATATTCTCCTCCACGATCAGATCGTAGGAATTTTATTTTCTTGTTACGATGATTTTCAACTTCACTCTGAAATTCTTTGAACTTTTCAAATGTTTCAGACTTATGTTTCATTAAGTAGATATACCCATATCTGCTCAAATCATCTGTGAAGGTGAGAAAATAACGATATCCGCCACGAGCCTCAATATTCATCGGACCACATACATCTGTATGTATGATTTCCAACAAATCTGTTGCTCTCTCCATAGTCCCGGAGAATGGTGTTTTTGTCATCTTGCCCATGAGGCACGGTTCGCAAATACCAAGTGATTCAAAATCAAGTGATTCCAAAAGTCCATCAGTATGGAGTTTCTTCATGCGCTTTACACCGATATGACCCAAACGGCAGTGCCACAAATAAGTTGCACTGTCATTATTAACTCTGCATCTTTTGGCTTCGACATTATGAATATGTGTATCACTACTATCGAGATTCATTAAAAATAGACCACTCTTCAAGGGTTCATTACCATAAAAGATATTATTCATATAAATAGAACAACCATTATTCTCTGATTTAAATGAATAACCGTCTCGCATTAAACAAGATCCAGATATAATGTTCATGCTCAACGCTGGCACCAAATAACAATTATTTAGGTCTAATATTAATCCCGAAGGTAGTTGTAGAGGTAGCGTGCCGACCGCGATCACATCGACTTTGGAACCGTTTCCCACGCGCATCGTCACCTCGTCCTTAGCCAATCTTCGCTTAATCTGTAGCCCCTGTTTTGAGTTGCAAATATTAGCAACATAACCAGTATCAAATACACAGGTGCTACTACGAGCATTGGTAAGGTACACATCAATAACATGTATATCACATATACCTTTGTTAACCTTGCCATCCTTCTTATCCGCCAAATACTTGGGGAAGTTCCGCTTCCAGTGACCAGTTTGCTTGCAGTAGAAGCACTCAGTTTCAGGCTTAGGTCCAGACTTGGGTTTCTTCTCCTGAACAGCAACTTGCTTGCTGTTCGTCTTGAAGTTCCCCTTCTTCTTTCCTTTGCCCTTTTTCTTGAAACTAGTGGTTTTACTGACCATCAACACTTGATGCTCCTTTTTGATTTCTACCTCCGCTGCTTTTAGCATTGCGAAGAGCTCGAGAATAGTCTTATTCATCCCTTGCATGTTATAGTTCATCACAAAGCTCTTGTAGCTTGGTGGCAGTGATTGAAGAATTCTGTCAATGACGCAATCATCCGGAAGATTAACTCCCAGTTGAATCAAGTGATTATTATACCCAGACATTCTGAGTATATGCTCACTGATAGAACTATTCTCTTCCATCTTGCAGCTATAGAACTTATTGGAGACTTCATATCTCTCAATCCGGGCATTTGCTTGAAATATTAACTTCAACTCCTGGAACATCTCATATGCTCCATGACGTTCAAAACGTCGTTGAAGACCCGGTTCTAAGCCGTAAAGCATGGCACACTGAACTATCGAGTAGTCATCAGCTTTGCTCTGCTAGACGTTCATAACTTCTGGTGTTGCTCTTGTAGGAGGCCTGGCACCTAGCGGTGCTTCTAGGACGTAATTCTTCTGTGCAGCAATGAGGATAATCCTCAAGTTACGGACCCAGTCCGTGTAATTGCTACCATCATCTTTCAACTGAGCTTTCTCAAGGAACGCATTAAAATTCAACAGAACAACAGCACGGGCCATTTATCTACAATTAACATAGACAAGCAAGATACTATCAGGTACTAAGTTCATGATAAATTTAAGTTCAATTAATCATATTACTTAAGAACTCCCACTTAGATAGACATCCCTCTAATCATCTAAGTGATTACGTGATCCAATGCAACTAAACCATGTCCGATTAACACATGAGATGGAGTACTTTCAATGGTGAACATCACTATGTTGATCATATCTACTATATGATTCATGCTCGACCTTTCGGTCTCTGTGTTCCGAGGCCATATCTGTATATGCTAGGCTCGTCAAGTTTAACCTGAGTATTCCGCGTGTGCAACTGTTTTGCACCCATTGTATTTGAACGTAGAGCCTATCACACCCGATTAACACGTGGTGTCTCAGCACGAAGAACTTTCGCAACGGTGCATACTCAGGGAGAACACTTTTATCTTGAAATTTTAGTGAGAGATCATCTTATAATGCTACCGTCAATCAAAGCAAGATAAGATGCATAAAGGATTAACATCACATGCAATCAATATAAGTGATATGATATGGCCATCATCATCTTGTGCTTGTGATCTCCATCTCCGAAGCACCGTGCTCGCGATCTCCATCTCCAAAGCACCGTCATGATCACCATCGTCACCGGCGCGACACCTTGATCTCCATCGTAGTATCGTTGTCGTCTCGCCAACTTATTGCTTTTACGACTATCGCTACCGCTTAGTGATAAAGTAAAACTATTACATGGCGATTGCATCTCATACAATAAAGCGACAACCATATGGCTCCTGCCAGTTGCCGATAACTCGGTTACAAAACATGATCATCTCATACAACAAATTATATCACATCATGTCTTGACCATATCACATCACAACATGCCCTGCAAAAACAAGTTAGACGTCCTCTACTTTGTTGGTGCAAGTTTTACGTGGCTGCTACGGGCTTAGCAAGAACCGTTCTTACCTACGCATCAAAACCACAACGATAGTTTGTCAAGTTGGTGCTGTTTTAACCTTCGCAAGGACCGGGCGTAGCCACACTTGGTTCAATTAAAGTGAGAGAGACAGACACCCACCGGTCACCTTTAAGCAACGAGTGCTCGCAACGGTGAAACCAGTCTCGCGTAGGCGTACGCGTAATGTGGGTCCGGGCCGCTTCATCTCACAATACCGCTGAACCAAAGTATGACATGCTGGTAAGCAGTATGACTTATATCGCCCACAACTCACTTGTGTTCTACTCGTGCATAGCATCAACGCATAAAACCAGGCTCGGATGCCACTGTTGGGGAACGTAGTAATTTCAAAAAAATTCCTACGCACACGCAAGATCATGGTGATGCATAGCAACGAGAGGGGAGAGTGTTGTCCACGTACCCTCGTAGACCGACAGCGGAAGCGTTATCACAACGCGGTTGATGTAGTCGTACGTCTTCATGATCTGACCGATCAAGTACCGAACGTACGGCACCTCCAAGTTCTACACACGCTCAGCTCGATGACGTCCCTCGAACTCCGATCCAGCCGAGTGTTGAGGGAGAGTTTCGTCAGCACGACGGCGTGGTGACGATGATGATGTTCCACCGACGCAGGGCTTCGCCTAAGCTCCGCAACGGTATTATCGAGTTGTAATATGATGGAGGGGGGCACCGCACACGGCTAAAATATCGTATATCAAGTGTGTAGAGAGGTGCCCCCCTGCCCCCGTATATAAAGGAGCAAGGGGGAGGCCGGCTACCTATGGGCGCGCCAAGGAGAGGGGGGGAGTCCTCCTCCTAGTAGGAGTAGGACTCCCCTTTCCTAGTCCTAGTAGGAAAAGAAGGGGGGAAGGAAAGAGAGGGAGAGGGAGAGGGAAAGGGGGCTGCGCCCCCCTCTCCTAGTCCAACTAGGACTCCTCCTGGGAGGGGGCGCGCCACCTCCTGGCTGCTGCCCTCTCTCTCCCCTCAAGGCCCACTAAGACCCAATACTTCCCCGGGGTGTTCCGGTAACCCTCCGGTAACCCTCCGGTACTCCGGTTTAATCCGAAACTTCTCCGGAACACTTCCGGTGTCTGAATATAGTCGTCCAATATATCAATCTTTATGTCTCGACCATTTCGAGACTCCTCGTCATGTTCGTGATCACATCCGGGACTCCGAACAACCTTCGGTACATCAAAACATATAAACTCATAATATAACTGTCATCGTAACTTTAAGCGTGCGGACCCTTTGGGTTCGAGAACTATGTAGACATGACCGAGACACCTCTCCAGTCAATAACCAATAGCGGGACCTGGATGCCCATATTGGCTCCCACATATTCTACGAAGATCTTTATCGGTCAGACCGCATAACAACATACGTTGTTCCCTTTGTCATCAGTATGTTACGATACCTAGTTCAATCTCGTTACTGGCTAGTCTCTTTACTCGTTCCGTAATACATCATCCCGCAACTAACGCATGTCACAATGCTTGCCAGGCTTATAGTGATGTGCATTACCGAGTGGGCCCAGAGATACCTCTACGACAATCGGAGTGACAAATCCTAATCTCGAAATACGCCAACCCAACAAGTACCTTTGGAGACACCTGTGGAGCACCTTTATAATCACCCAGTTACGTTGTGACGTTTGGTAGCACACAAAGTGTTCCTCCGGTAAACGGGAGTTGCATAATCTCATAGTCATAGGAACATGTATAAGTCATGAAGAAAGCAATAGCAACATACTAAACGGTCGGGTGCTAAGCTAACGGAATGGGTCAAGTCAATCAAGTCATTCTCCTAATGAGGTGATCCCGTTAATCAAATGACAACTCATGTCTATGGCTAGGAAACATAACCATCTTTGATTAACGAGCTAGTCAAGTAGAGGCATACTAGTGACACTCTGTTTGTCTATGTATTCACACATGTATTATGTTTCCGGTTAATACAATTCTAGCATGAATAATAAACATTTATCATGATATAAGGAAATATATAATACTTTATTATTGCCTCTAGGGCATATTTCCTTCACCGGCCTCCCGTCTCGCCGGACGACCTTGTCAAAGCTCTTAGCATTGCGCACGGCATCCAAATAAGTGACTTGCTCGTCGAAGTCTGTTCGCCACCGGCTGATTTCTTCGTCAGGTTCCGAACAACTTTCGACTGCAGTCGTGTGTTCGAATCTTCCCGGCGTTTGTTCTGCGATGGCGCACTGGTGAGCTTTGATTGGTGGGACCCAGGATGGGGCTCGGTGCCCTGTGAGCTTGAGTTTTTAACAAAGCTTACCTTCCACGGCATGCCTCGACGTGCTTGGAACAGCGAGTCCATGAACGAGCTTATCAACGACCTTGGAGGTGAGCTCGTAAGTATGTTTGTTCCTCCAGACAGCTGGGCTCTGACGGTTATGGCATGGATGAAGAAGCCGTCCACCATACCGAAGGTGATTGGTGTTGAGATACCGGTGCAGGAACCGGGGTTGTACTATTCGTCGCCATCAAGGCCGCCGCGGACCACGTTAGGGATGTACCTGTATCGAGTGTTCGTGCATGTCGAAGAAGTGGTCAATCCATCAATCGAAGTCCTGCCGCCCCCACTGGTGCCAGGGTCCATCGACGACGTCCATTACAGGAGTCAACGTCAGACTTTCCCCGTGTTGCTCAGAACGATGGATGGCACAGGGCCTACTCCACCGCACGGCGGAGGCCACTGCTTCTTTGGGAGAAGAGGCAGGGCTGGCTGCCTGGATGTGCTCTAATTTGAGGTAACAACTGAATCTTGTTAGATAGTACTAGTTAAATCCGAGCTATGGGTCTGAAGCACTGATATGCCAGTACTTTTGATTGTGACCTGTTCTAATTTTGTACCTGAACTTTTTTTAGAAAGGGTTGTACGTCAACTTAATGTGCTAGCAGAACTTATTGTGTTGTCTGTCTGTTTTCTTTGCACAACATTCAAGATATTTCCCCGTCATTTATAAAGACGATGAACCGTTATGTACGACTTTGTTGGTTTCAACATAGCCCTTCCCGTAGCGATCCACTGCTTCCATCCTGATTGTGCCGCCTGCGTGAAATTTTTGTATGCAAGTTCAGTGTGCTATGATGTTCTATATGATTGTGTCAACTATATAAGTTTTTACTGAGCATCAGCAATGCATATGGCTGAAAGATGTATTTACGAGCATCGACCGATGGGTCTCTCTCTCTCTCTCTCTATCTCTCTTTCTCTCTCTCTCACACACACACACGCACACACACGCGCACATGCACAAGTGGGACCCGTTGAATTATTTATTTGCTCGTGACAGCTTTTAATTAGGTTCCACTGTAATCTAACTTTTTTCTTAAGTTATTAATTGAGCTCAGTGACTTCAAAAAGTTGTACAGAAGCCTTGTTTGGGCCTTTCCGGCGTCCCTGAATGTGGGCTGAGTAACCATGTTAGGTTGTACTGTACTACACATGCCTTTTTTTTCAACATCAGCAATGCAACTGGGCCGACAGTTGTACACAATATCCGGGTCAACTTGTTATCCGCCCCGCTGGGCTGCAAAGTTTCCTAGGAGGTATGCATTAGGCTTAACAAGAAAATAGACTTTAAGAAATAATAAATGGGATGTAATTATAATAACTAGGCAATTACTATGCACCAAACATGTAATTAGTTTGAAAAATATATTATTTTTGGAATTTAGAAATTTTAATTTCATTACTTGTTGCGCGTGCAATATTTCGTTGGATTTTAACGTGATACAACTTTATTTTGAAATTATATTTAACCTGACTAGAAATTTCGGATAAAAATATTCGGATCCCATCAAAATGTGGGATTATTTTTGAATTCTGTTTTGAGCGGTTGTTTGAAATTGTTAATTGTTGTCCTACCTAGAAGTTGGGCTGTACTTTTAACAAACCCGTAACTGGGCTATAGTAAATTCCATTAGAATTGAAAAATGGGCTGTACATTCTTACAAATCGCAAATGGGCTATATGTTCTCTGCCAAATCCGAGCTGTGGGCCTACTAAGTTGACGCGTACCAAGGGCTTTGTCAACTTAGTCAATATAAACGATTCTAGCTGCAGTGATCGTACGATGTCCATCCAACGGCCGTAGTGCTTCTTTAACCTCTGGTCTTCTTGCTCCAGCCGCCCAAAGCAGCGCTGGTCGTGTCGCGTGTTGCTGCCTCCCATGGCCGGCTGTGATGCCGCGGAGGCCTCACCGCCCCGTACTACTCCCACCGCTGGCCAGGCCATCCCTCTACTCACCCACACCCCCTGTTATTCTGCGGCGACAGCAGACGAACCAGTGAACCCTCGTACTCCTCTCCGCGCGGGCTACCACTGCTGCGTCTTCCCCGGCTCCGCGTCGTCCCCTTCCTAGTCCTCGCCGTCGTCCAGACCACCGCCCTGGTGCTCTCGGCGCGGCGTGGTCAACGTGGTCAACGGCTGACTTCCATCGGAAGAGTACTGTACGTGGAGAGGCTGACAGCTGGGTCCAGGCGGCCGCAAGGAAGTGCCTCCTTATTACGCGCAAAATAATTATTCCTCCACCTGACAGCAGGGACCCATCGGACGGGCCACCTTATTTCGCGAAAAAAACGTTTCCCCCCTGACTGCTAGGACCCACCGGACGGGCCAGCGTATTTCGTGAAAAAAACGTTCCCCGCGCTGTCAGCTTGGACCCACCGGAAGTGCCTCCTTATTACGCACAAAAAAATGAATACTCCCCCTGCTAGCTGGGACCCACCATGGTGGGAGGCTGACTTGTTGGCCTACTAAGTTGACTGGGATGGGGGCCTTTGTCAACTTTAGTCAATATGAATGATTCTAGCTCCAGTGACCGTACGATGGCCATCCAACAGCCGTAGTGCTTCTTCAACCTCTGGTGTTCTTGCTCCAGCCGCCCAAAGTAGCGCCGGTCGTGCCGCATGCTCCTGCTTCCCGTGGCCGGCTGTGCTGCCGTGGAGGCCTCACCGCCCCCTACTATTCCCAACGCTGGCCAGGCCCTGCGGCGACGGTAGCCTCACACCGTAGCCGAACCAGTGAACCCTCGTACTCCTCTCCGTGCGGGCTTCCACTGCCGCGTCTTCCCCGGCTCCCCGTCGTCCCCTTCCTAGGCCTCGCCGTCGTCCACCGTCGTGGTGCTCTCGGCGCGGCGTGGTCAATGTGGTCAACGACCGACTTCCATCGGAAGAGTACTGTACGTGGAGAGGCTGATAGCTGGGTCCACGGCTGCCGCAAGGAAGTACCTCCTTATTACGCGGAAAATAATTATTCCTCCACCTAACAGCAGGGACCCACCGGACGGGTCACTAGTATTTTGCGAAAAAACGTTTCCCCCTGACTGCTGGGACCCACAGGACGGGCCACCGTATTTCGTGAAAAAAACGTTCCCCCCCGCTGTCAGCTCAGACCCACCGGAAGTGCCTCCTTATTACGCACAAAAAAATGAATACCCCCTGCTAGCTGGGACCAACGTTGGTGGGAGGCTGACTTGTGTGCATACTAAGTTGACTGGGACGGAGGCCTTTGTCAACTTTAGTCAATATATGAACGATTCTAGCTCCAGTGACCGTACATGTCCATCCAACGGCCGTAGTGCTTCTTCAACCTTTGGTCTTCTTGCTCCAGCCGCCCAAAGCAGCGCCGGTCGTGCTGCCTGCTCCTGCCGCCCGTGGCCGGCTGTGATGCCGCGGAGGCCTCACCGCCCCCTACTACTCCCACCGCTGGCCAGGCCATCCCGCTACGCACCCACACCCCCTGTTATTCTGCGGCGACGACAGCCTCACACCACAGCCGAACGAGTGAACCCTCATACTCCTCTACGCGTGGGCATCCACTGCCCGCGTCTTCCCCGGCTCCGCGTCGTCCCCTTCCTAGGCCTCGCCGTCGTCCACCGCCCTGGTGCTCTCGGCGCGGCGTGGTCCACGTGGTCAAGGAATGGCTTCCATCGGACGTGAACTGTATGTGGAGAGGCTGACAGCTGGGTCCACGACCGCAGCAAGGAAGTGCCTCCTTATTACGCGCAAAATAATTATTCCTCCACCTGACAGCGGGGACCCACCGGACGGGCCACCGTATTTAGCAAAAAAAAAAAACGATTCGCCCCCCTGACTGCTGGGACCCACCAGCTACATCGTCGCACTCAAGGAAGTGCCTGACAGTCGGGACCCACCTGGTCGAAGCGTACATAGCGTTGTCATTCTGGTCGCGAACGTGTACGTACGTATATACTGGTGGATGTAGAGGCACGCACGTGTCGTAGTAGAGGCGTGCACATAGCATCTACATGTACGTACATCGGCGAGGGTGCATGAAAGAAAATACGACCACGTACGTACATACGGGCAGGGTGTCTAACGCCTATCGCGCATACGTACATGGCTGGGTCGGAACGGAGAAACAGCGTCGTCGTCGTGTTCATGGGGAGCCAACCGGCTGGGTCGGAACGAAATGTGTGGTCGTGTTCATCGGGAGGGCTTGGACGGAACAGGCGATGGAAACGAGGCCTGGCGTACCGCACAACGGAGGAAACGGCCTTGTGTTCGACCAGCCACGTTCGAAACGGGGTCCTGTTGATCGGGAGGGGCCTGGCGTACCGCAAAACAGAGGAAACGGACCTCCTACGGTCGAAACGGGGGTCCTGTTGATCGGGAGGGGTGTGGCGTACCGCAAAACGGACGAAACGGACTTGTGTTGGAGCGCTACGGTCGAAACGGGGGTCCTGTTCATCGGGAGGGGTGTGGCGTACCGCAAAACGGACGAAACGGACTTGTGTTGGAGCGCTACGGTCGAAACGGGGCGGAGGGTCGTAGGGGTGTGGCGTACCGCAAAACGGGACTCCACGGGATACTGTTCATCTCCACCGTCGACCTCCTCCAGCCTCCACGGGCTACCGTCAACCTCCTCCAGCCTCCACGGGCTCCTGTTCATCCAGCCTCCACCGCGCGCTACTCCACCGGCTACTGTTCAACCACCCCTGCACGGGCACCCCTCCACCGTCTACTATTCATCCAGCCCTCCACACCACGGGGTCCTGTTCAACCACCCCTCCACGGCCACCCCTCCACCGTCTACTGTTCATTTAGCCCTCCACACCACGGGTTCCTGTTCATCCAGAGGCAACGCCACCGCTCACTGTTCATCCAACCCCCCCCCCCGCAACGCTCATTGTTCATCCCAGAGGCAGCATCGATCGGCTTCAGTTAGCAGCAGTAGCGAAGGAATCGCTCCATCGGGTTCAGTTAACAGCCATCGATCGATCCCTCGGGTTCAGTAACGCGTAGCCTGCAGTGCAATCGCTTGGGTTCAGTTAGAGCCCAATGCCTCGCTCGGCTTCAGTTAGAGCCGACGCCTCGCACACACGCGCGTACGTACAAGAGAAATGCGCATCGCTCCGCCCCCGACCTCCCACCGTAACCGGCAACTCCCCGAAATTTTCCTCCCCCTCGCTTCTACCACGGTTTTTTCCGTCATGGACGGCCCAAAGAATGTCATGAGGCTGCGTCTCCGGCCCGCCCAGGACGAAAAGCCCATTTTCTGTCATGATTTTTTGTCATAGAAGTAGGAGCCCACCACATCTATGATGATACCGGGTTTTGTCACAATTATCGTCATAGAAGTGTCATATGTAGGATAGAAAAAAAATTCGTTCGGCCCAAAATGTCACGGATGTGTCTTTTTTTGTAGTGCTAGTACCACTATTCCCTCGCTAGCCGCTCCAGCACCGACAGCCTTCTCCCCCGTAAATCAAGCCCCCCAAAACCCCACCTTCCAAACTCCACCATGGCCGAACGCGAACCGTGCAGGATCCAAATGAGCCGCGATTGGAGCAATCTCCCCAGTGACGTCCTCGACCTCTCTTGTTCATGTATGGATATGTTGAGCGCCCTGCGGCTGGCTGCATGCTCGAGGGGCATGCACATGGCCATCATCGAAGCGAGGCCAAAGCTTTTCAAGACACCCTGATTGCTGCTATCTGGTGTTGCAAGATTGGCTCACCATGATACGGAGGCGTACATGATGCCCCTCGACTTCAATCCGATCTCCATTAGCCGAAACTTCTTTGCGGGTATGTAGTGGGTCGCCGTACATCATTTCCCTCGACTTCGATCTGATCACCATCGCTCAAAACTTTTTGGTAGGTATGTACTGGGTCGGCATGAACTCCCACTGGATGGCTGCCTTCAGAGAAGACGGTAAAAAGTTGGTGCTCGTGAACTTCCAGACCTCCCATGAGATTATCCTTCCTCCGTTGGATTATATAGAGTTTTACCATCGCGGTCCTAGTCATCTAGATTACCACGTTAGTTGGACGGACCTTGTTTTGCAGAAGATTGTAATCTGCCAAGTGCCCACATGACATGCGAATTACGCAGACTTCAAGCTAATTGCCTTGTTCGACTGCGGACTCACCTATCTTTACGCCGGTGCCTTCTTTAGCTGGAGACAACTCAGCTCGCAGTGCATCATCGTCAAAGCTGATACACACTTATGTGATGTTATTGAACACAATGGAATCATCTACGTGATCGACAAAGCAGATGGCACCACGTATTGCTGGGACGGCGCATGTAAGTTGTTTCCGTCTCATGTTAATGATGACGCCATGACACTGTTTGAACTTTTTGTGATGATTGGCATATCCCTGTTTGAGCAGAATTTGAGTAGAACTATGGCAATGTATTAGAGACGCCGTAAATCAGCTATATTTGGAATAAGTTAATTCATGCGATTGTGACCATGTCATTACAGCCAATTTGTACCCCTGAATAATCAAACGGTTAGGAATATCTGGATATTCTCCTTATTTTACAGTAATCTATATAGTACTACTAAATATGAGTGTGTATCAATGGCCATGTTAGTTTCCTCATTTTCATGATGTAGAAACATGCACCACACTATTGGTTTCATCTAACCATACATTAGGGAAGTAAATGTGCATATAGAGAACTCTATATTTGGAAGTAGTGAAATCCTGTAATGCTTACCCTGTGTACATACCTATATTCGCCCTTCAGCAATCAATGGCTAGAATAATATCCTCACAAAATTTTTGCCCACAGAACACGAGTATATAACAATGCATGGTCTATTAGTTACCTTGAAGAATTTGTTTGTGAGGACAAAACATGATTACATAACATGCATGACATGTTAGTTTCCTGTGAAGAATCGATTGCGAAATAACATGAGTATAACCATGCATGGCACTTCTATATTTTCGAACCTAGTACACATTTTCCTGTATTTTCCTCCCAGTTCCAACAGGGACATATCAATGCTATTTCTTGCATTATCCTACTCATACTCTGAACAATGCTGATCTTACATTAACAATGTCTGTCCTTTTTGATATGATGCAGTGTCCCTACAGTTACTGCCCTTTGTAATCACACCACCTTTGCCAAAAATAGGGAAGCACAACTAGTTCCTCGCTCGATCAGACGACGGCAAAAGACTGATGATCATTCGGACACATGAGCCGGAAAAGTTATATTGCAAAAAACCCACTGTATACAAGCACCGTGAAATACGTGAGTATTCGGACAGTGGCTATTACGGCTATGAGCAGGATACCAGCTTATTGGGGCCTTCAGGATTTTTTAGTTGGAGGCGGGTAAACAGACCTGGTTAACACTCTCTGTTTCTCGGACTCAATTATTCGATTAACCAGGAGATCACCATTGGCAAGGACCTTGATGGCAGAGAGGCTCTGTTTGCTATGGAAAACTGTGTCTACATGGCGAGCCCTAGGAGTTCAGGAGCAAACTCCCCTGATTGTCAATGATACAACCTGCAGCCAAAAGAAGGTGAGAATGACAAAGGCATCCGGATTAATTTGATACTTGGATGTCTCAATTACGACAGGCAGTGATGTGGTTCAAGCCTTCAGGTTGATAGGTAATTGCGCTGTTGCGTCGAAAGGGTGGAGTACTGGTGTCTCCGGATCATTGGTCGCTGAAGCGGGGCTGCAAATTATGATGGTGTTGGATCATCTCTTCCAATTACTTCGTTATCTTTGCTGCTTGTTCTGGATGGGTAGTTCTTTCTTTTGTTATGCATATTCGTTGTCATTTGGTCATCCTTGTCTATGTCACTCTTACTATGTAATAGTTGCCTCTGTTTAGAATGTCATTCTCGTCTGGATCACGAGAGTCTCAGCACTGTAGATGGGTGTGTTTTGGTAGTGTAGCAAGACTTCTTATGAACTATCATGTCTTGCTGTTTATGTCAGTAGTAGTCACTAGTCAGTGTTTGAATGTTGTATATATCGTTGTTTCGAACTGTTTATTGTCTCGAACTATTGGTGGGCTAAATGAGGGCATCACCATTCTCCAGTGTTTAGAGTGTATCTCCTTTTTCGAGTTATATAATTTGAGCTCGGTGTCTTTTTGATGATGTACACTTGTTTGGGACAGTGAGGTGTTGTTGAATATGGGCCGAGTAGTAACGCAATGCCAAACAGGTCAATTATGACTCTCAGGACGGGCTCTCAAAAGATCCTAAAAAAAGGCCGGGCTCTCCAAAAAAGAAAGATTAAGGACTCTTAGGCCGACATGTGGGCGTCACCGGTGTTTTCGTGCGCTTGCGCACCGAGAGCATATTGGCGCGTGTTCGAAATTCAAGCTACCTTTTCATCCTCAATCTCCCGCCCCTCCCCCACCTCTGGAATCTCGATTCCTACTCCAGTTCCCCCAAATCTCCCTCCTGTACTCCCTGTACTCAAGCTCACTATCATGTCGCTGGTCAAGGTAGATCTCCGAGCCGGAGATCCTGAGGTTCGTCCTGCCTTCGGTCGCTGCATGCTGTCGCTCAATAGTGGCATGGCGGCGCTTGACGACCAGTTTGCCGGCAAAGTGCTGATGGTAACCATCAACGGCGACCGGCCTCCCGCCTCGCCGGACAACCTTGTCAAAGCTATTGTCATTGCATACGGCATCCAAATAAGTGACTTGCTCGTCGAAGTCTGTCCGCCACCGGCTGATTTCTTTGTCAGGTTCCGGACAACTTTCGACTACAGTCGTGTGTTCGAATCTTCCCGGCATTTGTTCTGCGATGGCGCGCTGGTTAGCTTTGATCGGTGGCACCCAGGATGGGTCTCGGTGCCCTCTGAGCTTGAGTTTTTAACAAAGCTTACCTTCCACGGCATGCCTCGACGTGCTTGGAATAGCGAGTCCATGAATGTGCTTATCAATGACCTTGGAGGTGAGCTCGTAAGTATGTTTGTTCCTCCAGACAGCTGGGCTCTGACGGTTATGGCATGGATGAAAAAGCTGTCCACCATACCGAAGGTGATTGTTGTTGAGATACCTGTGCAGGAACCGGGGTTGTACTATTCGTCGCCACCAAGGCCGCTGCGGGCCGCGTTAGGGATGTACCTATATCGAGTGTTCGTGCATGTCGAAGAAGTGGTCAATCCATCAATCGATGTCCTGCCGCCGCCGCCGGTGCCAAGTTCCGTCGACGACGTCCATTACAGGAGTCAACGTCAAACTTTCCCCGTGTTGCTCGGAACGATGAATGGTACAGGGCCTACTCCATCGCGCGGTGGAGGCCACTGCTTCTTTGGGAGAAGAGGCAGGGTTGGCTGCCTCGATGTGCTCTAATTTGAGGTAACATCTGAATCTTATCAGATACTAGTTAAATCCGAGCAACGGGTATGAAGCACTGATGTGCCAATACATTTGATTGTGACCTGTTCTAATTTTGTTCCTGAACTTTTTTTAGAAAGGGTTGTATGTCAACTTAATGTGCTAGTAGAACTTATTGTGTTGTCTGTCTGTTTTCTTTGCATAGCATTCAAGATATTCCCTGTCATTGATAAAGACGATGAACCGTTATGTACGAGTTTGTTGGTTTCAACATAGCCCTACCCGTAGCGATCCACTACTTCCATCATGATTGTGCCGCCTGCGCGAAATTTTTGTATGCAAGTTCAGTTTGCTATGATGTTCTATATGATTGTGTCAACTATATAAGTTTTTACTGAGCATCAGCAATGCATAGGGCTGAAAGATGTATTTACAAGCATCGACCGATGGGTCTCTCTCTCACACACACAAACACACACGCACACACGCACAAGTGGGACCCGTTGAGTTATTTCTTTGCTCGTGACAGCTTTTAATTAGGTTCCACTATAATCTAACTTTTTTCTTAAGTTATTAATTGAGCTCAGTGACTTCAAAAAGTTATACAGAAGCCTTGTTTGGGCCTTTCCGGCGTCGCTGAATGTGGGCTGAGTAGCCATGTTAGGTTGTACTGTACTACACAGGCCTTTTTTTTCAACATCAGCAATGCAACTGGGCCGACAGTTGTACACAATATCCGGGTCAACTTGTTATTATCCGCCCTGCTGGGCTGCAAACTTTCCTATGAGGTATGCATTAGGCTTGACAAGAAAATGGACTTTAAGAAATAATAAATGGGATGTAATTATAATAACTGGGCAGTAACTATAAACCAATGCACCAAACGCGTAATTAGTTTAAAAATATATTATTTTTGGAATTTGAAAATTTTAATTCCATTACTTGTTGCACGCGCAATATTTCGTTGGATTTTAACGTAATACAACTTTATTTTGAAATTATATTTAATCTGACTAGAAATTTCGGATAAAAATATTTCGGATGCCATAAAAATGTGGGAATTTTTTTTTAATTCTGTTTTGGGCGGTTGGTTGAAATTATTAATCGTTGTCCTAGCTAGAAAATGGGCTGTAGTTTTAAGAAACTGTAAATAGGCTGTAGTAAATTCCATTGGAATTAAAAAATGGGCTGTACATTCTTACAAATCGCAAATGGGCTATATGTTCTCTGCCACACACTTGTGGGCCTTCTAAGTTGACGCGTCCCCTAAAAAAACTAAGTTGACGCGTATGCAAGGCTTTGTCAACAACACACGGTTCTGGCAGCTATGGTCGTTGGATGTCCATCCAACGGATGTCGTGCTTCTTCTTCAATTTCGGATATTCTTGCTTCAGCCGCCCAAAAAATGATTCCTCTCCCTGACTTCTGGGGCGCACCGTTTCGGAGGCTGACCTATGGGCCTACTAAGTTGACGCGTACCAAGGGCTTTGTCAACTTAGTCAATATAAACGATGCTAGCTGCAGTGACCGTACAATGTCCATCCAACGCCCGTAGTGCTTCTTCAACCTCTGGTCTTTTTGCTCCAGCCACCACAAGCAGCGCTGGTCGTGCCGCGTGCTCCTGCCTCCCGTGGCTGGCTGTGATGCCGCGGAGGCCTCACCGCCCCTACTACTCCCACTGCTGGCCAGGCCATCCCTCTACTCACCCACACCCCCTGTTATTCTGTGCCGACGGCAGCCTCACACCGCAGCCGAACCAGTACCGTCGTACTCCTCTCCGCGCGGGCTTCCACTGTCACGTCTTCCCTGGCTCGGCGCCGTCCCCTTCCTAGGCCTCGCCGTCGTCCACCGCCCTGGTGCTCTCGGAGCGGCATGGTTAACGTGGTCAAGGAACGGCTTCCATCGGACGTGGACTATACGTGGAGAGGCTGACAGCTGGGTCCACGGCCACAACAAGGAAGTCCCTCCTTATTACACGGAAAATAATGATTCCTCCACCTGACAGCAGGGACCCACCAGACGGGTAACCATATTTCGTGAAAAAAACGTTTCCCCCCTGACTGCTGGGACCTACCTGCGACATCTTCGCACGCAAGGAAGTGCGTCCGGGCAAAAAAAATGATTCGCCACCTGACTGCTGGGACCCACCAGCTAGATCTTCGCACGCAAGGAAGTGCCTGACAGTCGGGAACTACCTGGTCGAAGCGTACGTAGCGTTGTATTCTGGTCGCGAACGTGTACGTACATACTGTTCGATGTAGAGGCGCGCACGTGTCATAGTAGAGGCGCGCACGTGGCATGTACACATACGTACAACGGCCAGGGTGCAAGAAAGTAAATACGGCCACGTACGTACATACGGACGGGGTCTCGAACGCCTACTCGCGTGTACGTACGACCAGGGCTCGTGTACATGGCTGGGTCGGAACGGAGAAACTGCGTCGTCGTTGTGTTCATCGGGAGGCAACAGAATACGTCGTGTTCATCGGGAGGAAACAGAGCGCGTGGGAGCTAACCGGCTTGGACGGAACAGCCGTTGGAAACGAGGCGTAGCGTACCGCAGAACAAGGAAACGACCTTGTGTTCGACCGGCCACGTTCGAAATGGGATCCTGTTCATAGGGAGGGGTCTGGCGTACCGCAAAACTGAGGAAACGGACCTCCAACGGTCAAAACGGGGGTCCTGTTGATCGGGAGGGGTGTGGCGTACCGCAAAATGGAGGAAACGGGCTTGTGTTGGAGCGCTACGGTCGAAACGGTGGGTCCTGTTCATCGGGAGGGGTGTCGCATACCACAAAACGGGACTCCACGGGATACTGTTATCTCCACTGTCGACCCCCTCCAGCCTCCACGGGCTACTATTCATGCACCGTCGACCTCCTCCAGCGTCCACCTGCGACTGTTCATCCACGGGCTCCTGTTCATCCAGCCTCCACCGCGCGCTACTCCATTCAACCAGCCCTCGCCACGGGCTATTGTTCAACCACCCCTCCACGGGCTACTGTTCATCCAGCCCTCCACTGTCTACTATTCATCCAGCCCTCCACGGGGTGGTCCTGTTCATCCATCCCCAACTGGCTCGATCCATTGGGGTCCTGTTCATCCAGAGGCAACACCACGGGGTCCTGTTCATCCACCCCCACCGGGAACTGTTTATCCAAACCCCCCAGCAACACTCACCGTTCATCCAGAGGCAACACCAAGGGGTCGTGTTCATCCACCCCCACCGGGAACTGTTCATCCAAACCCCCCCAGCAACGCTCACTGTTCATGCAGAGGCAGCATCGATCGGCTTCAGTTAGCAGCAGTAGCGAAGGAACCACTCAATCGGGTTCAGTTAATAGCCATCGATCGATCGCTCAGGTTCAGTAACGCGTAGCCTGCAGTGCAATCGCTCGGGTTCAGTTAGATCCCAACGCCTCGCTCGGGTTCAGTTAGAGCCCAACGCCTCGCACGCACGCGCATGCGTGTATGAGAGAAACATGCATCGCTTTGCCCCGACCACCCACCGTAACCGGGTGTTGGCGTTCAGGGAACGGGGGTCCCCAGACTTGCCTGCCTGCGGCCTGTGGCGTGGCTCAAGTGGGGGCCTAGTGCAGCCCAGCTTCATCAGCTCAAGCTCAAGACCCTCGCAAGGGGCCAAGCCTCGCGGGGCGGACGACAGGAAGCTTCATCAGGAGCAGCCTCATCAGGCAGGCTCGCGAGGAGGCGGAGAGATCAAGGCAGGGTACCTCGCGAGGAGCCCGTGACGCAAGCCATGACGATCAAGACCAGGCGGGCGCCGGCCTGCGCAGTGTCCTTGTTTCCCCTTCAGTGCAAAGGGGGCAAGCACAGGCCAAGGCATCAGGCAAAGGTTACCGTTTCGTTGCAACAAGGCCGAGACCAGCAGAACGGCAGGATGGAGGTCATCGTGGAGCCCAGGACGGCGTCATCGTCAGAGCCTTTGGCAGCCAAAGACCAACTTTAGTCAGGATAAGTGTACCAGATGTTCCCCTTCAAAATGGCTAATTGTTGGCGCCCTTCCCACTCATTATTTGGGAAGGGGCCCAGGGCCTACCTCTATAAATAGGGCTAGCCATCACAGTAGGAGAAAACCAAGGAAGCCCCAGGCATCTCAACTAGAGATGGATCGATCCCAGCACAAGAACACCTCGCCAGCTCAAGAACACCTCTCGCGAGGCTGTTCTTCCTCTGTATTGTTCATCATCAGCCCCTGAGGCAATCCACCACACCACACACAGGAGTAGGGTATTACACCACAATGGTGGCCTGAACCAGTATAAATCTCGTGTCTCTTGTGTGTTCTTCTTTCTAGCCTAGATTCCTTGCGAACCATCGATACGCGAGCCGGTAGGGGAAAGATCTTCGCGCGTACCCCAGAGTTTGAACCTCAAGGGTCTGCCGGAACCCGAAATCCGACATTTGGCGCGCCAGGTAGGGGTGCGCCGGAATCTTTCTTCCGTTGTTCACGTGTGATCTTCCATCGTGTCCATGGCTGACGCTCGTCGGGCCTGCACCGAGCGTCGGGCTGCTCTCGCCACCCGCGTCGCCCAGACGGCGCCCGTCGGTGGTCGCCCCCGCCGTTCCCCGTCGCCTGCCGCCAACGCCGCCATCGGGCCGGCGGGGAACAAGCAGCAGGCCTCGTTGCTGCATCCCTCGGTGTGGCGGGAAGGCCGCACCGCTACCCCGTCACTGACTCCAGTCAGCTCGTCGTCTCACGCCCGTCGCGCCCCCACGGACGCGCGTGCCTCGCTGCTCCTGGCCTCGCTGCTCCGGAGGCGTTGCGTCAGGATTCGCGCCCGTTCAGGGGGCGCCACCCTCTGTCGCATAGGAAGGCGCGCCCGGCGCCCTCCTCGGGCAGGGCTCGGGGATCTTTCTTGGAGAGCCACCGACTTTGCCAAGGTCACGAGGGAGGCGCTAGAGCACCACTTGGAGGCGTGCTTCAAGGCGCGTTTCCCTCAGGAAGGTATGAGGCAAGGAGGGCCAAACCCTCAGGAGTTCATCACGAGAAACACTCAAGAGCTACAGGAGTCAAGAGTCATGCGCGGCAGCCGCCGCTTGCCTGGCGTGGCCCCCCATCCAGGCGAGGATGGTGGGCTGCGCGTCTGCATCGACATGCCGGGGCTCAACCGAGCCGCGTCTCAGGAGCGCCTCTGGCCTTCGCGCGTGGGGCGTTGCGAGGGTCCACCTCACAGCTACGTTTGCATGCCTTTCGGCCTGCTGAACACGGCTGCAACACACCAGCGCCTAGTGCGGAGCATCCTGGAAGCTCAGGAGGCCAGGCGTCACGCGGTCCTAGCGGAGATGGAGGCGGTCCTCAGGGAACCGCCTGGGCCCCCAGAGCCTTCCGAGGCTTAGGACTCCGGTGGCTCGTAAGGGTCAACTCCTCCACCGCGCATCATCAGCTGCTCCAACACCTCCTCCACAATGACACCAGCGCTTGCACGTTAAAAGGGGGGTACCTGAGCATCGCGACTCACGGGCTCTTACTGGCTCTCCAGCCCTCACCCCCTAGCCTTGACCCACGGCATCGCGACCTGTCATACCAGCGGTGGCTGAGCTCGCTCGAGGGCTGGGACCTGAGGACATAGAGCACTTGCATTCTAACCACCTTGCAGGAACACACCATTGATAAAGGCCCAGAGCCAGGCGCAACCCGCCTCGAGGTAGGGCCCCGTGAGTCCCGCGCTGGCTCACGGGTGCCCAGATACACCTCTCCTAGCCCTACCGTGCCGGCCACGTGTCAGGGCGGAGCTGTACACGCCCCGGGGGCTCCTCCCGGAGGGGAGCACCCTCCCACGTACCAGCGGAAGCACCATGCTCCACGCTGGCTGACGACACTGCCGAGGAGCGGCTATGCCCGTACACATACGAAAGCATTATGCTCCGCGCTGGTGATAAACAACTGAGGGCGGCCCACGGCCGTATCAACCTCAGGGAGCCCAGAGCTCAGTGTCCGGCACCGTCGCAACGCCTCCCCTCGGAAGTGCCGCGCGAGGGGGCTGGACACGGGGGTACGCCAGGGCCACGCCCGAGCGCACGCCACCCAGCCAAGTCCCTCGGACCTGGTCGTCGCGCGCCCCTCCCCGAGCGGAGCCAAGGTATGAAAGCTCGTTTGAACGTCAAGGGGGACTCCTGAGCATCGCGACTCAGGAGCCTAACTGGTCACGTAGCCCCTCACTCCTTAGTCCCGGTCGGGGCTAATGGCGGTTGAGGTATGCGCGGGGCCGGGCCCTGCCGACGTAGAACGACAAATCCACTCCTATGCCCCCCTTCCCTACATGCTGTTCGTGCGTCAAGGGGGACTCCTGAGCATCGCGACTCAGGAGCCTAACTTGCCATGTAGCCCCTCGCTCCTTAGTCCCGTCCTGTTTCCGGTCGGGGCTAACGGCGGTTGAGGTATGCGCGGGGTCGGGCCCTGCCGACGTAGAACACAAGCAAATAGAATGGGAAAATGCAAATTCCAGGGAATTCAAAAGCAAATATTACAAGCCATAGATTGTTTCACAACGCCAAACACAAGTTTAAATGCCTCCACAAGGCATGGTGCATTTTGCAGGTGTAAAAACAGGAGAAAAGCCGCGAAGGGATCACTTTCCAGTGGCGCCCCCGCCTGTGGTGGAGTCACGCTGGGCGGCTCTGCCTCCTGAGGCCGCGGAGCTGGTGGCACCGCGCCCGGGCAAGGTGTTGAAGGCATGGAACCTCCCCAGCAAAGCCTCGGCTCGGCCTTTCACGGCCTCAGCAGCGGCGGTGGCAAGGTCGCCGCTCACGGGTTCCAGCAGGCTGTCGAGGTCGACGTTGGGGTCGCGCAGGTAAACGTGGATGAGGACACGCATGAGCGCTGCAGAAGACAGGGCACGCGCCTCGGCCTCGTCCGTGGGACCAAGGCCGTCTGCGACATCTTCAAGCGCGTGGACCAGGAAGGGAAGCAGCTCGGCAGGACCGTCCTCTGCACCAGCCAGCGACTTCTCCAAGCCGCCCTCATAGAGCGTCTTCAGCGCGGCACGAGCTTTCTCCTCCAGCTTGGCGAAGGCCACTTGATCCTTGGCCAGGACCTTCGCCTTGCTGTCTAGCTCGGTCCTCTCCGCCTTCAGCGCTTGCTCCAGCGTCTCCAACCGGCCACGGCGGTCATCAAGCTCGGTGTCCCGGTCCTTCACGGCAGCCTCCCGAGCCTTCATCTCCTTCTCCTTCTCCTGGCGGCTGCGGGCCTCCTTGGCGAGCTCGCCACGCAGGCCTTGCAGCTCGACCTCCAGTGCCTTGCAGCGGCCCTGGGCATCCGCAGCGTCGCCCAGGGCAGCGTCGCGAGCGGCCTTGGCCTGGCAGGCGGCCTGTTTCTCCCCATCGGAGGCTGACACGGCCTGGCTCAGCGCCGCTCGGACGGAGGAGGCAGAGCAGGCCCAGCCAGAAGCTAGCTCCAGGCGCCCGACCACCAGGCGAGGGTCCGCGCTCAAAAGATCCTCCCGCAACTGGTTCAGTTCGTGGGCGGCCCGGTCCAGGACGGCGGCAGAGGGATCAGAAGAGACGGGAGCTGGTGGAGCAGGCGGAGAGGACGGCAGTGTGATCATGGCTTGGGGGGAAGGAACCCCCTGGGCCTTGCCCACCCTGGCTGCAGCATCGAGCGCAGGCACCTCCAGAGTCAGCGGGCCCACGGGGGCTGATTTCTCGTTGGAGCGTCCCTGTTGGCCTCGCGAAGACGATCGGGCAGGGGAGGCGCGAGCCTTGCCGCCTCCTTCCCTGGCAGATGAAATCGCCCCAAGCGGGGCCGCAGAAGCCCCTCTCAACATTTTTGCTGCTGGTGCCGTCCTGGCCAGAAGAATGCAGACGTCAAGCCTCGGCGGCAGAAACAAAACAAAACACGAATCGAGCACTTACTGGTCGTCGTTCATGGACTCAAGCAGCTTCCGGCCTAACTTGAAGCCCGAGAGCCTGCAGCTGGGGTCAGCCTTGGGAGGCCCGGAAGCAGAAGGCGCGTCAGGAGGGCCGGAGCTGGCCTCAGACCGATCCGGGACCAGAGCAGACCCTGGAAGGACCAGCCCCGACCTGCCCTTCCTCGGGACCAAGGGGGAATCCTCCCCTCCTCGCCTAGCGCCGGCCTCGTCATCGTCCGGCATGGAGCAGAGAGCACGGGACCTGCGCCAAGGGAAGGACTCCCCCGACTCCTCGCCAGTCGCCTCAGAGTCAGACTCTTCCTCCTCCTCCTCTTTTTCCTCCTCACTCCCGCTGGAGCCGTCAGAGGACACGTTCACCGTCGCCAGCGCCGCCAGATCCCCGGGAGCCTCTGCGGGCACCAGCCCCTCGCCGTTGAAGGTGGGCATGGTGTTCACCACCTGCTCCCAGTCATCGCGAAGGAACAGGGGGACGGGAGCGCCCTCCGGGCTCTCCACGTCTCCCCCAACCAAGGTGTGGAGAGCTGCGACCAGATCTTTGTCGGCCAGGGCCTCGGAGCTTAGGCGCAGGGCGGCATCCGCTTCCCCAAGCCTCCACAACGGGAGCGAGTGTTCTCGGAGTGGAGCCACCCGGTGCTCCAGGAACTCCCTCAGGAGTGAAGCCCCGGTCAGCTTCGCCGCCCCTAAGTTGCCTGGCCTCTGATCCGCGTTCATCCTCTTCAGCACCGCCTTCGCACGGGGGTCGACGAGCTCCGCGCGGGACCACGCGTCAACGGTCTTGGGCTGCCCCGTAGGCAACACCAGCCGGGGGTGGAGGCGCCCAACATCCACCATGACCCACTTGCTCCGGAAGCCTTCGGTCCTCTTCCCAGGCTTCGAGATGGCGTTAGAGTTGGAGTATGCGATAAAGCTCGCGCACGCGAAGATATGGGCACGAGAAACCCGGAGGGAAAAATAGTGACGCAGCAAGGCCACCGAGGGCTTCACCCCAATGTGAGCGTCACAATAGTAGGCGAAAATCGCCAGGAGAAGAACAGAGTTGGGGTGGAGGTGCAGAGCTTGCAAGTTGTACAGGTGGAGAACAGCAAAGAAGAACTCGGAAAAAGGAGGCACCAGACCGGCGATGATGGTGCTCACAAAAAGCGGATAGAAGGTGCTCCCCTTGCCCTCAGGCTGGTCGGAGCCGACCTTGAGCACGGTCGCCCCCTCGTTGCCCTGCGCCGTCATCAGGCGCGTGAGGGCGAGGTTCTTCTCTGACAAGTTCGGGGGATCCGGAGCCGGCGAGTACCAGGCCTCGGTCGGGGACTTGCGAGGTGCCATGGCTTGCTAGATGGGAAGGATTGAGACAGATCTGGAGGATTTCAGGAGCAGGAAGGAGAAGAGCGAGAAAGGGGATCTGGAGCAAGGCGAACGAGAGCAAACAAGTAAGTCTGGCCCGGGCGCCTCTTTTTGTCAGAAGGACGGTTGCCGAGGCATCGTGGGGAAGCGAAGACGCCCACGTCCAATCAATCGCCACGCGGCGCCCAAGGCCGCATGCTGTTGGGGCCCGCGGCGCTTCGCGCTTGCCCCTTCGCTTCTCTGCTAAGCCAAGCCCGGGCGCGCCTTGGTCCCGGGGGCTACTGTCGGGGTTCAGGGAACGGGGGTCCCCAGACTTGCCTGCCTGCGGCCTGCGGCGTGGATCAAGTGGGGGCCCAGTGCAGCCCAGTTTCATCAGCTCAAGCTCAAGACTCTCGCGAGGGGCCAAGCCTCGTGGTGCAGACGACAGGAAGCTTCCTCAGGAGCAGCCTCATCAGGTAGGCTCGCGAGGAGGTGGAGAGATCAAGGCAGGGTACTTCGTGAGGAGACCGTGACGCAAGCCATGACGATCGAGACCAGGCGGGCGCCGGCTTGTGCAGTGTCCTTGTTTCCCCATCGGTGCAAAGGGGGCAAGCACAGGCCAAGGCATCAGGCAAAGGTTACCGTTTCGTTGCAACAAGGCTGAGACCAGCAGAACGGCAGGATGGAGGTCATCGTGGAGCCCAGGACGGCGACATCGTCAGAGCCTTTGGCAGCCGAAGACCAACTTTAGTCAGGATAAGTGTACTAGATGTTCCCCTTCAAAATGGCCAATTGTTGGCGCCCTTCCCGCTCATTATTTGGGAAGGGGCCCAGGGCCTCCCTCTATAAATAGGGCTAGCCATCACAGTAGGAGAAAACCAAGGAAGCCCCAGGCATCTCAACTAGAGAGGGATCGATCCCAGCACAAGAACACCTCGCCAGCTCAAGAACACCTCTCACGAGGCTGTTCTTCCTCTGTACTGTTCATCATCAGGCCCTGAGGCAATCCACCACACCACACACTGGAGTAGGGTATTACACCACAATGGTGGCCTGAACCAGTATAAATCTCGTGTCTCTTGTGTGTTCTTCTTTCTAGCCTAGATTCCTTGCGAACCATCGATACGCGAGCCGGTAGGGGAAAGATCTTCGCGCGCACCCCAGAGTTCGAACCTCAAGGGTCTGCCAGAACCCGAAATCCGACACCGGGAACACCCCGATATTTTCCTCGCCCTCGCTTCTACCATGGTTTTTTCCGTCATGGACGGCCCAAAGAATGTCATGCAGTTGCGTCTCTGGCCCGCCCAGGACGAAAAGCCCATTTTCTATCATGATTTTTTGTCATAGTAGTAGGAGCCCACCACATCTATGATGATACCGGGTTTTGTCACAATTATCGTCATAGAAGTGTCATAAGTATGATAGAAAAAAAATTTGTTCGGCCCAAAATGTCACGGATGTGTCTTTTTTTTGTAGTGCCCCCGGCGCGACCCACCGCGTCGGGCGCCCGCGCGAGAAGAAGGAAGCTGTCAAGAAGTTCCCCGGCCGCAAGAGAATGCGCCCACGCTCGTAGCGCCACTGCGACAAGACCGCGTGCCGCCTGCGACACCGGTGCGCGGGCATCAAGGGCAGGCTCCACATCAGCAAAGGTCCCGGTGGCCACCGCGGGCTGCCGCGCCTTCACTCCCGAGCTGCATAGCGTGGCCTGGCCGGGCAAGTTCAAGCCAGACCTGCCTCCTCGCTATGACGGCACCCCCGACCCTGCAGAGTTCCTGCAGCTCTACAAGCTAAGCATTGAGGCGACCAACGGCGACGAAAAAATCATGGCGTACTGGTTCCCCATGGCTCTCAAGGATGGCGCTCGCTCGTGGCTCCTGAACCTGCCCCGGGCTCGATCTCCTCATAGAACGAGATGTGCAACCGCTTCGACACCAACTTCCAGGGCACTCGCGACCGCCCGCCGGCCGCGGGTGACCTGCGCCGTATCAAGCAGCAGCCAGGAGAGACTCTGCAAAAGTACATCCAGCGCTTCAACAACATTCGTCTCAAGATCCCCAAGGTGACGGACGAGGCCATCATCTCCGCATATCCTGATGGCATTCGTGACGTCAAGATGAAGGAGGAACTCGCCATCCACGAGGAACTGTGCATGGCTTTGGAGCTTTTCAACTTGGCGACCAAGTGCGCAAGAGCTGAGGAGGGGCGCCTTTCCCTCCTCGAGCTCCCAGCTGCCGACCCAGAGGAGAAGAAAGCCAAGGCCAAGGACATGAAGCGCAACGGAGTACCCGTGCTCGTGGCGGAGCCACATAGGAAGCACGGTCGGGACCATCCCGAGTCGTCCAAGAGCAGCCGGCCGTTCTGCGCCTTCCACAACGTACACAACCACAACACCAATGACTGTCAAGAGCTCAGGGCCATTCGAGATGGGTGCCTCGGTCGATGCCCTAAGCGCCACGACCGGGGCTACGGCTGAGGAGGAGCACGAGGCGGAGGACGCTGGGACGACCGCGGTCCTCGCCAGGAGTGGCGCGACCGGCGTCGCGAGGACCGCTGGCAGGACCAGCCTCGCGAGAGCGCATGGAGGGACCAGCCTCGCGAGGATCACCCTCAGGGCAATGTTGGCCTTCCTCCGCTGCCGCTACCGCGAAGAAGGAACGACGACCACCATCCGGACGAGGGGGCTGGGGGCTTCCAGGAACCGCGCGCCATCGCCTGCATCTTGGGCGGAGCTCAAGTCCCAGCCTCTCAGCGCATCTTCAAGCAGTTTGCTCGCAAGGTGAACGCGGTCCTTCCTAGGCTTGAGGCCACGCGCCCTCTTAGGTGGTCCAAGTGCGCCATCACTTTCAGCTCAGCGGACCAACTCAAGTGCGCGGCCACCGCTGGCGCACTCCCGATGCTTTTCTCACCCGTCATCAGCAACGTACAAGTCACCAAGACCCTCATCGACGGCGGCACAGGGCTTAACATCATGTCCGTCGAGACGTTTGATAGCCTCCAAGTGCCATACGATCAGCTTTAGCCTACCAAGCCTTTCTCAGGAGTGACCGACGGCTCCACCACCCCGATAGGGCAGGTCCGCCTCCCTATCACCTTCCGGCAGCACAATAACTACCGCACCGAGCTCATCGACTTTGACGTTGCTCACATCCGTCTGTCGTACAATGCCATCCTCTGGTATCCGTCCCTGGCCAAGTTCATGGCGGTGACTCACTACGGTTACAACGTCCTCAAGATGCCAGGAAGCGGCGGGTTCATCATCGTCCCCTGCGAAGAAAGAGATGTGGTGTGCTCCCTCGAGCGCGCCTTCTAAGGGAGTCCTGGATAAGGGGGTATCCGGACAGCCGGACTGTATACAACATCCGGACTATTGAAGCGTGAAGATACAAGACTCAAGACTTCGGCCCGTGTCCGGATGGGACTCTCCTTGGCGTGGAAGGCAAGCTTGGTGATCCGGATATTATGTTTCCTTCCTTGTAACCGACTCCATGTAAACCCTAGCCCTCTCCGGTGTCTATATAAACCGGAGAGGTTGGTCCTTAGAAGGCCGATCACAATTACAATCATACCATGATCGGCTAGCTCTTAGGGTTTAGCCTCTACGATCTCGTGGTAGATCTACTCTTGTACTACCCATATCTTCAATATTAATCAAGCACGAAGTAGGGTTTTACCTCCATCGAGAGGGCCCGAACCTGGGTAAACATTGTGTCCCTTGTTTCCTGTTACCATCGGCCTTGACGCACAGATCGGGACCCCCTACCCGAGATCCGCCGGTTTTGACACCGACATTGGTGCTTTCATTGAGAGTTCCGCTGTGTCGTCACCGTAAGGCTCGATGGCTCCTTCAACCATCATCAACAACACAGTCCAGGGTGAGACTTTTCTCCCCGGACAGATCTTCGTGTTCAGCGGCTTTGCATTGCGGGCCAATTCGCTTGGCCATCAGGAGCAGATCGACAGCTACGCCCCTGGCCATCAAATCAGGTTTGGAAGCCTAAACTACACGGCAGATATCCGCGGAGACTTGATCTTCGACGGATTCGGGCCTACGCCAGGAGCACCGACAGTCACGACGAGCATGGCCTAGACCTGCTGTCGGACAGCACCCGGGATATCAGCCCGGCAGTAGCGTTGGACTTAAATCCGGAGCAGACTGTGTCGCCCAGGGACGGAGAGATGGACCCCGCCCCGCAGGCTGTACCTGTTGGAAATATGCCCTAGAGGCAATAATAAAATGGTTATTATTGTATTTCCTTGTTCATGATAATTGTCTATTGTTCATGCTATAATTGTATTAACTGGAAACCGTAATACATGTGTGAATACATAGACCACAACATGTCCCCAGTGAGCCTCTAGTTGACTAGCTCGTTGATCAATAGATGGTTATGGTTTCCTGACCATGGACATTGGATGTCATTGATAACAGGATCACATCATTAGGAGAATGATGTGATGGACAAGACCCAATCCTAAGCATAGCACAAGATCATGTAGTTCGTTTGCTAAAGCTTTTCTAATGTCAAGTATCATTTCCTTAGACCATGAGATTGTGTAACTCCCGGATACCATAGGAGTGCTTTGGGTGTACCAAACGTCACAACGTAACTGGGTGACTATAAAGGTGCACTACAGGTACCTCCAGAAGTGTCTGTTGGGTTGGCACGAATCGAGACTGGGATTTTGTCACTCCGTATGACGGAGAGGTATCTCTGGGCCCACTCGGTAATGCATCATCATAATGAGATCGATGTGACAAAGTAGTTAGTCATGGGATCATGCATTACGGAACGAGTAAAGTGACTTGCCGGTAACGAGATTGAACGAGGTATTGGGATACCGACGATCGAATCTCGGGCAAGTAACGTACCGATTGACAAAGGGAATTGTATACGGGATTGCCTGAATCCTTGACATCGTGGTTCATCCGATGAAATCATCGTGGAACATGTGGGAGCCAACATGGGTATCTAGATCCCGCTGTTGGTTATTGGCCGGAGAGTTGTCTCGGTTATGTCTGCTTGGTTCCCAATCCCGTAGGGTCTACACACTTAAGGTTCGATGACGCTAGGGTTATAGGGAATAGATATACGTGGTTACCAAATGCTGTTCGGAGTCCCGGATGAGATCCCGGATGACACGAGGAGTTCCGGAATGGTCCGGAGGTAAACATTTATATATGGAAGTCCTGTTTTGGTCACCGGAAAAGTTTCGGGTGCTATCGGTAACGTACCGGGACCACCGGGAGGGTCCCGGGGGTCCACCAGGTGGGGCCACCGGCCCCAGAGGGCTGCGTGGGCCAAGTGTGGGAGGGGACCAGCCCCAGGTGGGCTGGTGCGCCCCCCACCAGGGCCCAAGGCGAAGAGAGAACGGAAAAGGGGCAACCCTAGGCTCAGATGGGCCTAAGGCCCGCCTAGTGGTGCGCCTCCCCTCTCTCCCTCCTTGGCCGCCCCTCCAAGTCCCATCTAGGGCTGGCCGCCACCCCTAGAGGTGGAAACCTAGGTCGGGGCGCAGCCCCTCCCTTTCCCATATATATAGTGGGGGTTTGGGGCTGCCATACAGACGAGAACATCTCCCTCATGGCGCAGCCCTACCCCTCTCCCTCCTCGTTTCTTGCGGTGCTTGGCGAAGCCCTGCTGGAGTGCCACGCTCCTCCACCACCACCACGCCGTTGTGCTGCTGCTGGACGGAGTCTTCCCCAACCTCTCCCTCTCTCCTTGCTGGATCAAGGCACGGGAGACGTCACCGGGCTGCACGTGTGTTGAACGCGGAGGCACCGTTCTTCGGTGCTTAGATTGGATTCGGCCGCGGTCTGAATCGCTTCGTGAATAACTCCACCGACCGCGTTCTTGTAGCGCTTCCGCTTAGCGATCTACAATGCTATGTAGATGCACTCCCCTTCCCCTTGTTGCTAGATTACTCCATAGATTGATCTTGGTGATGCGTAGAAAATTTTGAATTTCTGCTACGTTCCCCAATAGTGGTATCAGAGCCAGGTTTATGCGTAGTTTCTATGCACGAGTAGAACACAAGTTGTTGTGGGCGTCGATTTTTTCAATTTACTTGCCGTTACTAGTCTTATCTTGATTCGGCGGCATCGTGGGATGAAGCGGCCCGGACCGACCTTACACGTACACTTACATGATACAGGTTCCACCGACTGACATGCACTAGTTGCATAAGGTGGCTATCGGGTGTCTGTCTCTCCCACTTTAGTCGGATCGGATTCGATGAAAAGGGTCCTTATGAAGGGTAAATAGTAATTGGCATATCACGTTGTGGTTTTGGCGTAGGAAAGAAACGTTCTTGCTAGAAACCTATAACAGCCACGTAAAAACTTGCAACAACAATTAGAGGACGTCTAACTTGTTTTTGCAGCATATGCCGTGTGATGTGATATGGCCAAAAGAATGTGATGAATGATATATCTGATGTATGAGATTGATCATGTTCTTGTAATAGGAATCACGACTTGCATGTCGATGAGTATGACAACCGGTAGGAGCCATAGGAGTTGTCTTAATTTATTGTATGACCTGTGTGTCATGAGTAACGCAATGTAATTACTTTACTTTATTGCTAAACCGTTAGCCATAGTGGTAGAAGTAATAGTTGGCGAGACAACTTCATGAAGACACGATGATGGAGATCATGATGATGGAGATCATGGTGTCATGCCGGTGACGATGATGATCGTGGAGCCCTGAAGATGGAGATCAAAAGGAGCAAAATGATATTGGCAATATCATGTCACTATTTGATTGCATGTGATGTTTATCATGTTTATGCATCTTATTTGCTTAGAACGACGGTAGTAAATAAGATGATCCCTCATAATAATTTCAAGAAAGTGTTTCCCCTAACTGTGCACCGTTGCGAAAGTTTGTTGTTTCGAAGCACCACGTGATGATCGGGTGTGATAGATTCTAACGTTCACATACAACGGGTGTAAGCCAGATTTACACACGCGAAACACTTAGGTTGACTTGACGAGCCTAGCATGTACAGACATGGCCTCGGAACACAAGAGACCGAAAGGTCGAACATGAGTCGTATAGTGGATACGATCAACATGAAGATGTTCACCGATGATGACTAGCCCGTCTCACGTGATGATCGGACACGGTCTAGTTGACTCGGATCATGTATCACTTAGATGACTAGAGGGATGTCTATCTGAGTGGGAGTTCATTAAAATAATTTGATTAGATGAACTTAATTATCATGAACATAGTCAAAAGGTCTTTGCAAATTATGTCGTAGCTCACGCTTTGGTTCTACTATTTTAGATATGTTCCTAGAGAAAATTTAGTTGAAGGTTGATAGTAGCAATTATGCGGACTGGGTCCGTATTCTGAGGATTGTCCTCATTACTGCACAGAAGGCTTAAGTCCTTAATGCACCGCTCGGTGTGCTGAACCTCGAACGTCGTTTGTGGATGTTGCGAACATCTGACATACATGTTTTGATGACTACGTGATAGTTCAGTGCGTAATGTTAAACGGTTTAGAATTAAGGCGTTAAAGGCATTTTGAAATGTCGCGGAACATATGAGATGTTCCAAGGACTGAAATTGGGATTTCAGGCTAGTGCCCACGTCAAGAGGTATGAGACCTCTGACAAGTTTCTTAAGCCTGCAAACTAAGGGAGAAAAGCTCAATCGTTGAGCTTGTGCTCAGATTGTCTGAGTACAACAATCACTTGAATCGAGTGGGAGTAAATCTTCCAGATGAGATAGTGATGGTTCTCCATAGTCACTGCCACCAAGCTTTTAGAGCTTCGTGATGAACTATAACATATCAGGGATGGACATGATGATCCTTGATCAATTCGCGACGTTTGACACCACGAAAGTAGAAATCGAGTAGGAGCATCAATTGTTGATGGTTAGTAAAACCACTAGTTTCAAGAAGGGCAAGGGCCAGAAGGGATACTTCATGAAACGGCAAAGCAGTTGCTGCTCCAGTGAAGAAACCCAAGGTTGAACCCAAAACCCGAGACTTAGTGCTTCTGTAATGAGGGGAACGGGCACTGAAGCAGATCCACCCTAGATAGTTGGTAGATGAGAAGGCTGGCAAGGTCGATAGAAGTATATTGGATATACATTATATTAATGTGTACTCTACTAGTACTCCTAGTAGCACCACGGTATTATATACCGGTTCGGTTGCTAAGTGTTAGTAACTCGAAATAAAAGAGCTACGGAATAAACGGAGACTAGCTAAAGGTGAGATGACGATGTGTGTTGGAAGTGTTTCCAAGGTTGGTATGATCAAGCATCGCATGCTCCCTCTACCATCGAGATTGGTGTTAAACCTAAATAATTGTTATTTGGTGTTTGCGTTGAGCATAGACATGATTGGATTATGTTTATCGCAATACGGTTATTCATTTAAGGATAATAATGGTTACTCTGTTTATTTGAATAATACCTTCAATGGTCTTGCACCTAAAATGAATGGTTTATTGAATCTCGATCATAGTGATACACATGTTCATGCCAAAAGATATAAGATAGTAATGATAGTACCACATACTTGTGGCACTGCCATTTGAGTCATATTGGTATAAAACGCATGAAGAAGCTCCATGTTGATGGATCTTTGGACTCACTCATTTTTGAAAAGTTTGAGACATGCGAACCATGTCTATTGGTTTATACGCATGAAGAAACTCCATGCAGATGGATCGTTTGGACTCACTTGATTTTGAATCACTTGAGACATGCAAATCATACCACATGGGCAAGATGACCGAAAGGCCTCGTTTTCAGTGAGATGAAACAAGAGAGCAACTTGTTGGAAGTAATACATTTGATGTGTGCAATCCAATGAGTGCTGAGGCACGCAGTGAATATCGTTATGCTCTTACTTCACATATGATTTGAGTAGATTCTAAGTATATTTACTTGATGAAACACAAGTCTGAATTATTGAAAGGTTCAAGTAATTTGAGAGTGAAGCTGAAGATTGTCGTGTCAAGAGGATAAAATGTCTATGATATGATCATAGAGATGAATATCTAAGTTACGTGTTTGGCACACAATTAAGACCCTGTGAAAATTGTTTCACTACTAATACCGACTGGAACACCATAGTGTGATGGTGTGTCCGAACATCATAGCAGCACCATATTGGATATGGTGCATACCATGATGTCTCTTATTTAATTACCACTATCGTTTATGGGTTAGGCATTAGAGACAACCACATTCACTTTAATAGGGCACCACGCAATTCCGTTGAGATGACACCGTATGAACTAAGGTTTAGAGAAACCTAAGCTGTCGTTTCTTAAAAGTTTGGGGTTGCGACACTTATGTGAAAAGTTTCAGGCTGATAAACTCGAACCCAAAACGGATAAATGCATCTTCATAGGACACCCAAAAACAGTTGGGTATACCTCCTGTCTCAGATCCGGAAGCAAAAGGGTTTGTTTCTAGAATCGGGTCCTTTCTCGAGGAAAAGTTTCTCTCGAAAGAATTGAGTGGGAGGATGGTGGAGACTTGATGAGGTTATTGAACCGTCACTTCAACTAGTGTGTAGCAGGGCATAGGAAGTTGTTCCTGTGGCACCTACACCAACTGAAGTGGAAGCTTATGATAGTGATCATGAAACTTCGGATCAAGTCACTACCAAACCTCGTAGGTCGACAAGGATGCATACTACTTCAGAGTGGTACGTAATCTTGTCTTGGAAGTCATGTTGCTAGACAACAATGAACCTACGAGCTATGGAGAAGCGATGGTGGGCCCGGATTCCGAAGAATGGCTCGAGGCCATAAAATCCGAGAGAGGATCCATGTATGAAAACAAAGTGTAGACTTTGGAAGAACTACTTGATGGTCGTAAGGCTGTTGGGTACAATGGATTCTAAGAGGGAAGACAGACAATGATGGTATGTGTCTCCATTAAGAAAGCTCGGCTTGTCGCTAAGATGTTTCCGACAAGTTCAAGGAGTTGACTACGATGAGACTTTCTCACTCGTAGCGATGCTAAGAGTCTGTTGGAATTATATTAGCAGTTACTGCATTATTTATGAAATCTTGCAGATAGGATGTCAAAACATTATTTCCTCAACAGTTTTCTTGAGGAAAGGTTGTATGTGATACGACCAGAAGGTTTGTCAATCCTAAAGGTGCTAACAAGTATGCAAAGCTCCAGCAATCCTTCTCAGGACTGGAGTAAGCATCTCAGAGTTGGAATATACACATTGATGAGATGATCAAAGATTTTGGGTTTATACAAAGTTTATGAGAAACTTGTATTTCCAAAGAAGTGAGTGGGAGCACTATAGAATTTCTGATGAGTATATGTTGCTGACATATTGTTGATTAGAAATGATGTAGAGTTTCTGGAAAGCATATAGGGTTATTTGAAAAGTGTTTTTCAATGGAAAACCTAGATTAAGCTACTTGAACATTGAGCATCAAGATCTATAAGGATAGATCAAAATCGCTTAATAGTACTTTCAAATGAATATATACAGTGACAAGATTTTGAAGGAGTTGAAAATAGATCGGCAAAGAACGAGTTCTTGGCTGTGTTATAAGTTGTGAGTATTGAGTAAGACTCAAGACCTGACCACAGCAGAAAAGAGAGAAAGGACGAAGGTCGTCCCCTATGCTTTAGACGTAGGCTCTACAGTATGCTATGCTGTGTACCGCACCTGAAGTGTGCCTTTGCATAAGTCAGTCAAGGGGTACAAGAGTGATCCAGGAATGAATCACAGGACAGCGGTCAGACTTATCCTTAGTAACTAATGGACTAAGAAATTTTCTCGATTATGGAGGTGGTAAAAGAGTTCGTCGTAAAGGGTTACGTCGATGCAAACTTTGACACTAATCCGGATGATTCTGAGTAGTAAACCGGATTCGTATAGTAGAACAGTTATTTGGAATAGCTCCAAATAGAGCGTGGAAGCTGCAGTATGACATAGAGATTTGTAAAACGCACACGGATCTGAAAGGTTCAGACCCGCTGACTAATAACCTCTCTCACAAGCGAGATATGATCAAACCCCATGGGTGTTGAATTCATTACAATCACATAGTGATGTGAAATAGATTATTGACTCTAGTGCAAGTGGGAGACCGTTAGAAATATGCCCTAGAGGCAATAATAAAATGGTTATTAATGTATTCCCTTGTTCATGATAATTGTCTATTGTTCATGCTATAATTGTATTAACTGGAAACCGTAATACATGTGTGAATACATAGGCCACAACATGTCCCCAGTGAGCCTCTAGTTGACTAGCTCGTTGATCAATAGATGGTTATGGTTTCCTGACCATGGACATTGGATGTCATTGATAACGGGATCACATCATTAGGAGAATGATGTGATGGACAAGACCCAATCCTAAGCATAACACAAGATCGTGTAGTTCGTTTGCTAAAGCTTTTCTAATGTCAAGTATCATTTCCTTAGACCATGAGATTGTGTAACTCCCGGATACCGTAGGAGTGCTTTGGGTGTACCAAACGTCACAACGTAATTGGGTGACTATAAAGGTTCACTACAGGTAGCTCCAAGAGTGTCTGTTGGGTTGGCACGAATCGAGACTGGGATTTTGTCACTCCGTATGACGGAGAGGTATCTCTGGGCCCACTCGGTAATGCATCATCATAATGAGCTCGATGTGGCTAAGTAGTTAGTCACGGGATCATGTATTACGGAACGAGTAAAGTCACTTGCCGGTAACAAGATTGAACGAGGTATTGGGATACCGACGATCGAATCTCTGGCAAGTAACGTACCGATTGACAAAGGGAATTGTATACAGGATTGCCTGAATCCTTGACATCATGGTTCATCCGATGAAATCATCGTGGAACATGTGGGAGCCAACATGGGTATCCAGATCCCGCTGTTGGTTACTGGCCGGAGAGTTGTCTCGGTCATGTCTGCATGGTTCCCGAACCCGTAGGGTCTACACACTTAAGGTTCGATGAGGCTAGGGTTATAGGGAATAGATATACGCAGTTACCGAATGTTGTTCGGAGTCCCGGATGAGATCCCGGACGTCACGAGGAGTTCCAGAATGGTCCGGAGGTAAAGATTTATATATGGGAAGTCCTGTTTTTGTCACCGGAAAAGTTTCTGGTGCTATCGGTAACGTACCGGGACCACCGGGAGGGTCCCGGGGGTCCACCAGGTGGGGCCAACGGCCCCAGAGGGCTGTGTGGGCCAAGTCTGGGAGGGGACCAGCCCCAGGTGGGCTGGTGCACCCCCCACCAGGCCCAAGGCGAAGAGAGAAGGGAAAAGGGGAAACCTAGGCTCAGATGGGCCTAAGGCCCACCTAGTGGTGCGCCCCCCTCTCTCCCCCCTTGGCTGCCCCTCCAAGTCCCATCTAGGGCTGGCCGCCACCCCTAGAGGTGGAAACCTAGGTGGGGGCGCAGCCCCTCCCTTTCCCCTATATATAGTGGGGGTTTGGGGCTGCCATACAGACGAGAACATCTCCCTCATGGCGCAGCCCTACCCCTCTCCCTCCTCGTTTCTTGCGGTGCTTGGCGAAGCCCTGCTGGAGTGCGACGCTCCTCCACCACCACCACGCCGTTGTGCTGCTGCTGGATGGAGTCTTCCCCAACCTCTCCCTCTCTCCTTGCTGGATCAAGGCACGGGAGACGTCACCGGGCTGCACGTGTGTTGAACGCGGAGGCACCGTTCTTCGGTGCTTAGATTGGATTCGGCCGCGGTCTGAATCGCTTCGTGAAAGACTCCACCGACCGCGTTCTTGTAACGCTTCCGCTTAGCGATCTACAAGGGTATGTAGATGTACTCCCCTTCCCCTTGTTGTTAGATTACTCCATAGATTGATCTTGGTGATGCGTAGAAAATTTTGAATTTCTGCTACGTTCCCCAACAGTACCCTCATCGGCGGTGGAGCCGAACACGGGCCTCGCTCCTAAGGAAGCCTGTGACTCCGGACCCCCGGATTCGTATCCGGTTGAAGGTTCCAGTCCGCGCGTTCCCGAGCCCACCGAGCCTGGTTGGGCTCCGGTAATGGAATTCACCACCGCGGACATCTTCCAGCACTCGCCCTTTGGCGACATGCTGAATTCATTAAAGTCTCTCTCTTTGTCAGGAGGCTCTGGGCCGAACTATGTCCGGCTAGAGTGGGAAGCAGGCGACGATTGAATTCGTTGCCCACCCACCACCCACTTCATCGCCACGGTCGATGATTTAACCGACGAGCTTAACTTTGACTCCGAAGACATCGACGGTATGGACGACGATGCAGGAGAATTACAGGAGCCACCGCTCACAGGACGGTGGACGGCCGCCTCATCATATGATATATATATGGTGGACACTCCGAAGGAAACCAATGGCGACGAGGCAACGGAGGATAACCCCTCGGGGAGAAAAGCAAAGCATGGGCGTCGTCGGCGCCGCTCCAAGCCCCGCCACAGCAATACCGGCCCCGGAGATGAAAGCAATCCGGATGGCGCCGAAGAAGAATATAACCCTGAACAGCCCGCCTTCAAGCAGGCCGACCAGGACGATGAGCAGGTCAGCGCAGAGGAACAGGCGACGGACGGATACTCGGAGGAGGACAACTACATACCCCCCTCCGAAGACGAGATCAGCCTCGGTGACGACGAGTTCGACGTGCCCGAGGATCCCGTGGAGCAGGAGCGCTTCAAGCGTCGGTTTATAGCCACTGCGAGGAGCCTGAAGAAGAAGCAGCAGCAACTCCAAGATGATCAAGACTTGCTCACAGACAGATGTACCGAAGTCCTGGCAGCCGAGGAAAATGGACTCGAGCGCCAAACAGCTGACCGGCCACCCCGTGGTTGGGATAAAACGGGATATCAGCCCGAATACCAGCCAGCACCCCCATGCCGATACACTATGGCTCGGGGTAACAGGCAAGACCTGCGAGATAATCTCGAAAACAAAGCAGGACAGCCAAGATCGATCTACGGATCGCGGGGGCACGCCCCAGCAGGTGACGATGCCCGTCACGCCGGAAACACTATCAACAAGTCCGGCCGGGCCGAACGCAGCAACCCAGACCAATGCGACTTGCGCAACCACATAGCCCGGCACAGAGGCGCCGCACACCCCCTTTGCTTCACCGACGAGGTGATGGATCATGAATTCCCAGAAGGGTTCAAACCCATAAACATCGAATCATACGATGGCACAACAGACCCCGCAGGATGGATCGAGGATTTCTTCCTCCACATTCACATGGCCCGCGGAGATGACCTACACACCATCAAGTATCTTCCCCTTAGCCCAAAGGACCAGCCCGGCACTGGCTAAACAGCCTGCCAGCAAATTCCATTGGCAGTTGGGAAAACCTGGAAAATGCATTCCTCAACAACTTCCAGGGCACATATGTGCGACCACCATACGCTGATGACCTGAGCCACATTATTCAACAGCCCGGAGAGTTAGCCAGGAAATTCTGGACTCGGTTCCTAACTAAAAAGAACGAAATAGTTGACTGCCCGGACGCCGAAGCCCTGGCGGCTTTTAAGCATAATATCCGTGATGAGTGGCTTGCTCGACACCTCGGCCAGGAAAAA